>NW_022589707.1:52619061-52956812 GCF_004348235.1 Phoca vitulina
GGCCAACAGACACATGAAAAAGTGTTCAATATCGCTCGGCATCAGGGAAATCCAAATCAAAACCTCAATGAGATACCACCTCACACCAGTCAGAATGGCTAAAATTAACAAGTCAGGAAATGACAGATGTTGGCGGGGATGCGGAGAAAGGGGAACCCTCCTACACTGTTGGTGGGAATGCAAGCTGGTGCAGCCACTCTGGAAAACAGTATGGAGGTTCCTCAAAAAGTTGAAAATAGAGCTACCATATGATCCAGCAATTGCACTACTGGGTATTTACCCCAAAGATACAAAAGTAGGGATCCGAAAGGGTACGTGCACCCCGATGTTTATAGCAGCAATGTCCACAATAGCCAAACTGTGGAAAGAGCCAAGATGTCCATCAACAGATGAATGGATAAAGAAGATGTGGTATATATATACAATGGAATATTATGCAGCCATCAAAAGGAATGAGATCTTGCCATTTGCAACGACGTGGATGGAACTGGAGGGTATTATGCTGAGCGAAATAAGTCAAACAGAGAAAGACATGTATCATATGACCTCACTGATATGAGGAATTCTTAATCTCAGGAAACAAACTGAGGGTTGCTGGAGTGGGGGGTGGGGTGGGAGGGATGGGGTGACTGGGTGATGGACACTGGGGAGGGTATGTGCTCTGGTAAGCGCTGTGAATTGTGCAAGACTGTTGAATCTCAGATCTGTACCTCTGAAACAAATAATGCAATATATGTTAAGAAAGAAAAAAAGAAGAAGAAGAATGTAGCAGGAGGGGAAGAATGAAGGGGGGGAAATTGGAGGGGGAGAAGAACCATGAGAGATGATGGACTCTGAAAAACAAACTGAGGGTTCTAGAGGGGAGGGGGGTGGGAGGATGGGTTAGCCTGGTGATGGGTATTGAGGAGGGCACGTTCTGCATGGAGCCCTGGGTGTTATGCACAAACAATGAATCATGGAACACTATATCTAAAACTAATGATGTAATGTATGGGGATTAATATAACAATAAAAAAATTAAAAAAAAAAAAATAAAAAATAAAACAATAATGAGATACAATTCTGTACCTATTAAATTCCTGAAAACACCAAATGCTGGTAATGATGTAGAGCAACAGGAACTCTCATTTATTGCTGGTGGGAATGCAAAATGGTACAGCCACTCTGGAAGACAGTTTGGTGGTTTGTTACAAGACTGAACTTACTCTTATCATATGATCCAGAAGTCATGTTCCTTGGTATTACCCAAAGGAGCTGGAAACTTATGTCAACACAAAAACCTGGACATGGATGTTTATAACAGTTTAATAATTGCCAAAATTTGGAAGCAAACAAGAGGTCCTTCAGTAGGTGAGTAGAGAAATAAACTATGGTACTTCCAGACAATGGAATATTACTCAGTGCTAAAAAGAAATTAGCTATCAAGCCTTGAAAAGATGTGGAGGAAACTGAAATGTTTTCCTAAGTGAAAGAAACCAATTTGAAAGAGCTGCATACTGTATGATACCAACATATGACGTTCTGGAAAAGGTAAAACTGTAAGACAATAAAAAGATCACTGGTGGCGAGGGGTTGTAATGGGAGGGTCAGATGAAGAAGCAGAGCAAAGAGGATTTTAGGGCAGTTCTAATAATCTGTAAAATACAATGATGGTGGGTAAATCTCATTATATATTTGTTCAAACCCAAAGAATAAACGGCAAGAGTGAACCTTAACATAAACCATGGACTTTAGGTGATTGTGATGTGTCAATGTAGGTTCATCCGTTGTAATAAATGCACCACTCAGTTGGGGATGTTGATAAATGGGGAGGCTGTGCATGTTGAGGGAGGCAGGGGGGTAGTTGGGAAATCTCTGTACCTTCCCTTCAATTCTGCAGTGAACTTTAAGCTGCTCTAAAAAAATAAAGTCTAGATCTAGAGTATAATATGTATGTCAAAAAAATTAAAAAAAAATGATTAAGGAAATATAACCAAGGACATTTGAATGAAAATAAAAAGTTATGGGGCTCCTGGGTGGCTCAGTCGATTAAGTGTATGACGCTTGATTTTGGCTCAGGTCATCTCAGGGTTGTGAATCTAGCCCCAGATCAGGCTTCATGCTGGCCATGGAGCCTATGTAAGAGTCTCTCTCTTTTTCTCCCTCTGCCCCTCCCCCTCTTCCTGCACGCACACATGCTCTCTGTCTCTCTCTTTAAAAAAAAAAAAAAAAAATTAATGATAAATTGAGTGGTTTTGTTCCACAGAGCTTTTTACATTTTATAGAAAAACTATTTAGACTCTTCTCCAAGAAATCTGGACAACTAGAATAAGTTATTCTTCCTAGGGTCATGCTTCTATAAGCCCTCCAAGTCTGGCTTCCCAGCTCTGCATTTGCTGGCTTATTCTGGTGCCCATTGCATTAGCATTTATAAATCAGAACCAGCACTGTGCCTTCTCCACTTTATTGCTGCATATCTTGAAAATACTGTTATAATGTTACATATTTATCTCAATTCTAAAACTTGGGGAGGTGTATATGTGTTTGTGTATAGATCGTAATGCAAAACCTGCTTCTCCACTCACTTTTTAATGAATCCATTCTATCATATTAGCAAAATATGCCTTTTTACCCTCAAGGTTGCTTTATAATTAGATATAACGAAAACATCAATTTGGAAATTTGATTCTGTTTGCTATTGCTCCCTACTTGGCCTAAAATTATACCAACAATGATTTGAAAATATATAACAGAGGATAAAAGTACGAGAGTACCTCAAGTAGATATATGTTTTATTAGCAGCTTCTTCAAAACAAACTATTTGCTGTGTGACCCTTTATTTCACTTTTCTCTTTCATATAGGAAACTTTTTCCAAGGGGGTGAATATTTGGAAATGATTGAATATCATGGGATAATAGTTGATAATAATAATAGCTAATGTTTTAGCTATTATTAATTATACCTGATTTTTAGTATAAGCAATGTATATACATTATCTGATTTAAGTCTTTGTCAAAATCCTATCAATTAGAGAGATTCTAAAATATCTCCACTATAGAGATAAGCACATGAGCATTTTATTTAATAATTTAAGAGTAACAAGAATTGTATTGCTGCCAAAATGTTTAAATCTAAGGAAACAAATAAATTGGAAATTATATATACATATATAATAATGTATATACATATATATGGCAAGATATATATGATATATATAACATATATTCATAATATGCATACATATATATGGTGTGGAAGAGAGATTAACAAAGTTGAAATTTTCAAAATTAAAAATTTCAATTATCCTCTAACTTTGTTACAAAAGATAAAGAACTAATAGAAGGAAAAACTTTAAATTTACAAGATACTATGTTAAAAACAAAGTTTGTATTAAACTATTTGGGGCATAGATGTACACCTAAGAATCTCAGGTCAACATCTGGAATTGAAGTTATAAAGTTTGTGGACTTCTAATTTGTTCCATGTACCAGGCAAAATTCATGAGAAAATAAAATAGCCCGTTCTCCAAAGTATTTCAGTCTTTTGGTTGTCATTTAGACTGGGAAGGATGGTATATTTTAAGATTTAGAATTTCCATTCTAAAGTACTAGGATTTGTTTTAATGATTAATTACTTCTATAAAACCAAAATGATGTCAAGAATTAACAGTGCAAAAAGCATCAGGGATACAAAATAAATTAGGAGGATTCTACAGTTAAGATTGTTATTACCCAGTAATCTGGAAAACACAGAGCTTCTAAAGGCAATGGGGCAGACTTTCATAGCTCATTCTCTGCCCCACATATCACAATTACCCTGGATGCTCTTTCAACACATATTTAGAGTACCTGAGCCTGGTCTTCGCCATACCAAACCACAGTCTGGGGCTGGAGAAGTGAAACTGTGAATGGATATTTTTTTAAAACACTTTATTGAGGCATGGTTGACATACAAAGGGCTGTACATATTTAATGTATACAACTTGATGTGTTTGAGTATAAGTATGTACCCATGAAACCATCACCACAATCAGTGACATTATTATATCCATCACATGCCCTTTGTGTGGGTGTGCGCGCGTGCACACACATATGTGTGTGTGTGTGTGTGTGTGTGTGTGTGTGTGAGTGATAAGAACACTTAAAAGATCTATCCTCTCTTCTAAAGCTTCCCAGGTGACGTTTTTTTTTTTTTTGGCCCGTGAATTTGTAGAAACAATAATGAAAAGAGACAGTAAAAGTGTGGACCTCAACAAAGATGGTCACTAAAAACAAAAGTTGAGCTCATTAATCCCAAACATAAAAAATAACTCCTTATTCCAGAAAAGAATAAGAAATTTAGTGGGGGTGGGGCACAGTGTTATTATATTAAGATAAAACATCATAATTTTTCTTAGGAGAATGAGGAAGAAATGAAACAAGGAAAAAGGGGGCGAATGACCAAAAGGTGAATATTCTCTTCTGTGTTTACCAGAAGTTATTTTTAATAAGATAATTTCTGGTAAGAATTCTAATATCCCAGCAATAGTGTTTTGCTTTCACAGAATCTACTAAAAGAGGAAAACATGTAAAACTAGACTGGTTTTCTGCTCATATTTCAGGCTAACGCTGGATATCTTGAGGCAGCGGTATTTTATTATTATCAACATGTTGAGCAGCTGTGTGTGTGCCTGTGGTACAGGCCTCAGGTTTTCCTCTTTTCCGGGTTTGCTTTCATCTTTCTCTTGCTGACCACCAGCTTCCGTTCTGCTCTGAGAGCTGTCTTGTGATTACCCACAATCAACACTTCCATCACCACCACTGGACTGCCAGCTAATAGTAAACTGACCTAAAATGCATGTCCTGAGCCCCTGTATCACACTGTGTTTTGTAGATAAAACTTATAAGATGCATTTCAAAAACCATCAAACTTACAGAGGACCACAGCCCTCAAGTATCAGAAGAGACACTGTTTGGCCCTTAACGTGTACATGTGTATTTTATTTTATTTTTTATTTTTTTTATTTTTTTAAAGGATTTTATTTATTTATTTGACAGAGAGAGAGAAAGCGAGAGAGGGAACACAAGCAGGGGGAGTGGGAGAGGGAGAAGCAGGCTTCCCGCCGAGCAGAGAGCCCGATGTGGGGCTCGATCCCAGGACCCTGAGATCATGACCTGAGCCGAAGGCAGTCGCTTAACCGACTGAGCCACCCAGGCGCCCCTGTGTGTATTTTAATTTGTAGATTTGCCGCTGTTGTTTTCCACAAACACATACATAATCTTGTCTTATGAATTACATATGAATTTGCAGAAACTCTTAAAAATTGGGCTTATGTGAGTCATTTTACTCCATGCTATTTTATACAATGAACAAAGCAATGTTTTTACTTTTGATTAAATACAATTAGGTTATGATTTTTATCTGACCTGGGCATAGAATTAAACTCATTATGGAAAAAAATATTTATGGTGCATCATTAATTGTATCTCATCAAATTTATCCACACTTACAGCTGTCCAAAGTTCCTCACAATTTTGAATTTTTCTATCAAATGGCATGTTAACTGAATCTGAAATAATACACTTATTTTAAAAAAGTTTGTCTTTAACACCTCTGTATCGTATGGTGCAAAGTATGCTTATAAATGAGGATTAAAATACATTGGCAGAAGAATTTAAATCACCTTCCTTTCTTTTAGGTAAATTTGTCTCTGGAATAAGATCTTCTATTTTAAAACTGAAAAGAATGGACAATGGCCTCACAGAATTGCAGTCTGCAAATAGCTCCCATAGTACTATATGTTAACGACCTTTTTTCTACATAATAAAAATATTCAGGATTTATTGACTAACCAAGGCTGTTAGCTTTTAAGCTTTTATATTCTTTTCCTCTGTAGCTACCTTTTTAAAAATCATAAATCTTCAAAGCGGATGAAAATATTATCTGACACAGTATTATAACTTGTTCCTTCACCTCAGTTTTTATTTCCATGCACCCAATTGGTGTGCTTCAATTCCTGGTCTCCATCAGAGCTAGCTCCGAAATTTTCCAGACTAATGAACATAATGTTAAAGCAAACAGAGGAAGGTAACCTGGGGTCAAGAACTAGTGGAAACAAATCATTAATAAATAGCAATTTATGTAAGTACATTGTCCTGCTCTCCTAGGAACCTCAGTGTTCATCAGTCCTTCTTTGGGAACTTGAGGGGTTTTTTTGTTTTTTTTGTTTTTTTTTCATTTTTCTGAAAAGCTGCTCACTCCGTTTCCTTGAAACTACACGTGATAAGACTCCGAAGGGTGAAAACATGAATAATAGTATACGCTGATGTTTTTCAGCTGTCACATGGAACTCCCCTGGTTCAATTAAAACAAAAAGCCTATTTGCAACTGCTCTCCTTTGCTGCAGATGAACAAAGGAATACTCCTTCACTAATTCTGAAAGTAACTTGTCACAGTGGGGTTCTAAGGCCTAGTCAAATAATTGTCTTAGTGTACTGCCTGCTGTGTTCAATACTGAGTGAAAATGGAAGCCAGGCCCTAACTCCAGCTTATTTCACAATTCTTCTGTTATTTAAATGATTTTAGTCAGTTTGGGGAAAGCCAGACCTTTATAAATTAACAGCAGGGAAATACCAAAGGTGTCAGATTGCATATTTATCATCTTTTTCGTGTAATACTTAAATATGTATTAAGAAGTGACTGACATAAATTAGGCAGATTTCAGAAGCCACAGGCCGTGGCTTGTAGAGGACCCCCTTCTGCTTGACATTTCATCCTTGTCAAAGATCAAATTATTTTAATTTAGGCTGCAAATTATAAGGAATGAAGACTTCTTTGTGGGAATTCCCTGTGGTAATCTGACTTTTGTTGTTACTGCTGCTTGTCAGTGTGCAAAAGATATAATATGCATGCAAATAAGGTTAAAAAATATGTACTATCTAATTATCCAGCCAGTACATTCCACTTGAAGACAGTGGGAGGCCTGACACACAGTATGTGTTTGATTCATTGAGGCCTGCAGGGTATTTACACAAGATTACTTTTAATTATGAAATTAATATCTGTTTATCTAGAATATATAGCGGTAAGTGAGTATACACATGAGCAGAATTCTTTAGTAAAAAGAAATCATCTTAATTTAATACGAGAAAAGGAGGAAAAAAATCGCTTGTTTCTAGGGGGAAAAAAAGGCATCATCCAGACCTCGGTTTCACCCCTTTTGAAACAAATTGAATGAAAACTTGGCACCTTCCCTAGAATTTGTTTCTTGCCCTGCCAAGTAGACTCAAGATGTGTTGCTTTATTTCACAGTTTTTATATTTTAGTGAACAAGATGCAGTATTAGATTCAGTACGAAGAGGCAAATGTGGAAAAAGAGCGGTTTTTTTGTTTGTTTTTTTGTTTGTTTGTTTTTTCATTTTGGTGGAACATTATCTCTTCTAGGTTCAAAAATCATCATTGCCATGAGAAAGAGAAAGATGAAGTCAGTATCAGTGTTTTGTTTTGTTTCTGAAATAAGATGTAGCAAATAACAGTCCCACCGCAAATATACTTCAGTCTACGGAATGCATATCCCTAACAAAGTTCTCTGCAAAACAAAGAGTTATAAATTTGCATCTCTTCTCCTATCAGCTTACTTACAACTGACAGAGGGAGAACGATATCTGGGATGCATTTATAATAAGTACCACTTTAGAAACCTCAAAGCAAATGAATAAATAAGTAATAATTCCAAAAATACAGTATGGCCTTGCGCTCTTCACACATGTCCATCAGCGGAAATGGACAGAAAACTCAAAAGATTAAAAAGTGGCCACTCTGAATATCACAAAACATTGTCTGTTACCAAGTTTCATATTTTTCACAATCAAAAGGGTGTTTTGTCACCAGGCAAACAACAACAAAAAATCTGGCTGATGGATTATTTTCATTTCTCAATCTATTGTTACAGCTATAGAGTAAGGGTGGGTTGGACATTGCTTCTGCTGTTCTTGGCATTTCTCTCACAGCCTCACTGGTCCTCCATGTTCGCTTAGACAACAGTGCCTCTTATCGCCTGTAACACGGTGCTTGGAACTTAATCTAGTACAAGAAACCATCCTTGGCCACTCTGATGTGATTCGGGTCTCTTTGAACTGGTGTTTTATACTTTATTTTTTTTCCCCAAAGTGTATTAAGCCACTTCTTTCTCTGCCCAAACAAGTGATACCACGAATTATGAATTCTGTTTCCTTACTTTGCCCCCAATAGTGGCTTGCAGTATGTTCTAACTAGGAGGCAGTCATTAAAATTTCTGCCTGAACATTGACCAGACTTCTTAGACTCAACCTCTTTTGTAACACATGAGAAATTTGTAGCTGGTTATGCAGACACTAATGTGTGTCCTTCCCAATGGTTTTCTGTAAACAGAGATAGACTGATGATTTAATTTGATCATGTTTAAAGACATGTTTAAATGATAACTGATTAATGTTCGTGGCTGCTTTATCTTTTATATTGACATTTAGAGTAGTGATTTAAGTGTTCTTAAAAGGTCTATTTAAATATGACAGGATTTTGGACTTAAAAACTCCTATTGAAAGATAAGGAAATGCAAAAGAGGAAATCAAGGAAAAAAGATCAAATATCTTACTGTTTCTGTTTTTTTTTTTTTTTTCTTTCTTTTCACTGATCAGTGTGATGGAGTACAAATAGATTTAATAAACATCTCCCTGGAAGGAATTGCTATTTTGAATATACCAAGCATGCATGGTGGATCCAATCTTTGGGGAGAGTCTAAGAAAAGACGAAGCCATCGCCGAATAGAGAAAAAAGGGTCTGACAAAAGGACCACACTCACAGATGCGAAAGAATTGAAGTTTGCAAGTCAGGGTAAGTTTTCTTAAATTTAATTAAAATATATCATAATATATTCTAAAATCATATATAAACTGGCAATATTTTTCATGGTTTTTTTCCCATTATTCTCCTTCTTTGGATTTCATTCTGTTTATTCTCCTTCCCACAGAAAACAGAATACATGTGGGTATTTAGTGGATAATAATGTAGGATATATTGCACATTAAGTTCTGAAATGTGATCATCTTGGTCGGGATGTTTGAGTTGTTGTAACAAGGGCCTCGTTAAGGCTTTCCGATGTTGTGTTGCAAGATTTTTTAGTCTTGGCTGTGTTCACTCAGGCTGGGACATCAAAGCTATCTTACATTAAGCTGTTGTTCTAAGTACCACGTAGAATGACATGTTTAAATACCCCACAAAAAATTTTGGTTATCTGCAGCTATTTTTCCAGAAATTTTATAACAACAATGAGGAGACCTGGGAAACAGATCAAAAAAGACTAGCAAAATGGGAGAGAATAGCTGTGCATCAGAATTTTCAATTTCATTGTAATGTAGGTCACACTCAGACATGACAACTAATTCTTGTTGATAGATTTTATAGACAGAGATCTCAAATTGGTAGTATTCTAATAATTAGTCATGCCCCAATAGTTTTTGTGTATTTCAGAATCTACCTAATTAATACTATTGATGCCATTCAGATAGCCAGGAAAGCATCTTGGCCAGCTCAGTGTAGCAAAGGCAAAATATGGAGAGGTTGGCCCCTTTATGGGCCCAAGAAAAATAGTAAAATAAATATATTTAAAAAATAAATAACAAAAAAATTGTGAAGATGGTTGGTAGGCTTGATGGTGGTAGGACACAGCTTTATCTTTCAGTGTCTTCAGGTATCTGATTCAAGGTCTGGTAGCCAGCAGTTACTTCTGTTATATGGAATATAGTGACCATGAGCATGACAAAGATTGACAGAGAAAGTATTAGTTATTATTCTCTTGAAGAAGTGCTTATTACAACCTGTCAATGACAGAAGCTTTTGAAGTCCCTTAAATATATAGGTAATCCTAAAGAGGTAAATTCTGAAGAGTCATGTAATTTAGTACAAGCAAATTTATACCAACTTATTTAAAATGCTTCATAGTCAGAGTGAATATAACTATATGGAAACATGGAGAAAAATGGTTTTTTTGAAGGAGGAATATATAGAAGAAATGAGTAGGTTTATGCCATATGGATTTTAAAATATAGAGTATTAGATATAATTATTATTTCCTAGGGGTTATTGACATTAATATTGTATTTATATTTAAATGTAAGATTAATAGCTTTCTAAGAAGATTAATAAAACAGAGTAATATAGTCCATATAATTAAAAAAAAGTTTTATATATGTCTATAACAATTTTAAATTTTTTGATGTGGTCACTACATACCAATACTTGGCATGTCCTTTGCATGTTGATAATCCATATATAAATCTGATTTATTGTCAATGTTCAGCTGCCAACTATGTTTGCCTATTGAGCTATTGAAGTTTATAAGACTCATGATTATGCTCAACCAGGACAAGTGTCTATATAACCCCTATGGTGCTTACTGCAGGCTTGCTATTTGCTGGCCTCACTCATGCCCCTCTCTGTATCTTTCTTCGGTAATACACATTCGAAATAAAGCACAGACATATCAGCCAGAAGTATTGTCATAGACTGTCATTGCCTATAACTGTACAAAAAGACCTCTCTTCCCATTTTGTCTTCTTACTTAATGTTGTGGAACTATTCGGGCTAAGTCTCCATAAATTTGGTGAAGGAGAAAAGTGGGAACCTGTAGGGTTTGTGGCATGAATACATTTTTTCTCAGTACAAAGGTAGGGAAAAAGAGTAGAAAACAGAGTTTTTGTTTGAAGATCATTGTATGAGCAATAACAGAAATATGTTCATAACTGATTTCGTTCAACTTTTGTTGCCTCTGTTGAAACCGACAATACTAGTATTTTGAGTGTCGTTTTATTTCAAGATAAGGACAATTTCATCACTAAAAATGACCTTATCAGCTGAATATAAAAAATAGACTATATTAACCAGTATTTCCTTTTTATTAATTTTATGTAGATTTTTTTCATGTTGATATATTCGGCAACAAAATAGCCGGATGTATCTCAAAATGCTTCGAAGATTTGATTGCAAATTTATTCTCTTAACCGTAAATGTTATGCTTACTAGTCAAGAAGTGAAATTTACTACTTAAAATATCTGCATAGATCCCTTTCCTAAATGGTACATATTTCTATCACTTGATTTTGTCTTCAATATCTTGACACAAAAACAATAGAATTAAATGTGAGAGTCAATCAGTATTTTAAATCTAAATATATTTTCAAATTTACATAAAATGATTATAAGTATTGACTTTAGAATGAATTATGAAAAATACAATTCTAGTTCAACACGTTTCTTTAGCCCAGACTCACGTTAATATATTTTTCACTCTTAGAAAATATATAAACAAATAAAAAACTTAATATAATTTCCTTTTCAGGAAGTACTTTCTTGATATATTAACAAACAACTTTTCTGATATGCTGCTGCAAAAAATTTGAAGTTTAAACTAAATTTTTACTGTATTGAAATGGATGCTTATTTCCATCAACTTTAGAAAGCTTTTGGTGGGGGACAGAGAGTAGGGGAGACATACATAATTAGAGTTTTATAATAAAGATAAATTATTTTATTTAGTAGAAGCATTTAAATTAAGAAATAGGTTTACATTTTTTTCAATTTAAAAACATGTCATAGACCAAAGGTACAGGATCAGGTTTTAGAGCATTAAATCCTCAACTGTATTATGCTGTACATTATCTGGGACTCCTGCACAATTAATTTGTTTGCAGTCTTTGAGGATACTCACAGCATAAGATCAGAGTATCGTCAGTTAATAATTTCACTGGTTGGAAATGTTATGCTTGATTTAACTCAAATTGACCAAAATTATAAGTAATTCATTTAATTACATTATTGTTCTAACAGAATATTCTAGAACAGATGGATGCAGTTCTCAAACATATTCAGACTCATCTGATTCCGTAGATATTTTCTTTGTGGGTTTGTCTTTTGTGTTTTGTTTCACTTTTGCTTTTGGAAATACAAATAAGTGTGTTCTATATAATTGGCATGGTCTTTAAGCACAATTGTAAAGTAGGCCAAGTAGCTGTTCAGTACTCCTGGCCTTCATCCTCAATCTTGCCCATGACTTTCCGTTGCCGAGTTTATCTTTGCTTCCCCCTCTACTGAAGTAAATCTAGGCCTTGGAAAGATGTCTAATAAGTTCACTCACGTTAATGTATAAATGACTGATTGCAGATGAAAGTAGAGGTATTTGCATTTTAAAAGAAATAAAGGCCTTCAGCTAAACCATTATTTTTCAAACTTTGTTACATTGAGTTATAACTGCAGCTCTTCAGAGTTTCTGTAAAAACTTGGTTCAAACTAATTATTGCCATATTTTGGAAGTACAAAAAAAACCCTATAATAAAAACATACTAAGGTGTGCAGGTCTATAGAAACATTTTGTCATATTAGTAACTCTAACAGCATTAAATTCTGTACCAGACAAAAATAACTTCCTGTCTTCCTGCTCCTCATCTTCTTCCTTCTCCATAGATAGGTAAAAAGATAGATATGCATATCTACACGTACACATTTATATCCAAATGCACATATAAACAAACAAAGTAAGTAAAAACTGTGCCATTAGTTAGAAAGTCTGTAGCTCTGCAATGGTCAATATGTCTTTGCATGTTTAATGAGAATAATTGTACGAATGGGTACATTACCACCACAGTGTGTGTGAACCACATACAATTAAAAGGCCCATGAGCTCAGGTACTTCTGTTTGGCATAAGCAATAAAAAGTACATAACAATCAAGGGAAGTGAAAACAAAGTGATAATATTTTATTTATTTATTTATTTTTATTATGTTATGTTAATCACCGTTCATTACATCATTAGTTTTTGATGTAGTGTTCCATGATTCATTGTTTGCATATAACACCCAGTGCTCCATGCAGAACGTGCCCTCTTTAATACCCATCACCAGGCTAACCCATCCTCCCACCCCCCTCCCCTCTAGAACCCTCAGTTTGTTTTTCAGAGTCCATCATCTCTCATGGTTCATCTCCCCCTCCGATTCCCCCCCCGTCATTTTTCCCTTCCTACTATCTTCTTTTTTTTTTTTTTAACATATAATGTATTATATGTTTCAGAGGTACAGGTCTGTGATTCAATGGTCGTACACAATTCACCATAGCACATACCTTCCCCAGTGTCTGATGAAAATGGACATGACTTTTTAGAAAATTTCTTGCTCATAAAGAAATTGCATTAGTTAACTACCTCACGGAAATAATAGGTTTGTATTAGCTTATACATCAAGTCTACTTTTATCAGAGATCTGTGGTATAAACATACTCAAAACTGCAGCTAAAGAGCCTTTTTTATGGTTGAATAACATTCCATTGTATGTATGTATGTGTGTACGCATCTATATATGTATACATACATATTTTTTTTATCCATTGATCGATGGACACTTGAACTGCTTCCCTGTCTTGGCTGTTGTAACTAGTGCTGCTATAAACATAAGGATTCATGTATCCTAAAAAGATACCTTTGAAAAGTATCTTTTAACCAAACAGTGAGGACCTCTCAAGTAATATGAACAGTTTTGAGTTATTCTAAAGGTTTTAGCTTTGAAGATACAAGTCCAACTATTCCACTTTCCAGAAATGAAATGGTGCAAGACAGCCGCATCAGATGTAAAAAGTCCACAGCCTTTACAATCACATACTTGTCTGGATCAGGATATTCTCAGGACTGCACAACCAAAACAAAATGCAGAAATCAATGAAAATAGGATGCTTGGGACACTGCAGCTGTTGATCAGAAAAACTCCGTTTTTTTTCATGGATCAACTGTACTAAAAGTGTTCACAAACTCAACCTCGAACATTTATTTGTACAGATAAAACCTTAGGTTTCTCTTTCATTTATGGATTTTTAAAGTATTGCTTCATTTGAAAAATTAAAAAAAAAAGTTGACTACTTTAAAAAGTTTGAAACCACTGAGCAAAAGTAATTATATTCAAGCCAAAGAGTTTCAGACGTTTGCCAGAAGCTACTGGAGACACTGTGGGGGAGCAGCTAGATTTCCTGCTTGAAACCTCATTAACTAGGTGACTGTCCACCACACATATGGATACAACTAGCCAGGTACCAGTCATATAAAAGTTTATTTTAAAAACTAATTAACACGTGATATTATTCATGAAATTTTCAGTGATTTCACTCCCTTTTACCAATGCTAAGTCTTTTATTTGGGGAGAATTTCCCCGAAGTACAGCATGCACTCCCCTGATGGAAAATTGAAATGGTTTAAACAGTACACAGATGGATATTTTAAAGGTTAGTAGTTTTTATATGTATGATCATAATTGTTGTCTCTTTATGGTAGAGGATGCTGGGTTGTTGTTTTTTTTTTAAATTTCTAATTTTAACTTCAATTTTATTTTTGAAATAAATAGAAGCAAAAATAGGGTAAAAACCCAAATGAATAATAATACAGGAGGTATTTGAGTAAGGCCAAGATTGTAAAGATGTGACAAGAAGGAATAAAGTTTAGAAAGTCACACTACGCTAACATGACAGCTCTCAGTCACCACTTCCTCTTGTTCACACAGCCCTAATTTTGAACACTTTTTGTGAACATGCTTTTTCTTCTTCATCATCGTGCCTACAATTTACTGTGTATCAGTTCCCCAAGAACAAGCTTTTCCGTGGACTTTACACTGCCCACGCTCCTCCCCCTCCCTATTTGACGTTCATGCCCTGTGCTAGGGAAGACTAAAACCCTGATTCTTCTTAGAAGCCAGAGGAGAGAGACTATGCCTCTGACCGACTGTCAAGGAATCTCTCTACATCAAATGGCTTTATTATTATTTTGTTTTTTGAAAACTCTGAGATAGTAGGAAGAAGAAAAAGTCAGTCTAAACCAGATTGGTCAAAGAGAATAAACGAGTTGATATCTATGAAAACTTGGCAAAACTTGAATTTCTTTTGCCTGTGGAGATAAATAAGGTTAATGGCTCTTTTGTCTCTGTCTTTAAAACGGGAATGGTGGATTCTGAAAGAGTTGAGATTCATCTTCGTGCTCTGTGCATTGTGTTACCTGGATAAGTACACAAATAGCATTTAAATAGTAAGACCCTGACTTTCTATGCCTTGTAGAAGTTATAATTCTCTGAAAGTTGATGGTAAGGACATTTGTCATCAATTATTATCAATTTTTCTAGACATTTCTATGGGTTATTTGGGGTAATTTAGAAGGCAGTGTTTTATGTTGTCTAAATATAAACTGCAATATTCATTTTAGAACTGTAGATGATGTATTTGGCATTCAGACACTGGCAAGCAGAACAATTTCCAAGCATTTAAATTCAGTGATTAAATCAATTAAATTTAGAAACAAGAAAAGGATTTCGTGCTGCATTATTATACCTGGTTCTTAAAATTGTTGAAAAAAGATTATGGCATTTGATATGTTACATTTCAAAAAAATACCTGCATATACTAATACCATGATAATTTTATTGGTTGAAAATAGATAGATCCAAACATTTGCTCTCTAGTAAACTTTATGGAGATGTCTCTCATGAGTTCCTAATTGTATGTTTTCAAACTACCTCCTTTGAAAATTTCCGGCAGTGGCTAATGCAAATAATATCACATACTTAATAAAACTATCTAAATATCTAAGTTTCTGTTTGCAATTGTATATTGAATCATACACCTGGATATCTTAATGTGTGATAGCTCCCTATTTTTACAAAAGGCATGCTTTTAAAGTATAAGACAGTAATAAAGAATTAAGGGATATAAAATGTATTTCTTGTATGTAAAAATAGATATGTATTTTTGAAATATAAGACTGTGTACTCTTATCTTTGGCTTAGCTGTCCTATAAAAGCATATATATTATGAATAAGCATTTATGAAATTCCTGTTTGTCATGGCACTATAAGACTGCAGAGAAACTGCTAGCCTCCTAAAAATTTGGAAATCAGAAACCATAAATATGAGTCAATGATTATTTATGAACAATTGAAACATCAGATGGCAGTCTTTAGAACTAGCATCATTGTCCTTTTTCTCCATGTCCAACAGTCAGATTTTCAAAATCTGACATGCGGTATTCTAGAAACAAAGTCTGGCATGTAGTATAATTCTGGGAACAAAATCTGACATGTCGTATAATTCTAGAACTTCTTATAGTAAAATTGGTAAGTCCACAAAATCATTTCGATATAAACAGACAAGTAATCATTTAAACAGGAAAGTGGTGTTTTCTAATACATAAGTGAGATTGTTGCTATTAAGGGTTTATTCTGGAAAACAGATTGAAATAGGAAAATAGAGAAAATCCAAATAATAGGTAGGTAGGAAAAGGCAGAACAATGAATCTGGGAAAACTTGAAACAAATTGGATTTTTGTAGCAGTTGCACTTTGAAAAATATATGAGCTGGCAATCAATCTAGTAAATGCAAGAGGAGAGGGATTTGTTTATTTGAGGTTTTAAATCAAAGCTCAGCTGTTACCTTCTCTGACTTCTGAGGCTGGATACCTTCTTTACTTTCAAATGCTAATGCTATTCTGATACCCTTCTACATTTCTAGCTATTGATTTTAATTGCAACTTCAGAGAAAGATGGAAAATATAAATGCTCTAATGGGTCATTTTCCCTACGATGTTGATGTCTAATACCAGTGATAAAAGGACCATCTTACTTGTTTCTGTGACATAGTATCCAACCCTGAGTCTGTTGAAAATAATAGCAGGTCATCTACCCAGGCTAAGGATGCATTATAATTCTAAGTAAATTTAACTTACGCAGTGGTGGAAATATAAAATATATTTCCAAGTTAAATAAATATTGACTGATTATATAAGCCTCAACTAATTAAATAATACTTGTAGAGTTTGCTTTCAAATAGCAGTAACATGAAGTTCCCATATATGAGGCCATTCTTAGAAGTTTCCTAAATATAAAGTTCTACAGTAATCTTGCCAGTTGACAATGATAATTTAAAGCTCATGTAATAGATGTGCCCCAGGGAACGTAAAATAATTTTTCCTATAATGAGGATATATGGCAATAGTTAGGGAGACTTTTTAAAGAATAATAAACATGAAAGAACTATCAGAAAGATATAAAACCAACTACAAAAATTGTTAAACATGAGTCATGGTTCCTTTTTTTTTCCATTGGTATTAAAAATCATGTTTTCTTTTCCATCAAGAGAAAATAATAACCAAGAAAAACTAATCTCATTGAGAATGAAATTTCAATTGCACCATCTTGTGGAATGACACCTTATTTAAAGATTTCAAGTCATACCAGTGGAGATATTAGACTTGTATTTTGCCTTTATTTATAAGTATTTTTTCTAGTTACCTTAATGGATGTGAGGAAACCACAACAATCTATCATCTGGTTCTTGCACTCGTTCCTTTAACTACCAAAGGGTGGCATAGGTGGTCCATTAGGGAGCAAAGAGACCTTTTTCTTGAAAAGAATCAAATTCCACCACCTACTTAATTATATTTGAGCTGTATGAATTTGAGTTAACCAAAGCAACTAACCACTGGAGTTCCATTGCCATGAATTTAGTTTTCATCAATAAAGTCTTTTATTATATAGAGCTAGTTAACATATCAGTAGTAGCTTATTAGACAGTATCCAGCCAACTGTTTATTTTAAAGATTTTATTTATTTATTTGACAGAAAGAGACACAGCGAGAAAGGGAACACAAGCAGGGGGAGTGGGAGAGGGAGAAGCAGGCTTTCCGCCGAGCAGGGAGCCCGATGCGGGGCTCGACCCCAGGACCCTGGGATCATGACCTGAGCCGAAGGCAGACGCTTAACAACTGAGCCACCCAGGCACCCCAACCAGCCAACTATTTTTGTAGAAATTGATAGAGATTCATATAGATCATCATTCCCTCCATTCTGGATAATTATCCTCCTGGCTTAATAAAAATAGTTCTATTGTTCTTCTTTTGGTAAACTGTGGATTTATAAACTTAGGGGTTTTTTGGTGTCTATTTTAGGCAGCGTCTCTTGGCTGCTGTACAGTAAACCTATTAATCAGAGTAAAGTAAAAACTGAGGCCTAAATGTTATAAGGTGACAGTAATTTGAAATAAGACTAATAATCTCCATGGATAAACATGACTAATTTAAATGAGCCCTGGGGAATTTTTTTAGAAAGTTCAAATGCCTGATGAATGCTTCACTGTTATTCTAATTATCTCGTAATATGGCATAAAATAACAATCTCATTTCATCCTTTTATTTACAAAGCTGCTCCCATTATCATTATATTTTACCTGTTCAAGCTCTGAAAGATTGCTCCTCATTGAGAGATTCATTAAAAGAGAATAATTATATTATATTTCACAGATTGGCTGAAAGAAAATGTATCTTTGAACAATTCCATTTCCCTGAACAGTTGTTCATTTCAAGGTGGAAGACAGGTCTATTAAGTACCTTCTACCCTTTTTAAACATGTCAAAGCTAACCATTAATACTGAAATTAGTAATTTGGTTCTGATTTAATGAAAGAATCAGCTGCTATTTGTAGAACTCAATTTCTGTGGCTGAGAAAAACACAGTGTTTTCAAAATATTGAATAACAAAATATATTTAAGAATCTTTTTATGCACAATGATTTAAATTCATGTCTTTTCTGATGGTTAAAGCCCTTAGCATACTGACTTTTTTCCCTGCTGATGATGCTTGAGAACATGTACTTTTCCATCCGAAAAACGACATAAGACATTTTCTGAGTATGTGACATTCAGATTTTCAGAGTATCTTGTTAGATGAATAGTAAGAGATAGAAAATCAACCAATATAATGAAAATTTAGTTTTTAAACTTACTGCAAGAAAGGTTCATGGGATTTGTGATTAAATGTCTTCTCAAAATTAAAAAGAGAGTCATGTGCACAAAAATGTGACTTCAGTAAAAATTAGGTCTGACACAAGTCACTTCATATTTAAACATTTCGGTGTTGTGCAAAAAGCTATCCACGGTCACATGCAAGTAAATACCTTAACTCTTATCTTAACGCTCTCTAGTAAATAATTAAGCAGTAATGAAATAATATATTAATCATTGATGGTTTTGCCAAGCTTTGTGTACTTGATTATAAGCACTTTCTTCCCTAAGAGTCCTTACATTATAGTCTTTTCTTAACATTGCCCTGCCAGCTCACTAAAATAGAAGTACCACGAGAGCTAGCGCGCAGAGTGGGAAGCAAGGAAAGGAGTCAACCCATCTTTTACCCAGGATAAAAGTATAAAAAATGTTATTTGATTTTTAAAAGACAGTAACTGTATCAAATTTAAATACCAATTTTAACCGTGTGTAGGATTTGAAGAGCTCTCAGAGAGATGAAAGGCATTAACTGTACTGTTTTAGAAGTGTGTAGCTAAAATATACTGACATATTAGCAGTGCTGTTTTGAGTCAGAGGTTGAGTCTGAGGTTTTGTACACTTTTGTAGTTAGGTGTTATTTCTAAATTCTTCATTAATGTGTTTTCTGGCTTTTTATTAATTAAACTTGTTTCTTCTAAAGGCATTCTATAAGGTCTTTATCTTAACTTGTCTTGTTAAAATAGATCAGTTTAGATCTCTATTGCATTTTTTTGTTTTTCATTTTTACTGTTTGGCTTCTGAATATTTTATATGTTGCCTTTGTAAACTTTTCATCAAAATGTTCATACAGAAGTCAGCAATTAAAAAGGAACTATAACAGTTGACTTCATTCCTGAAGAAGGGAATGAATATGGTATGGTAGATTTATGGTAGATCCTGAAATTTATGGTGTTTATCCTGAAATTTAACTTCCTTTGCAAATCAAGAAACTATTCAGTTATCCAAAATATTACAAACAAACAAAATAAAATAAATGCATTAGTTTAGGCATAAAAGTTGAATTAAACTAAAAAACAATCTGACATTTTAAATCTCTCTGATGAGGGTTTAATAAATCAGGATATTTACTAGTGAGTACTCACAGAAAATGCCTTTATCAGTTATGTGTTGTGACACTGTGTGTGTAAGTGTGTGTGTGTTTGTGTGGTGTGTATGTGTGTGTATGTGTGTGCATATACACTGAATTCATTAATGGGGAAAGAATAATGGGCATGCAGATTACAAAATGATGCATGGTAGAAAAACATCTCTTGAGCACAAATTATTTTGGAAGTTCCAATCAGAAAACTAGGGAACCAAATGAAGCATTGCTTTAGGAGGAAAATAAGTTTTATTTTTGTTTTAATAGCAGAAGAGACAGTGATAGTACAAAATGTTCTCTAAACATTTTCCCAGGGAAGTACAAATCATTATCCCAAGAGAAGAGGAGGATGAAAATAGGTAGAAGGGAATTCCCTTTTTTGTCTTACTTTCCTTTTCTTCTACTACATGTCATCCTTGGAGAATAATGCACTCTTCAGATTTCATCATTCTTCCTCCTCCATATGAGAGGGCCCATCCTAGAATGATCCTGCCCCTGTAGCTAAACAACTTACTCCCTTGATTGGCTCTTGTAGCAAATTTACACCCACTCATGGATCAGAAGACAGTAGCTTCTAAAGGTCTGTAGGAAAATTTTGTTCCGATAGTGTAATGACTGTGTGTGATACTTTTCTTGCATTTTTAACACTGAGATGTACTTGACCTACAGTACTGTGTAAGTTTCAGTTATACCACTTGTTGATTTGATGCACTTATATATTACAATATGATTACCACTGTAGACTTAGCTAACACCTCTGTCACATTAAGTAATTAAGATCCAGTCTTTTAGCAACTTTGAAGTTTATAGGACGTACTGTTGACTATGCTGCAGTGATTTTTCTTTCTCTTTTCGTTCTCTATCTTCCTATGATAAAAAGAAGTTATATTCCATGAGAAGAAAAGAAGCAAAGGAATTAATATCACAGTAGTTGTTGGTCTTACACAGAATCTTCATCTTTATCTAGGCTCTCTTCTTCCTATTTTCTTTTCGAGTCAGCAGCCTCTCAAAGGAAAGACTTTTGACAGGGACATAAGGCCAGTGAATTTCTTTTCTTTTTTTTTTTTTTTTAAGATATTATTTATTTATTTGACAGAGAGAGACACAGCGAGAGAGGGAACACAGCAGAGGGAGTGGGAGAGGGAGAAGCAGGCTTCCCACAGAGCAGGGAGCCCGATGCGGGGCTCCATCCCAGGACCCTGGGATCATGACCTGAGACGAAGGCAGACGCTTAATGACTGAGCCACCCAGGTGCCCCAGCTAGTGAATTTCTTGAGGCTGGCTTTAGTTTCTAGCTTCAATTCAATAGGTGCATGGCTATAACAAGTGCTTTGGTAAAAAAGAGAAAGAAATTCATTATCTCAAACCAGTTATTAACTTGGCCAAGTCTGTTTCCTAACCTGTGTAAATGGAGATAATCGTTTCTGATTTTTTTTTACCTTATAGGGTGATTTGTATATTTCAATACATTTCAAATAATTTACTATAGAAATGTAAGATGGCCTTATTATTATTTCATCAACTTAAAAATATGTACAAGACTATCACTAGAATTAGCGTGAAGCACTTCCAGTATTTGGCCAGCATTTGTGAGAGAGGAGGCAAAGGTTAAGTGGTCATTCTCTACCTATGAAACCAGTAACCCTTCTAAGAATGAATTCTGACACCACAAAATTATAAGTAAATAGGATCTGTATTTCAGATCATGACAAATGTTTTCTTTTCTGAAAAACTGCATTATCATTAAGCAGTGAAGTTCCCAATACTTGCAATCTTTAAATGAGAAATAAGGTACTGACTGCATTCGGAGGCACCTTTGAATTAAAAGTTATTTGTCATCCCTTCCCAAGAAAGGCACAATTCCTATTAGAATGTTTATACCAATAGAAGTTAATTAAAATACAGTTGACTTTTCCCAGGTGTTAGAATGAGTGAAATATTTAACTGATGCCTGTCAGGTTAGTTTCTTCCTGTCTACTCATTTGTTACTTCCTCCTGGTGAATCATGGAATACATTGTTTACTTTCTGCATTCCCTTTGCTTGTACATCTTTCACCTCTCACTTTCTTACAAAGATTGTAAAATTGTGGTGCCCATAGTTCTGATTCCTTGGGAGCCTCATAAGCCAATTGCCCATGACCACTTCCCATTGATTTTGCAGCAAAGACAAGTCACCTTAGCAACCAGTCCAGATTGTGCTTGCTGCTCTTAAATTTCGGTTGGTACAAAGCATTACTTGTGCTTCACCACGAAGTTTATAAGAGCCCTTTCTAAAGTAGGCTGTGCTGGAAAGCACAAGCGGCCGAACAAATTAATGACCTTGTGAGGTGCTGCCTGCTGGGGTGAAAATAAATTGGAAGGGAGGACCGAGGGCAGGTAATGGGCCCTAGCAAGGCTGCAGAACTCTTTTCAAACTGGCACTGACCGTGTGCCAATAGATGTGGCAATAACTGTCAACAAGATTTATGGCCCTTGAAGATAGACTCCGTAAGAAGGGAAGGTTGAAGGAGTTCTATGATTTTGTTTCAAGTTTAGTGCATCCTGCTTTTGAACAACTCTTTCTGGGCGGCAGAGATGCAATCTCATGGCATGAATTCTCAGGGAAGCCTTTTGCATGGTCTAAAGACTTTGAATCTTTATTTTAGTGTTCTTGCATGTGTTGTGTTATTGTTGATGGTAATGTTGACGCTACTACTTTTAAATTGAAAAGGAAAAGGTCTCAAAGAGTTAAAATGTGGGATGTCTAGGTTCTCATAAAATGTAGGAAGTATAATCATTGTTCCTATTCTTTTGCCATCCCAGAATAAGTTTCAGTTGTCTCAAATGTCGTTGCCTGCCCTTCCTGGACAGGATTGGATTATGTGTTTGAGAGTAATTAAGTCCCTTCAAAAAGTAATTTTCTATTGTTCTATTTCCATTATTGCTGGTGTCATGTCTTAAATGTAGCATTATCTCTGTAAACCCTTCATATATATATAAAATATATATATAACTCATAAATGATCAGTGAATAAACAGATTATGCTTTATTAACCCCCCTTTTTTTTTCTCAACCTATTTTCTTGATTAATTGCTGGTTTCTGTCTTCATTCAGAATTGTGTAGGTAGGGCAAAATTGTAAAGATTGAACAAAAGGACTCTTAGCTCTTAAACTGAGCAAATTGATTACCCTGATTTTAAGTCTTTTTTCCCTAAGGATAGTAGATAGGAGATTTTAAACCATTTTACATGAGGCTTTGTGTATTTAATGGACAGATAACAAAGACCAATCACATTAAGACAGAAATGTCAACATACACATAAGTCACTCATTCAGTAGCTTAATATGTGCACTGCCAATCTGCTTTGTGATTGCTTTCCTCACTCACTCCACTCTAGTCCAGTGGGCCTTTTTGTTGCTCATCAAACACACCAAGCATGATACCACCTCAGAGACTTTCCGGTGATATTCCCTCTCTTTGGAATGTTTTTACCTCAAATTTTCACATAGTTTCACATGACTTCTCCCTTGCTTCTTGCAGGTCACTGTAAAAATATGCTCCCCTGGGAGAGACCTTCTCTGATCATTTTTCTAAAATGTCATGAATTCCCTCCTATTCCCTAACCGTCTCCCATTATGTGTTATCCTTCTTAAAAACTTGAACCCTTTAATAGACTCTGATATTTGCACAGAAAAGTGCACGTGTCATACGTGTACAGTTGATGCATTTTGACAAAGTGAACACATCTATTGACCCACTGTCCCAGATCGAGAAATAGAATACCAACACCACAGAAGCACCCATCCCCTAGCACACACCCTACTTCTGAGTTCTGTTGCTATGAATTTTAGTTCTGCTGGTTTTTTAATTTGATATAAGCAGAATCATATAGCATAGATTCATTTATGTCTGGCTTCTTTAATTTCATATTTTCATTATTTGGTAGTATCCATTATATGAGTAAACAGTTATTGTGTTTTTTTTTTTTTTTTCCAGCATGGAGCTATTATAAATAATACCACTGTGAACATTATTGTACAGGTCTTTAAATGTGTGTATGTATTTCTTTTTGGTATAGACTGAAAAGAAAGTTTCTGGGTCATGGAGTATATGTATGTCCAATTTTTTTAGATACTGCTAAAAGTGGTTGTATGGATTTACACTCCAACCAGTGGTATCTGAGGCTTCCAGATGCTGCATATCCTCACCAACACTTTGGATGATGAGTCTTTTAAATTTAGCCATTCTAGTTTATTGTGTTTTATGTGACTGAGTTATTGGATATCCTCTTTTTTGAAATGTATGTCAAAATCTTTTGTCTATTTTTTTTTAATTGGCTTTATCCCTATCTACCTATTGTATTTGAAAAACTAGAGTCTTTATTGGCTCTGTGGGTTGCAACTATATTCTCCCACTTTGGCTTGCCTATTTACTTTGTTAGTGGCATCTTTTGAAAATCACATCTTAATTTTATTCAAGTCCAATGTATTATTTATTCCTTTTTGATTATTGCTTTTAAATCTGTGGTTAGTTTTTCTTTTAAATTTGTTGAACATCTCTGTTATTTCCAAGATGCTTTATTTGTTTAACTTCAACTTTTTTTTTTTAAAGATTTTATTTATTTATTTGTTAGAGAGAGAGAGAGCACAAGCAGGGGGAATGGCCGGCAGAGGGAGAAGCAGACTCCCTGCTAAGCAAGGAGCCTGATGTGGGACTCAATCCCAGGACCCGGGGATCATGACCTGAGCCGAAGACAGACGCTTAACTGACTGAGCCACCCAGGCATCCTAACTTCAACTTTTAAATGAAATTGATTTTTGAGCATGGTATAAGATCCAGGCCAGGAATACTATTTGTCAGATCAATCAATTTACATAGCACTGATTACTGAAATAGTTCCTACCCCACTTATTACTGGTAATATAATCTTGATTCACATGTCCATTTGTGTGTCGATTTATTTCTGGATTCTCTATTCTGCACTAAAATTAGACAAACTTTTTCTATAATGTCAGATAGTAAATATTTTAAGCTTTGGGGTCATATGCTCTTTATTGTACCTACCCTACTCTGTCACATTAGCACAAAAGCAATGAGACAATACCTAAATGGCTGTGTTCCGATAAAACTTTACTTACAAAAATAGGCAGCAGGCCAGATTTGGCCCAAGACTGAGGTTTGCTGAAACAGTTCAACACCATTGCTCTATTTATCAATCCTAATGCTAATCTGTGCTGTCCTAATTAATGTTTTATTCTTCAGGAACATATCCTTTACATTTTTCTGACACATTTTAGAATCAGCTTGTTAATTTCTCCCCTCTAAAAAAATAAATAAATAATTGCAGAGATTTTGATTGGAATTGCACTGATGATTTAGGGAAAATTGACATCTTTATGGTTTGTGTTTTTCAGTTCAGAACATGGTATATCTTTGCATTGATTTAGGTCTTTCTTCACTTCTCATGATACTGGTTTATAGTTTTCCATGTAGTATTCTTATGCCTAGATATTTGATATTTTTGTATGCTATTCTAGATAATATATTTTCCAACATTTACTTTGTAATTGTCCTTTGTTGTCATACAGATACAAAACTTTCTAAAGCCAGTTATCAGTGGATTTTAAATATATGTAATCATGTCATATATGAGTGATGAAAGTTTTATTTTTTTTCTTTTTCTATTCTTAGACCGTGTCATCATTTTTCTTTTTCTTATTTCCCTAGTTAATATTTCCAATACAGTGCTGAATACAAGTGGTGATAGTGGACATTAATAGGTGGGAGGGTAGATTTCAATATTTCTCCATTCATCTGATGTTTCCCTTGTACTTTTATAGTTTCACTTTAGCAGATTAAAGATTTCCCCTTTGAGTTTACTAAGTTTCTATTACAAATAGGTGTTGAATTTTACCAAATTATTGTTTTGTATCTATTGAGAGAACCATACAAATTTTCTTTTCCATTCTGTGAATGTGGTGAATTACCTTGCTTAATATTTATTTATTTATTTATTTATTTATGTTTAGATTTTAAGGCAATTGTGTATTCCTTAAATAAATCTAATTTGGCATGATGTATTACCTTCCTTACACAGTACCAGCTTGAATTTACTAATAATAGATTTAGAATTTTTACATCGATTTTCATGAGAATTGTCAGTAATTATTTTTCTTATAGTATCATCATTAGATTTAGTTAATAAGGTTAACTAAGGTTATTGTGCTGGCCTCAAAATACAGGTTAGGGAGTATACAGTCCTACTGTATTCTCTGAAGCCATTTACACTCAAGGTTTTCTTTCTGGGAAGGTTTAAAAAGTCAATTATTTTAAAAATATATTTAACACTGTATAAAAATTCAATTATTTAAAAAGTATATTTAACACTGTATAAATTTCCATATTTTCTCTTGTTTCATTTTTGGGAAGCACTGTTTTTCTAGGAATCTGTGCTATGTGCATTTTCAAATATATTGCCATAAAATTGTTCCAGGTATCCTCTTATTTTCTCATTAACGTCTGTATTATATTTATTGATGCAGCTTTTTATTGCTTATATTTGTAATATGTTTTTCTTCCTCCCATTTTATTTGATTTTAGTTTGCTCTTCTTTTTCTAACTTTCTGAGTTGGATACTTAGCTCATCGACTTCAGCTATTTTTCTTTTTAAATATATGCATTGATGGCTCTGCATCGCCTTCTAAACTTGCCTTTAGTGCGATCCCTCAGATTTTGATATTGTTTTATTATTGTTCTATTATCTTATGGTAATTTGACTTCTTTTTTGATCCATTGCTTTATTTCTAATAGTTTGAAGCTTTTTGCTGTTTGTCATTGATTTCTAGCTTAATATCATTGTGGTCAGAAATGGCTGTAAGTGATTTCAATCTTTCAGAATGTGGTAAGGCTTGCTTTACAGTCCAGCACATGATCATTGAGTATTTAATGTCACTGTGCTCACCAAAGCTTTTTTGGCTGTACTGATTTTGATCAGTTATGGATGGAGGTATTTTCTCGTTATGATGATGTCTTAATATTTTTTCCTTATACTTCTGCCAGTTTTTGTTTTATTTATGCCAATGCTATATTTTAGGTGCATATATGTTTCAGACATGCATACTTAGAATGGTTGTTTTTTGTTGGTATAATCCTTTTATCATTATGATATATCCCTCTTTATCTTTGGGGATCTTTCTTACTTAAGACTATTTTATCTTATATTAGCATAGTGGGACTGCATTTATTTGATTATCCTTGCATCCTTTTCTATCCTTTATTCTTATTGTTTTTTGTATCATGTTAAAGTATGTCTCTTATAGGCATCATATGTTTAAGTTTGTGTTTCCAAGACTGACAATACTATTATGAAGTATTTAATCCATTCATATTTAATATAATCATTGATATATCTCTTATCTTTTAATTGTTTTTAATTTTTCTTATCTGTTTTATGTTCCTTTCCTCTCTTGTTTCATCTACTTTTGGATTAAAATAGTATTTTAATTATTCCATTTTCCTCTTTTGTCTTTTTAATTATACATTCTTTGGCAACATTGATATCCTTGATTTATAGAAGTCTAAAATATATTAGTATTTTTTTACTATTGCCTGACTTGTATGATATTTTTGTCACATTTAATTATTCATATATCATAAAACACTATTATTATCAATCTCCCTTTACTTATATCAGCATATTTCCTGGAATTCAAGTATACTGTGTCTTAGATTGGATTCCTTGGACACTGTGAGACAGAGTTTCATGCAGAAAGTTTATCGGGGAAGAGTTTCAGAAGTAACACCTTCAAGGAGTGAAGAAATCAAGTTTGGGAAGGTAGAGAAGCAGAACCACAAAGGCATTGCCGCTGAGGCCTCAAGGTGATCCTCCTGAACCTGTGACAGCCCTTTAGAGTTGTCCCAGACTGAGTCAAGATGATTGGGCTTTTGAATATTTTCTTTTTATTTTCTCTGTCTTCCACCCCACCTCACCCTCCCGCCATGATGCTGTACTCTTAAGAACAACCTTTTCTAATTACAGGTGTTTAATTTCCTGTTAAAATTTAGTCACACAGATCTGAGGACTTCCGGGCATTAAAAATGATGTGCTGAGTGAAGTGAGGGGAGGAGAGGGCAGGTATATTGTTAGTACTTACTTAGTTTCAAACACTGTGCTAGGTGGGAGCCTTCCTATGAGATAGGCATATCCATCTTCATCTTAATGACTTCAGATTAAATTTAAGCTTGAAAGGAAATATATCAGTTAGGTAGGATATAAGATGCTATAACAGTGAGGTTCCATAAGTATAGGGTACCTACAGATTAGAAGTTTATTTCTCTCTCGCATAACTGTTCATAAATAGGCAGTTTAGGATTAGTAAGTGGCTCTGTCATCCTCATGCTTCCACTTCTGAGTTCAAGATAGCTGCTCCCTCTGCTGCCACTGTGTTTGCATCCCAGACAGCAAAGTCAGGGAAAGACAAGATGATCTTTTCTTTTAATGGCATAATCCAGAAGTGCTACACATCATTTTTGCTCATATCCCTAAAATAGTAATGATTTAAATAGTATGGAAGTTTATTTCTCTTTCATGTAAGTGTCTGAGGGTAAGCAGCCCAAGGGCCTCCACAGTGTTAGAAACCATATTTCTTCTTGTTATTCCATTATCCCCCAGTGTTTGCCATCTTTTACATGGCAGAAGGCAGAAGGACCACATGGGTTCACATGTCAGCCAACAGAATTAGAAGAAAGGAGAAGGAGAGGACACCTCTTTTCTTGTTGTGACCATAATCCTAGAAGTGTTGATATTACTTCTGCTCTTATCCTATTGGCCAGAATTTGGTTACATGGCCAAAACTGGCCGCAAGAGAAGCTGGGAACTGTGCCTAGCTAAAACACTCTCTGTCATAGGAAGCCATTGTAGGGATTTGTGCAAGGCAGTGACACAATGTAATTTTTCAGAAGTTAATGTGGATGCTGAAGAGAAGTAGACTCAGAAGAGTAGGTACAAGAGTAGAAGCAGAAAAACCTGAGAGAGAAAGGCAGCTCGGTCTAGGGTGGTAGCAGCAGAGGTGGTGAGAAGTATTCTGATTCAAGATATATTTTGAAATCTACTTTCACAAATCCTCAGCAGAATTTTCTGAGGTGTTTTATGTGAACTGTAACAAAGAAAGAGTAGTTGAGGATCTCTGGATGAATGGCTTCTTCAGGTCATTCAGGGTTCAGCTCCAACACTGAAGTTGTCCTTGATCTCCTGCTTCGTGGCAGTCACACTCTCCTATCATTCTGTTTTTATTTCCTAGAACATATCTCTAGCTGAAATTATCTTGTTTGGTCTTCTGTTTGCTTAATTATTTTCTGCCTCCTCCTACTAAAAGGTATGCTCCATGGAGGAGAAACTTTGTCTATCCTGTTCATTATTGTTAGCATATAGAACAATGTCTGGCACATAGTAGCCAGTATTTATTTAATATTTTTTGAATGAATGAATGAATAAGTTAAAATAGATCATTGGTATTTCTGAAGATGAAAATAGAATAAAAAAATTAAAGGATATAATAAGAAAAATGATGGAAGTTAGAAATCTATACATTGAAGAGTCTACAGTGTTCTTTTAAAATGATTAAATATTGACCAGTGCTGTGCTAAATTTGCGAAGTTGTTATTATAAAGTTTACAGTCTGTAAGTGCCCTAGTAGAAGAGTCAGGTTACTTTAAGGCTACTTTAAAAGAAGAAAGAATCAGGCTAATCTCAAACCTCCTCGTAGCCTGATAGATAGCAAAAACAATAAAAATAAAGTAAAATAAAAATAAATAATAAGCAATCCCCAGAGACTTAAGAGAGAAAGGGCTTGACTCAAGAATTCTAAAAATAAACTGTCATTCAAAGATGAAGAAATCTGGGAATATATCACCCATATTTGTCTTATGGTATGAAAAGATATCAATGGAGCCACTGAGCATGAAATATTTATGAAAAGAGTGATGTTCAGGCATTAAGGATTATTGACAAGCACTGAAATATATTAAACAAAATAAAGTGAACATTTTAATAATTATGGTTGTAAAATATAATGTAAGTGTGAGAATTCTTGAAAGAAAAGCTGCACAGTGAAAATAGTAATAGAATATTAATTTACCAGCTTGAACAGATACCAAATTAAGAGTGGTTTAAACAAGATAGGAATTTATTTCTCCCTCTCGTAACAGTCTGATTACAAACAGTCCAAGGCTGACCTGGGCTATATTGGTATGGTATTAGGAACCCAGCTTTTCTCTCTCTCATTACTTCCCATCCCCCAGAGGGTGGCCCTCTTTGGCTTGGTTGAATGTGGCTCATCACCATGTCCACTGGGTCCATATTCTAGCAGCAAGAAAGGTCTTTGAAAGGGGTTGAGGAGTGGAGGTTACATTCCTCTCTTTTACTCATGTCTGATTAGTTGGCTACCTAGCAAGGAGCCTGGGAAACCTAGTCACTAGCTGGATGGCACATGTTGGGCTTTTGAACATTCTCATCAACCTGTTATTGGATAGGTACTTCCTGAAAGGGAGAATAGGTCTGGTTGAAGCAGTTCTCAGGGAGCAATGACAAATCCGAGCAAGGAGGGCAGCTGTGAAGTGACCAGCCACCAGCACTCCTAGAAGTTGGGGGCAGCGTGCTTTGGTCATGAAATGAAGATTTGGGTGGGGCAATGGAATATCTAATCCACCCATTGGACCATTCATTCCAATTGTTTCATACAGTTTTTTTCAGGTAGGGACAACTTATGCAGGATTCAAGTTAGATGTTAGTTCCTAGGGAACTTACAAGAGATGTATTAATGAGATGAACAGAAGTACTTGCTGCCACAGTTGATCCTGAGGCCACAACTAATACTTACACTGATACTAATAACTAATACTAATGCTCCTCTTTTACGACCACTCATTCTAGCTCCTCCTTATTCAGCTATCACCTCTGCTGGACCGGTGGCTTATCTGATGCTTTTGCCCAGATCCTCATCTTTCCTAGGCCATGGATGCTGCAGTTATTCACTGTTCATTAAAACAGATCAGGGAAGCACCAAGATACAATACCATGGATCACCTAAATATCAAACATATTGTTTCCTGCCCCCATTGTGTATCATTACCATCCAACCTCCTCTGATGATTATACCAATTATCTCTGCCAGCATGGTGAATTCCTTTCTTAGCTTCTGGTCTCTCAGTTAACAAGAGTTAACAGACACTCCAGACACTGAAATGACTGAGTAGCAGCCAATGCTTAAAGTTCAAAGGGACTGTTACTGTGTCTCTTGGTGGAAATATTTTTCTCCTTCAGTACAAGGATCTTTAGTTTTGTAGAGCCTAAAGCTGCAGGGATGGGATGTACAAATTTCCCACTTGGGTTAGTAGGAGTGATGGTAAATAGGAGCACTTGTACTTCCTTTCTTTGGTTTCTGGATCTGTGCATTCTATTTATTGGGAACAAAGTAATGATTATTGATTTAGGTGTCTAGAGGGTGGCACCTCACCCTTGTAGTATATCAGTTCCTGATGGGTACTTTGGCTGACTCTTTAAAAGGTATTTCACTCTTCTATCATTTCAGCATTTTCTTGGTGTTGTGGTAACTAACTGGACCAGTATACTCTATGATCATATACCCTCTGCTCTACTTCCTTTGCTGAAAGAGGGATCTCTTGGACAAAACAATGCTATGTAGTTTCTCCTGTCAAGTAATGATCATTCTATCTATCTGGTTATATTGTGGAGGAAGCTCTGGGGTGAGTGTTAATCTATGATACAGAGATCTTCAGACATTTTTCCCATTCCTTTAAATTCATGCATTAGGACCTTCCTTGGAACACGCTGTCCAGATATATGTAAGTCCATGTATTTTTTCATCTTGGGCTACTCCTCTTTTCACATGAAGGAAGAGCAGACATGCTTTGCAGAACTCTCCTCATTGGGAGAATTTTCTTTTACTGCCATCCCTGAGAAGCCTGGAAGTAGAATAACAGCCCATGTTTGATGCACATAAATATAACAGGACAAACCATTTATGAACTATGCTTTAGATTTTTTCCTTTTCTGACATCCCATCACAAAAGTTGTAGGTGGGAGCTGAAGGAGAGTTGCTCATCCAGCAGTGGTGGGGATCAAGGCTGCTTTCTCATGCACATTTTGTGCTTCTTGCCCTACTCATGTCTTACTTCCTTCTTGCAATGGATTTCTGACCTTATGGCTTGTCAGATCTTTCTAAAAGCATTAGAACAGAGGTTAAGAGAGTTAACAGACCCCCAGCCTAAGACTCTATATGTTGCTGACTCTATATGTTCCACATGGATCTAAACTTATTTTGCTTCTCCTTTCTTAAAGGAATAGAAATGAATGCATCTTCATTTCAGTGGCTTTGTATCTCATACCCATCTTACTCGGCTCCAGAAAAAATACCACATCTAATAAAGCAAATGCAATTTGGGTTACTATTTGGTAAAGTTTACAGTTATCCAGTCATATGCCACAGTCCATCCATTTTTTTAGTAGCTGCTAGACTGGTGTTATAAATAGGATATACCACAGACTGTCACCTCTGCCTTCTTTAAATCGCTATGGGTGTCAAGTATTGATAGCTTTTAAATACGGGGACGAGAAACCACTGTGAGGAATCCGCCAATTACCACAGATATACAATCCAAAAATACCTTGGGCAATCTTGAAAAAGTCCACCTGGTGGATCTGTGGACTACCATGAGCCAGTTGCAGACCCCAAACTCCATTTATTATCTGGCTCCCATATACCTTCATTCACTAGGGGGATTGTTGGATCAATTTAGGTCTTGACTGTGAATTTAACAATCTTTAAAAAGTTCTGGATGTTCTCCTTTATTTCATGCATAGTCACTTGAGTAAATGACCTAAGGTCCTTTGGAAAAGGACTGGGAAATTGCTGCTTCATACCCTCATAGTATAACTGGGTCCTTCCTCTTAGAGATTTGCTCTAGCCTGTAATCAAGAGTCTTCAATCAAAAGTCTGAGAATCAGCTCAGCTTTAGAAACTGGGCAAAAGATGGTGTCTTAGGGTGGGAAGAGAGGGGAGAGAGGAGGGAAACCTGCCCTTAGATTCTATTCTGAATTATTTTCATTGTATAAATTAAGCAACCCCCTTGGTGGCTGCCCATCTATATTGCCTATAGGAACTCTATATTCTATTTATTTGCTCTTATCTTTTTTCTAAAGTTTAGATCCCATGTTTGCTGCTTCTGTCTTCCTGTTCATTGCAAGAATCACACTAATTTTTCTCCTGTCCATTAAGTGCCACCTTATGGTATCTAGTATTTAGAGATTCTATCATTCCCATTTTTATCAGGAATCCCAGTTCTGTAATATCATCTCTTGTCCTGACTACGGAAGTGGCTACTACTGAGCTTCTCAGTGATACTGCTGTCCCTCCTCATAGAATATTCATTACTGTTTGGTAAGTGGAGTGCTCCATGGTCTATCCTATAAATTATAGCTAGCTGGGCGGGTTTCTAGCCTTACATATGTATTTTTTCTCAGGCATACTGAGTACACTGAGTCTTTTGATCCTTTTGTCCTTCATCTTCCATGGCAGTTCTGGAATTTCTACCTCACTTAGCATGGGTAATAAATTTTCCAAGCTTCTTAGCAGCTATTAACACTATCTCTCAGGGTATATGGCAGGGTTTTAAATCCTGTATCACAGGAGAGTTCTCCATATCAATTAACTACTGTATCAAAATGTATATTCTGTCACCTGTTGTTGAGGATCCTTAGCATCAACGCTATGCATCATCTCCCAGCAGATCCTTTAGCAACTTCAGTGGTAGCCCCTCTTCTCTCTTAATAGTCCCATAGCATCCCTGTTCTGGTTTACTGGTATTTGACTTTGAGTATTTGTCTGGTTGTCAAGGAAAGTGATGGCAGTAAATACTGACAGAGAGCAAGGATTATCTGTGAGAAATCTATCTCTTTTTTGGTTTCTCCAGGATCTTCAAGAGTGGGTAGGGAGGGTAACATCTTGTAAATAGAGGGATTAGGTCATTTCTGCAGGCCCAGAGAAAATCTAGGAAATTTTATTTCTGAATTGCATCTATCCAGATATCCACTTATCGCTATTGTAACTCTCAGGGTTCTGATCTTAGAATAGGAGACCAGACTTCTCTGAAGTCTCCTGCTTTTATCATGAAGTACCTGGCCTGGTCCTTTGTTCTTCTTGTTCTCTGGCTGAAGAAGATTAGATTTCCTCAAATCTTACAAAAGAAGCGCTCTGGCTTCCACTTTTTGCCTGGAATTGATGATTAATCAGTGTTGTATTTGCTTTCCAATAGAGCCATTAAAAAACCCTCAAAGTGTATTGAAGATCTACTATGTGTTAGCCCCTGAAAATACACAGTGACCAAGAGAGATGGTGCTCTGCTTCTAGCAGATTATTTCCTTTAAGTCCTAACAACAGTCCTCCAAAGGAAGGAATATTTTGCCAATTCTAAGCTGACAAAACCTCGGAACATTTATCTCAAATAGTAGAACAAAGAGCATCAAGACTGTTAGAGACCTACTTGTGGAACTGAGGAAAATGTGTCCCACATTTCTACTGTATTCGATAGACAAGACTTCATTCTACTCTAGCACAGTCTTCCAATAGCTTTCTTACCTTAAGCTTCCCACCACATTTAATAATCCCTAGGCCCTCTCTCATGATTCTAATATAGCCCATACATTTCCCCTCCATGTAAGTCTTACAGTTTCACACTTGTTTCTAGATGCACATGATACCTTTTTAAATAATGCTTGTGGTCTGCAACTAATTCTGTATCCTCACCTGGTCATACCACATGTTAAAGCAGATGCCTATGCCTCAATATTACTTCCCTTGTGGTTATAAGATTTGGCAAAGATATTTGTAATTAAAAGAGAAATTATATTTAATTTGGCTATCCTTTTGATCATATATTTTTGTACCTTTAAATAGTATTTTAATATTAGACATAATATATAAGAAAGTTTAGGTCATATAATTTAGTAAGCACTAGTACAGAAATCTATTATAAGTTAATAAATATAAAAAACGATTTATATCTGAGTATGTTCATTGCATCAAGATAAATTGTGTAAGTGTCCAAGTTTAGAATTATTAAATTAATCATGGCATAGCCATTACAAATTATAGGTTAAATTACTGTTTTGTTTTTATTTTTTTACCTTTTTTTTTTAAAGATTTTATTTATTTATTTGACAGAGAGATAGCAAGAAGAGGAACACAAGCAGGGGGAGTGGGAGAGGAAGAAGCAGGCTTCCCGCCAAGCAGGGAGCCCAATGCGGGGCTCGATCCCAGGACCCTGGGATCATGATCTGAGCCAAAGGCAGACACTTAATGACTGAACCACCCAGGCACCCCATTTTTTTACATTTTTTTCACCTTATTTATTGAGATACAATTGACATATACCAATTTTAAGTTTAAAATATGCAACATGTTGATTTAATGCATTTATATATAGCAACGTGAATGAAGAATTTTAATAACTTTTGAGAATATTTATGATGTGGAATTACACTAAGAAAGATTAGCATTAAATTACATGGGCAGTAATACTGTTATTTCATTTTTAGTATATACGCATATATGAAGTATATAAAAAGTGATTATTTCACACAATGAGATAATAGATTATTTTTATTTATTTTTTATTTAAATTCAAGTTAGTAAACCTATAGTGTAGATTATTTTTATTTTCCTAAATTTTTTAAAAGTAGTTCATATTCTTTAACATCAGGAAAACGTGTTCTTTCAAAAGCTCTTTATTTAAAAGAAAATTCTTACTGGTATTTATCCCTAAAGACCTAAGCCAGTACCATCATTAGATAAATTTATTGATATATTTGAGCTGAAGTGAAGGAAGCTTTCATATCATTTAAGAATGTCACTATGGGAATAGTTGAATGGCTTCAAATAAAACTAAAGATCTTATATAAAATTTTGAGTAAGATATTATGATTTTAAAAGAAAAAGAAAAACTAAGTGATGCAATATTTAGAGAAAAGCACAGTGGATATAGTTAGCAACATGTAAGTAAAATAAATTATTTGCTTTAAATCTGCCAACATTACTGTTATTCATATTAACTACTGATTTTGAGTTTTTGTCTGAAGATTAGCTCATTTATAAGTTAGAATTCAATAAGATACATGGAAAAGATTTATATTTAATTTGTACACGTATAACCACATTTCTTTAATCCTAAGAAAGTTCCAGCTTTCTTTTCCTATCTGCATATATAACAGCCAACAGCTCATCTTTCATTTAGAACATCCTCCAGTCTTTAACCTTTACCGTTATTTGACTATTCAATTAATATTCCCAGTCATACATTAGAAATATGTTAAAACTAGAATTAAATGTCTTGAATGAAAGCTTATAACACCACATCATTTTCTGTAGAAGACTTTAATTAATTGAAGACTGAAAATATTAAATGACTATAAGCATTTTTTTTTATACTATCAAAAGTCTCCTGTTTTAGAAATTAGAGGTATAGTTTGAGATAGTGATAATAGTTGTTAGGTATTGGATTCCTATTATACTCCAAACACAAAATTAAGCATAGTACTCAATTATATATCTACTTTGCCACTAATATTATTGTACCAATATAATGTGCCAAGCAATGTGGTCCATTCAAATAGAAAAAAGGTAGAAAAGAAAATTAAACCAGTAATATAAGTATAGTCACTGCTATAATAGGGAAGTACTGGTGACAGAAATATGTACTAGGAACACCAAATCTTGTTGAGGACATTAAGGAAATTAGAAAATACGTGAGATTAAGTTGAGATTTGAAGAATGAGAATGAATTAGGTACACAAACACAGAGAAGGATATTCATATTTTTCCAGGTTTCTGGTAGGACAAGAGGACACACTGAAGAGTCAGAGGCATCTTAGTATGAAATCACAATGGATTTAGCTAATTATTAACCTGAATACTTGGCTTTTGTTCCTATCTGTCCTACTTAACTGTAAACACCATGAGGGCAGGGAATGTATCTGTTTTGTTTCCTCTTGTATTCCCAGGCCTGAACTTGGTTTCTGGCACACAGTGGTAGCCTAATGCTTATCTGTGAAAAAACAAATGGACAACTAGAAAGCCTGAGGACAAACTGCATATCACAAGGAGATATTAATGCTCATCTTTACAAAACCAACCTATTACAGGTGAGGAAACTGATTCAGCTTTTTAAAACAGTGCTCAAACTCACAAAGTGGGTATATAATGAAGTGAGGAAAAGAACCAAAGCTAGTGTGGTTTCCAGTATATATGAAGACTTTTTTTTTTATTTTCTTTCACCCCAGTCTGTTTCCCAGGAAGTATATGACAACTCTTGAAAGAAAAACCATAGGCCTAGTTCTGAAGCACAGAACTAAAGGATCCAGGGAACACTTTATTCCATTCTCTAATCTGTCAACTAAGCTATTCACACATTCTGAGATACGACATCACTGATGAACGCCCAGTTGTGAACACGGAATAACCATTTGATGGCTAATATTCTACCAGTGTCTATATTATTGTTATTAATATTGGCCAAAAACAAAAAGCAAAAAAACAGTGTTCAAAACCCGGCTCAACTCTTGTAACATTAATTAGCAGCTCCTTCTTAGATATCAAATGTAGAATCACTAATCCCTCCACTAACTTTTCTGCTTTTCCCCTAATATACTTTATTTTATTACCTTCTTGCTCATTTCAGTTTAGTTGTATATATTATTATTAAGCCTTTTGTCAATTCCAATCTATTTAACTTCATTATCTTGCTTTACTGACAATATCCATTTCCATCTGTCTATATGTCTATCTATCTATCGAGACTCAGTGTTCCTGGGATAAGACTGAATGATTCCAAATAAGTTAACTGTTTATCAAAAATTTTAACTGCTTTAGAATTTAAAAATCCTACTTAGGACTATCAATCAGCTGAATGAAAGAGAAAGAAAGAAAGAAAGAGAAAGAAAGAATCACATTTCAGACCAACTAGATGAATAAATCTAATCTTCAAAATTAAGTTCTAAACTATGTCTCACCTATTTTTTAACCCTTGGAAGTTCATCTTTGCTAGTTTCATGCAAACTGACATTAATCATATGGGTAAAAGTTTAAATATAGACCTCTAGAAAAACAGTCAAGCAGGCTAGCAGTCTAGTCATCTCCTCTATTACGAACTGTTCAAACTAGGGCAAATACTATAGAAACTTCTGCTTTCTAATGTTTGTCTTATAAAACAAGAAACCTGAAAAGACTACAGTGATTACCACTGTAAGATCCTTGGAAAATCAACCTGAAACCTAACTGCCAGGGATTAGACCTCTATGTAATATCATTAGAAATAAGATAAGAGGGGTGCCTGGGTGGCTCAGTTAGTTAAGCATCCGACTCTTGATTTCGGCTCAGGTCCTGATCTTAGGGTCAAGGGATCGAGCCCCAGGTGGGGCTCTGTGCTGGGCGTGGAGCCTGCTTGAGATTCTCTCTCTCCTTCTCTCTCTGCCCCTCTCTCCCACTCTCCCTCTCTCTCTCTAAACAAAACAAAACAGAACAAAAAAAGAAATGAGATAAAAAGATGACAATCACAACAAAAAACCCAATCCCCCCCCAAAAAACAAACCAAAACTCCTCAAGTACATTAAGTTAACTAATAAAGAATAATGTCTAACAAAAAAAAAAAAAGGAAGGAAGGAAGGAAGAAAGGAAAAATCTGAAATGGTATTTTTATGAGTTATGTGTGTAATTTGAGTGAAAAGTCACAGATAAGACAGTAATAAATTGTAAACTTCAAAACTGGAGGCTGTCCCTATCATTGAAATAGTTCTATAATATTATCCAAACTAATCAACATTAGTAATATAAATCCCTTAATGGGTTTCATTAGGCTTAAAATAGGCCTACCATGTCATAAATGGACAATTTTTTAACTTTATTGAGAAATTGAAAAATTTCACAAAATTTCTATTCAAATTCACAGAATACTGAAATAGACATTTTATTTCTCAGTTTAAAAATTGAAAATCAAATGACATTGATAAACTGTAAGCTCACTACTGGACACTAAACTGGCACTGATTACTTACCAGGGGAAATAACTGTGAACTGAGCTTTGGCTAGCAATTGAAGAGAAAACAATCTGCTTGGGCTCTAATGTAAAAAACTAAACCAGCAATTTCTTTTTCCAAAACTCATCTTATTACCTGGCCTTCTAAGGCAGAAAACCAAATGTAAGTGAATGCTGTGAGGCTTAGCACAAAGTGGGACTGTAGAATGTTGTGTATTATGACAAGAAAATCTGGGAATATTGCAGAAATCAAAATGCTCTTAATGGTGCAATAAAAAAATCTATAAAACACCACACTATAAAAATAAGCTGTCTTACATTAACTGGGCGTAATGATGCCAAATGTAGAACCTTGACAGCCTAGGTGGGTCTCAAAAGAAAAAAAACAAAAAAAACCCTAAAAATAAAAAGATAATTCATTTGAAAGGTAGTCATTTTAACTTGAAGCAAATACACAAATACTTACCTTTCACACGAAGAATTACAGATTGGTTTGTTATTTTTGAAAAAGAAGTTTGCAACCTCCTCTTTGCCTGAGGCTTGTGTGTGTATGTGTGTATGATGTTAGTTCTCCAAGAGGAAGTTGTGTAGACTAGCAGACAGGTAATATAAAAAAAAAATGAGAGTGACAAAATGACAAAAAGACAAAATGAGAGTGAAGAAGCCTCTTTTCCAAGTGAGGGCTTTATTAAAACATTAAATTATCTGTGTACCTGATAGATTTCCTCCTCTAGTCCTTGATAGATTTTTCAATCCTCAGTTGGCATTCCATAGTTGCAAAAGTAGTGTTTGCAAGCAAAATGCATGAAAAGTCTGCAGCAAGCACTAAGCCACCTACATTGTAAAGGTTCCTGGGCCACGTCACTCTTCATAACTACAGAAATGACTAAGTGTTTACCTGGAGCTGGTGTTCTAGTATAAGTGGCAATTGACCTTTGGAATTTCTATCCCTGTTCTGGATGACTTTCTTTGATGCTTGTAAGTTAACAGAAAGTGCCACCATGATTCAGTGGATGTATTTGAACTGGAACACAAGCATAGTACAGCTGGTTTAAGACCAGATTTGGTCAGAGCAAAGAAACATCACATAGTAAAGAAACAAATTAAGTGGGAAAGTAAACTATATTCAGTTAATAAATATGGCGGGTAAGTATTTAATGATGTAGGAAGAGGCACAGTTTCAAATGATCAGTAATCAATAAGGAAAACAAAATTTCTCAATTCAAGGCTAAATACCATTTAGTATTGTGGAAGGGTGAATATGCTTTCATGTGAAACATTCTAAAATAAAGCTAACTATGGAGGGGGAAAATAGTCATAACCACCAAGGCTAATTTCCTTAAAGGACATATGGAATTTCTGAAATAAAAATGAAATACAATAATGTTTTCATTATATTACATTATAAATGAACTTTGTCATTAAGAAAAACAGTTGTCATTACTTCCTAAAGTAAGGCATTTTCCGTTCTCGTTTTTATAATGTCTCTGAAAGAAATACTTCACTCAGGTGTAATAAAAAAAGGGGGGGGAAGGAGGAGGACTTTGAAAATTAGAACTGGAATACATATGGAAATTTATCTACAGTAATTCTAGATAGTTGGGGTAAATAAGTATTTCCTTATTGCCTAGCAGCGTAGCTACAATAACCAGGTTATCTAATAAGATTTTAGGTTTCTCCTTCCAACCATAGTATAATAGACTAATCTTTAGAATTTCCACAAAGTCCTTCTGAAAATAATTTTCTTGGACACTGATCCATTCAGTGCTAGGAACAAAGTCCAAAAGTATACTTAGCCTCATGGATCTTACATAATAATGAAGATTTTACATTAGGTAAAAGATATATACAAACATTTACAAATTCAGTTCATCCCATGGAGCTTCCCAATAAGAAGGAAATAAACAAGGTGATAAAGAGTAATTGATGGATGGCTTTCAGTTTAGGATGAGTGATCAAGGAATGCATCTCAGAGAAAGCTACAACTATTTTGAGGCTGAAGAATAAGGAAAGATTTTTGTGACAACGCAATAAAACTGTGTTTCAAGAAGAGAAGGAAGTTCAAACACAAACTCTAAAGTAGGCAAGCTTTTTTTGTCTTTCTGAGCAAGCAAACTTTGTATGCCTACAATGAAATGAGCAGGGGAAAGCAAGGTATTTCCAGATGAGAGTAGGAGACAGACAATGGCAGGTTATTGGAAGGTTTTCAATAGGGAGCAACATGATCTATTAAATAATAGTTTTAGAATAAAATATAATACAGATGTACACAAATGTCAAAACAAAAAATACACGTAGTGATTTATCACAAAGTGATCACCTGTGTAAATATCGCCCAAAAATAGAACATTGGCAGCACCCAAGAAAATTTCTTAACACCCTGTCTTCAATTGCAATTCTCTGTCCACCATAGGAAACATTATCCTGGCTTGGATTATAAATGCTTTCTTGGTTTTTCCATCTGATTTTAACACCTAAGGATGCATTTCTAAGCAGTGTAATTTGTGTGTTAAAATAGAGTCCTTTAGTATTTATTCTTTTGTATTTGCATTCCTTTACTCAATTTGCCCATTTTGTTGTTTTTGGCTTTAGTTTGTTTGTATTTGTTGCTATACAGTATCACAGAGACTGAGAGAATCAAACAGAATTGCAGTCCTTGTGAGTCTGCTTAATTTTGGTTGACTCTGATTGCTAGCGTACTGCCATTTGGGGTCCCAACCCAAGACATCTAGTTTGGTGGCCCTAAACTCAGTCCCATGAGTCTGACAACTACATTCTTGACTTTATCAGCCATACTTCCTAGAATGAATGAAAGCCCACAGGGCAAAAGTAGTCCACCTCCATAGAGGATCTCCATTCTTAGATAGTGACCCAGTTATTTTTACTCTTATTAACTTTATAAACCTTCAAATAGATGGATATACACATACACATACAGACACATGTATCCATGCATGTGTATGTATAAGTATATGAATATGTATATGCATGTATATAGCGGAGTTTTTTTTTGTAGGGTTGGCTCAAATTACCTAGTTCTTAATACAATACAGAGTGTCTACCTAATTTATATTTTTAAAAGATTACTGACTGCCTGAAGGAGAATGGATTTAAATGGTAAGACTTGAAGACAGGATGTAAATTAGATCAGTATTGTTGTTGTTTTCATAATAGATAAAGATGTCTTTGGGTATGATAGCTGTGAAGAGAAATTTTTTTTTTTCTTCTTTTGGTAGAAATGTCAGGGCTTGCTAATTGTTAGGATATGTAGCATGTGGGAAGTAGAGGAGTTAAGGAGACTGATATCCACAGGAAAATTATGCAGGAATCTCCAGGATCAACTATTCCTATTAGTAGGCATCCTAGTCAAATGAGGTTTTGTTCTTTGTTTTTATTGTTTAACATTTGACTTTAAAATACATTCTCAGGGATGCCTGGGTGGCTCAGTCAGTTAAGCAACTGCCTTCTGTTTAGGTCATGATCCCAGGGTCCTGGGATGGAGTCCCTCATGAGCTTCTTGCTCAGCAGGGAGCCTGCTTCTCCCTCTGCCTGCCACTCCTCCTGCTTGTGTTCTCTCTCCCTCTCTGTCTCTAACTCTCCCTCTCTCTCTCTGACAAATAAATAAATAAAATTTTTTTTTAAAAAGAATTAAAAAAAATAAATTATATTTTCAAATTTTAGGTTTACAAAATACATTTATAAGATGATGCATGTCTTTAAACAACTAAAATGTCAAATACCACAGATAGATAGACTCAAGGAAAAGTACAATCTTGTATTTTAAAACCTTAGCTATTTAAATCATGACAACTGTATACAAATATATTGCAGGCTGTGTGTGCCATATGAAACTCTGATGCCTAATAGTGTAGAAAAGCTAAAATCCAATCAAATCTGCATCCCGTTAAAGAATTTCTTCAAGAAAACCCATCTGGCTCAAAACAAATGTCATCTTTGACTGATAAACCAATGTCTAATGAGTTTCTCTGTTGAATGACTCATTGAATTTAACAATCATTTGCTCTAATTGAAATGAGGTACCTTAAAATTCATTGTTGATGATAGAAATAAGACTGTTAAAAGCTAGGAGGAAACTGAAAAAGAGTAGAGCCATAGAAGAGATATTTTTATGAATGATATGTTTGTTAGAACTGGATTCTGGATGTCTTTAATAAAGTCAGTATGCTTAAGATTAAAATCCAGAATGGCAACTCTTAAAAAAAAAAAAAAAAAAGAACATGTTTCTAAAATAGAAAGGAAATAAGTAAGAGTCTGTTTCTTAGTTTGCTTCTCTCTTTCTCTTTTTTTCCTTTGCTTGTTTGTTTTTTGTTTTTCTTAAATTCCACATATGAGTGAAATCGTATGGTAATTGTCTTTCTCTGACTGACTGATATCACTTAGCATAATACTCTCTACCTCCATCCACTTCATTGCAAATGGCAAGATTTCATTGCTTTTTAAGACTGAGTAATATTCCATTATATAAATATACACATTTATATATACATACATATATATACATACACACACACACACACACACACACACCCCACATCTTCTTGTGGGTGGGCGGATGGGTTAAATAGGTAATGGGGATTAAAGAGGGTATTTGCAATGAGCCCCAGGTGTTGTATGGAAGTATTGAATCACTATATTGCACACCTGAAACTAATACATTGTTAGTATGTTAACTGTATATATGTTAAGTAACTGGAATTTTAAAACTTTTAAAGAATAAATTAATAAAAGAGGAAGGAAATATAAGTTTAAGAGAATATTATAGACTTGACTGAAAGTATTCAGAGATTTATAGAATAACTTCATCAAAAGGGTTTGTAATTATTAATTACTAATAAAAATAAGTGATAATTTTCACACAGACATTTTAAATGTAGAGTAAGTGATAGCCTGGATGATTATAATAGTATCATTGTATATACTAACCCATGAATCATTAGCCATTTAAGAACTGACATAATAATGATTAGTGGAGAAAGAAGTGAAATATAGGAAGAAGGAAGTACACTTGCTGTTACATGGCAACATTTAAAACAATGGTGACATCTAAAATAGGAACAAACATTTGTTGCATTAATTTTGCTAGGAAATATTTATATCACAGAGGATTTCAGATAGTTGGTGGACTTTGGAAATTAGACTAGAGCTATTTAGTGGTTCTTGGTAGATTTCTTTCAGCAATCATAAAAGTACAATTCTACACTCTTCCACCTGTGTTTGGAAGTAGTTGTTATAGTAATATAGTGACCATCTGTCCTATATTATAGAAGACCATGCCATTTTGCAAATGTTTTGTTTCTATAGTTCTAACTATAGGGACTTTTTTTGGTATTTTGTTTTCATTTTGTTTTTCCGTTGGCTGAGTAATCTTCACAGATATAATACAAATAGTAGCTCGATAGACAATACTTCTGGAATGAAGGAGTGGAAAGCATGCCTCATGGGAAAGTGTGAAAAAATATAAGGGAGGTGACAGGCATAAAAGCATCCTTAATATAAAAAGGCTTGGTTAAAGAAGCATTTATTGGGGATGGAATTTTAGTCAAAATGTGAACAATGATAGTGACATATTTATAAGTGAAAGCAAAACATGCTATCCAATAGTTCATTCACTATGATGTCTTCTTAATAAAGAAAATGGCATATTTTATAAGCATATGATCATTCGTGTATTCATTAGATACATGTACAGAACCTCCTGTGTGCCAGGAACTAGTCTACATGCTGAGGAAACAGTGATGGTCAAGAGAAATAATCTTATTTCTCTCATGAAGCTCATTGAGAAAAATGACAACAAAGATATCTGATACCCTTGGACAGATCCCCTCCCTCAACAGCTGGTCATCTTCATTTGGAAAGGTATCTGTAACCTCCCTGATCCAGAGGTTAGGTGGCTCTTCCTGGTTAAACTCTTGAATTCCAATAAGAACCTTTGAAACCTATGCTAAAGTTCTCACTTTGTGATCGCCTGTCTGATTCTCTCAATAAACTGGTGAAAGCTAGTTCTGGGTCTTATTCAATACTATATTCCCACAGCCATTCCATAATAGATTTTCCATAATCTTTGACTGACTGAATTAACAGACAGCCGCCAAAGCACTTCCCAAGTGGCAATAAAACATATTACCTGTTTTCGAAGAAATTGTATAAAAAGAAAAGAAAAATAAACAACATTTATTTGGTAAATCAAAATAAATGCATGTTGGTACAATGAAGCAGTATTTTTATTATCTCTTATAATTCTTTTTTTTAAATTTTTTATTGTTATGTTAATCACCATACATTACATCATTAGTTTTTGATGTAGTGTCCCATGATTCATTGTTTGTGCATAACACCCAGTGCTCCATGCAGAACGTGCCCTCTTTAATACCCATCACCAGGCTAACCGATCCTCCCAACCCGCTCCCCTCTAGAACCCTCAGTTTGTTTTTCAGAGTCCATCGTCTCTCATGGTTCGTCTCCCCCTCTGATTACCCCCCCTTCATTCTTCCCCTCCTATCTTCTTCTTCTTCTTTTTTTTCTAAACATATATTGCATTATTTGTTTCAGAGGTACAGATCTGTGATTCAACAGTCTTCACAATTCACAGCGCTCACCATAGCACATACCCTCCCCAATGTCTATCACCCAGCCACCCTATCCCTCCCACCCCACCTCCCACTCCAGCGACCCTCAGTTTGTTTCCTGAGATTAAGAATTCCTCATATCAGTGAGGTCATATGATACATGTCTTTCTCTGATTGACTTATTTCGCTCAGCATAACACCCTCCAGTTCCATCCACGTCGTTGCAAATGGCAAGATCTCATTCCTTTTGATGGCTGCATAATATTCCATTGTATATATATACCACCTCTTCTTTATCCATTCATCTGTTGATGGACATCTTGGCTCTTTCCACAGTTTGGCTATTGTGGACATTGCTGCTATAAACATCGGGGTGCACATACCCCTTCGGATCCCTACATTTGTATCTTTGGGGTAAATACCTGGTAGTGCAATTGCTGGATCATATGGTAGCTCTATTTTCAACTTTTTGAGGAACCTCCATACTGTTTTCCAGAGTGGTTGCACCAGCTTGCATTGCCACCAACAGTATAGGAGGGTTCCCCTTTCTCTGCATCCCCACCAAAATCTGTCATTTCCTGACTTGTTAATTTTAGCCATTCTGACTGGTGTGAGGTGGTATCTCATTGAGATACCTCTGGATCAGGGAGGTTACAGATACCTTTCAAATCTCTGGATCAGGAAGGTTGCTGCCTGTGTTCTCCTTTAGGATTGTGATGGACTCCTGTTTCACATTGAGGTCTCTCAACCATTTTGAGTCTGTTTTTGTGTGTGGTGTAAGGAAATGGTCCAGTTTCAATCTTCTGCATGTGGCTGTCCAATTTTCCCAACACCATTTGTTGAAGAGACTGTCTTTTTTCCATTGGACATTCTTTCCTGCTTTGTCAAAGATTAGGTAACCATAGAGTTGAGGGTCCATTTCTGGGCTCTCTATTCTGTTCCATTGATCTATGTGTCTGTTTTTGTGCCAGTACCATACTGTCTTGATGATGACAGCTTTGTAATAGAGCTGGAAGTCCGGAATTGTGATGCCACCAGCTTTGCTTTGCTTTTTCAACATTCCTCTGGCTATTCAGGATCTTTTCTGGTTCCATACAAATTGTAGGATTATTTGTTCCATTTCTTTGAAAAAAGTGGATGGTATTTTGATGGGGATTGCACTGTATGTGTAGATTGCTCTAGGTAGCATTGACGTCTTCACAATATTTGTTCTTCCAATCCATGAGCATGGAACGTTTTTCCATTTCTTTGGTCTTCCTCAATTTGTTTCATGAGTATTTTACAGTTTTCTGAGTACAGATCCTTTGCCTCTTTGGTTAGATTTATTCTTAGGTATATTATGGTTTTGGGTGCAACTGTAAATGGGATCGACTCCTTAATTTCTCTTTCTTCTGTCTTGTCGTTGGTGTATAGGAATGCCACTGATTTCTGTGCATTGATTTTATATCCTGCCACTTTACTGAATTCCTGTATGAGTTCTAGCAGTTTTGGGGTGGAGTCTTTTGGGTTTTCCACATAAAGTATCATATCATCTGCAAAGAGTGAGAGTTTGACTTCTTCTTTGCCAATTTGGATGCCTTTTATTTTTTTGTTGTCTGATTGCTGTGGCTAGGACTTCTAATACTATGTTGAATAGCAGTGGTGATAGTGGACATCCCTGCCGCGTTCCTGACCTTAAGGGGAAAGCTCTCAGTTTTTTTCCCATTGAGAATGATATTTGCTGTAGGTTTTTCATAATGGCTTTTATGATATTGAGGTATGTACCCTCTATCCCTATATTCTTCAGAGTTTTGATCAAGAAAGGATGCTGTACTTTGTCAAATGCTTTTTCTGCACCTACTGAGAAGATCATATGATTCTTGTTCTTTCTTTTGTTAATGTATTGTATCACATTGATTGATTTGTGGATGTTGAACCAACCTTTTAGCCCAGGGATAAATCCCACTTGGTCGTGGTGAATAATCCTTTTAATGTACTGTTGGATCCTATTGGCTAGTATTTTGGTGAGAATTTTTGCATCCATGTTCATCAAGGTTATTGGTCTGTAATTCTCCTTTTTGATGGGGTCTTTGTCTGGTTTGGGGATCAAGGTAATGGTGGCTTCATATAACGAGTTTGGAAGTTTTCCTTCCATTTCTATTTTTTGGAACAGTTTCAGAAAAATAGGTATTAATTCTTCCTTAAATGTTTGGTAGAATTCCACTGGGAAGCCATCTGGCCCTGGGCTCTTGTTTGTTGGGAGACTTGATGACTGCTTCAATTTCCTTGGTGTTTATAGGTCTGTTCAGGTTTTCTATTTCTTCCTGGTTCAGTTTCGGTAGTTGATACTTCTCTAGGAATGCATCCATTTCTTCCAGGTTATCTAATTTGCTGGCATAGAGTTGCTCATAATATGTTCTTATAATTGTTTGTATTTCTTTGGTGTTGGTTGTGATCTCTCCTCTTTCATTCATGATTTTGTTGATTTGGGTCCTTTCTCTTTTCTTTTTGATAAGTCTGGCCAGGGGTTTATCAATGTTGTTAATTCTTTCAAAGAACCAGCTCCTAGTTTCGTTGATCTGTTCTACTGTTCTTTTGGTTTCTATTTCATTGATTTCTGCACTGATCTTTATTATTTCTCTTCTGCTGCTGGGTTTAGGCTTTATTTGCTGTTCTTTCTCCAGCTCCTTTAGGTGTAGGGTTAGGTTGTGTATTTGAGACCTTTCTTGTTTCTTGAGAAAGGCTTGTATTGCTATATACTTTCCTCTTAGGACTGCCTTTGCTGCATCCCAAAGATTTTGAACAGTTGTGTTTTCATTTTCATTGGTTTCCATGAATTCTTTTAATTCTTCTTTAATTTCTTGGTTGACCCATTCATTCTTTAGTAGGATGCTCTTTAGCCTCCATGTATTTGAGTTCTTTCCGACTTTCCTCTTGTGATTGAGTTCTAGTTTCAAAGCAGTGTGGTCTGAAAATAGGCAGGGAATGATCTCAATCTTTTGGTACTGGTTGAGACCTGATTTGTGACCTAGGATATGATCTATTCTGGAGAATGTTCCATGGGCACTAGAGAAGAATGTGTATTCTGTTGCTTTGGGATGGAATGTTCTGAATATGTCTGTGAAGTCCATTTGGTCCAGTGTGTCATTTAAAGTCTTTATTTCCTTGTTGATCTTTTCTTAGATGATCTGTCCAATTCAGTGAGGGGGGTGTTAAAGTCCCCCACTATTTTTGTATTGTTGTCAATGTGTTTCTTTGCTTTTGTTATTAATTGCCTTATATAATTGGCTGCTCCCATGTTAGGGGCATAGATATTTACAATTGTTAGATCTTCTTGTTGGATAGACCCTTTAAGTAGGATATAGTGTCCTTCCTCATCTCTTATTACAGTCTTTGGTTTAAAATCTAATTTGTCTGATATAAGGATTGCCACCCTAGCTTTCTTTTGGTGTCCATTAGCATGGTAAATGGTTTTCCACCCCCTCACCTTCAATCTGGGGGTGTCTTTGGGTCTAAAATGAGTCTCTTGCAGACCGCATATCGATGCGTCTTGTTTTTTTATCCAGTCTGATAGCCTGTGTCTTTTGATTGGGGCATTTAGCCCATTTATGTTCAGGGTAACTATTGAAAGACAAGAATTTAGTGCCATTGTATTGCCTGTAAGGTGACTGTTACTGTATATTGTCTGTGTTCCTTGCTGGTCTATGTTGCTTTTAGGCTCTCTCTTTGCTTAGAGGACCCCTTTCAATATTTCTTGTAGGGTTGGTTTCGTGTTTGCAAATTCCTTTAGGTTTTGTTTGTCCTGGAAGCTTTTTATCTCTCCTTCTATTTTCAATGACAGCCTAGCTGGATATAGTATTCTTGGCTGCATATTTTTCTCGTTTAGTGGTCTAAATATATCATGCCAGTCCTTTCTGGCCTGCCAGGTCTCTGTGGATAGGTCTGTTGCCAATCTAATGTTTCTCCCATTGTAGGTTACATATCTCTTCTCCCAAGCTGCTTTCAGGATTTTCTCTTTGTCTCTGAGACTCATAAGTTTTACTATTAGATGTCGGGGTGTTGACCTATTTTTATTGATTTTCAGGGGGGGTTCTCTGTGCCTCCTGGATTTTGATGCCTGTTTCCTTCCCCGAATTAGGGAAGCTCTCTGCTATAATGTGCTCCAATATACCTTCTGCCCCCCTCTCTCTTTCTTCTTCTTCTGGGATCCCAATTTATTCTAATGTTGTTTCATCTTATAGTATCACTTATCTCTCGAATTCTGCCTTCATTATCCAGTAGTTGTTTATCTCTCTTTTTCTCAGCTTCTTTATTTTCCATCATTTGGTCTTCTATATTGCTAATTCTCACTTCTGCCTCATTTTTCCTAGCAGTTAGCGCCCCCATTTTTGATTGCGCCTCATTAATAGCCTTTTTGATTTCGACTTGGTTAGATTTTAGTTCTTTTACTTCTCCAGAAAGGGTTTCTCTAATAACTTCCATGCTTTTTTCAAGCCCAGCTAGTATCTTTGAAGTGATGATTCTGAACTCTTGATCCAACATTGTACTAATGTCTGTATTGAGTAGGCCACTACCTCTTGTTCTTTTTGTTGAGGTGATTTTTTCCCTCTTGTCACTTTGTCCAGAGGAGAATAGATGAATAGGAGAACAAAATGCTAACAGGATAACAACGTCCCCAGAAAATATACTCTAAACAAATCAGAAAAGACCTAAAGAAAGGGAAAGAAAAAAAAAAGAAAAAGAAAATGGTGCATAGATCAGTGCTACACACTAGATTTTGGGTGTATTTTGGTTTGTTAGAAGAAAGTGCCTCCCAAAATTTTAAAGAAAGAAAAACTTATATATGTACAAAAATAAGGGTTGATATGATGAAGGGAATATGACTGTAAAGATGAAAATTATAAAAAATTTTGTCAACTGAGTTGATAAGAAGTTTGAAAAAAGAAAGAAGAGGATTTAAAAAAAAAAAGAAAAAAAATGGAGAGAATGTGATCAGGCAGGAGACTAGAACAAAGCCATACACTAGGGATTTAGGGTATATTTTGATCTGTTAGAAGAAACTGTATCTCAAAATTTTAAAGAGAGAACAACTTATATATATATATATGCCAAAAATAAGGGTAACTACTATGAAGGGATAGAACATGACTCTAAAAATGAAAAATAAAAAATTTTTTTTAAAAAAGGGATTGATAAGATGTTGGTTGAAAAAGGGAAAAAGAAAAATTAAAAAAAAAAAAGACAGTTAAAAATAATTAACTTTGGAAGACTAAAGAATCATGGTAAGAAAGCCATGGATTCTATGTGGAGTATTCCCCTAGTGCTGGAGTTGTGCCGTTCTCATTGACTGGTAAACTTGGTCTTGGCTGGCTGTTCTTGCTGATCTTCTGGGGGAGGGGCCTGTCGCCGTGGTTCCCAAATGTCTTTGCCAGAGGCGGAATTACCCCACCCTTGCCGGTCCGGGCTAAGTAATCTGCTCGGGTTTGCTCTCGGGAGCTTTTGTTCCCTGCAAGCCTTTGGTACAGCTTTGGAGGACGAGAGTGAAAATGGCAGCCTCCCAATCTCCATCCCAGAGGAACCGAAAACTTGGGGCCCCACTCCTCAGTGAGCCCCCAGAGAAAAGCAGTCAGTCACTCCCGTCTCCCCGGTCTCCGGCCACACTCCGTGCTCACCCAGCCTGTGACCAAGCATTTCTATCTCTGGCACCTGACCCCCTGTGGAGTCTCCAAACCCAGCAGATCCCTGCGGTGTGCTCCCGCGCTGCTCCTCCCGGGGGAGGAAGGGGAGTCTCCCTGGATCTGCCGCTTGTTGGGTCCCTGCTGGAGGCGCAGTGGCCCAACTGTGCCACGATCTCGGTTTATGGCAACCCCAAGCTGAGAGCCCGCGCCTCGGCTCTGTCTCTGCAGCCGGCTTCCCCGCTCCAATACCTGGGAGCTCTGCTGCACTCAGGCACCCCCGGTCTTTCTGTGACCCCGAGGGTCCTGAGACCACACGGTCCTGCGAGGGTTCCACCCCCTGCTTAGCCACCGGAGCGACGTCCCTCAGCGGAGCTGACTTCTCAAAGTTCCGATTTTGTGCTCCGCGGCTCTATCACTTGCCAGAAGCGGCCGACGGAGGCCCCCTCCCCCGCCGTCTATCCTCCCGAATATCGCCTCAGATTCACTTCTCTGCACGTTCTACCTTCCAGAAAGTGGTCGCTTTTCTGTTCAGAGAGTTGTTGCTATTCTTTTCCTCGATCTCCTGTTGAGTTCATAGGTGTTCAGAATGGTTTGATCCCTATCCAGCTGAATTCCTGAGACCACATGAAATCCAGTCTCCTACTCCTCTGCCATCTTGCTCCGCCCCCATCCCTTATAATTCTTAGCTGAATGTCCTTACCTCTTATACTTTCTCATTTGCAATATTCCAACATTTCCAACTTCATTAGACACAATATGGCACTCTTCATATCACAGTGTCTGTCACTGGGCCACCAGGGTCTGCATGCTTGATGATGTTGAGAATATTGATAAGCTATCTTCAACTCTCCAAGGAATGTTTAGGAGTATAGTAAACAGAATACCACACTCCACCCCCTCTACCCAAGATTTACACATCCTAATCTTCAGAATCTATGAATATGTCCTTACATAACAAGGAAGAATTATGGTTATAGATGGAATTAAGGTTGCTAATCAACTGATTTTAAAGAGATTATCTTGGGTTATCTGAGTGGGCCCAATGTAATTCCAAGTGTCCTTATAATTGGAATTAGGAAGTAGAAGAGAGAAAATCAGAGAGATGATAGCCTGAGAAAGTTTGGCCCAACATTGCTGGCTTTGAAGGGGGCCCGAGCCAGGCACTGCAGATGGTGTCTAGAAACTGGAAAAGGCATGGAATAGATTCTCCCTTAGGGCCTCCAGAAAGGAACTCAGCCTGCCAACCCTTTGATTTTAGTTCAGTGAGACCCATTTTGGACTTTTGCCCTCCAGAACTGAAAGATAAAAAAGTTGTGTTGTTTTAAGTCACTAAGTCTCAGCTAAATTATTGCTGAAACAAATTGTTTTAGCGATAGAAAACTGATAAAGGGGAAGAGAGAAAACCAACCAGACTGTACAGAGTCATGGAGGAAAGTTGTAAAGACTCCACAAGAACAGCATAAGGACTTTGATATTTATTCAAAGGGCAGTAGGAAGCCATGGGAGGTTTTAAACTGGAGAGTTTTTAAAAGTAATCTCAGTCTGCTCTGTGGAGGATGGATTAGAAGCATGCTAGGAGGATATCACCTAGAAGAAGTATACAGATAGAAAAAAGAAGGGAGCCCAGGAAGAGGTGAGGAATAGACACAGAAAAATTACTGGAAGGCCAAACCATATGTTACCATCAGCTATTTTGGGTGGTGACATGACAGATAATTTATGTGTTCTCATTTTCATTCTTTCTTTTTATTCCACACGTTTCTTTGTTGAGCACATTTTACATAGTAATATTTTTAAAAATAACAATAAGTGGCCCTACCACATAGAGAATAAATCAGCCACAGGTATAAGATATCAGTTCCTATTCTGTGAATAAAGAAGACATTGGGTGACCGAAGATGGAATGAAACGCAGAAACCATGGGGAGATTTCACAGTTTTACCTGTTTGCCTTCATCTTGGCAGGTAAAAATAGAAGTTGGGCACTGAGATATTTTTATCATGCACCTGCAAATTCAGGTAAACTGTTTTTTCTTGACATGATTTCTGAGGGGTTTTCTTATTTTTATGTGAGCGAATTTATACAAGAAGCCTTATTTCCAGACTATACAATAATTACCATTTTGCTAAGCATAATGTATTAAACTATAATGTACATACTCAACATATAGCAATATCTCTAGTAAAATATAAAGAAAATTATTTTTAAACATATATTTAAAGGACATGTCAATAGGTATCCAATGAAGGTTTTTTTTGTTTGTTTGTTTGTTTTGTTTTTTCTTTTTGTTTTTCTCTTTCTCATCATAAGAATAATTTATATACAATTATTTAAGTTTTCTAAGTGTCTGCTTTGGCCATCCAGAAAGCCCAGAACACTGGATGACTCATTTTTGATCAGGTGTTTTGTATCTTGTAAAAATGGCCTAATGTGAAATGAGAAGTGGTCAAAGCTCTGTGTATTTATCTTGTTCTTTCTTTAATGAAGCAGTAGCCAGCGTCAAAGCCAGCACCTCTGAGAAACCTGATTTCAAAACCAGAAGCCTCTCATTTCAGAGAGATTAGATGGCTTTCTTGAGATGGCAACACTATTCATCCATAAATAAGACTACTCAGGACCTGAATTAGAATGAGCTGTTTAATAAAATGTACTCTCACCTGCTGGTTTGAGGATTGATACTCCCAAAGAGGGAATGGTATAGATCTGTCTAAAAATTCGTTTCCTATTTAGGGGTCCCAAAATGCTGCTGAAGTATGCCTTTTATTTTGTGACAATTTATATATAAAAAACAAAAAAACAAAAAAACAAAAAAACAAAAACAACAAAAAAAGCAGATAACCAGGTTTGAATTGTAGTCAATCCAAGATATGAATATGAGCAAATAGAGTTCAGCTGACACAGAACGGGAGTATTGCTGCGACACTTTTCACAGCTTGAATACACATAAATGCTGAGAGAAAGGCAGCCTGACCACATTCCTCCTTTTGAGTCAGTGCTGACGGTGCAGCGCCATTTTGGGAGGGAAGACCCAGCAGGGGAGAGAAAAGACAACATAAATGAATCATGTCATATCCACCATAGATGAAAATGCAGTGAATGAGAACTTCTCACAGACAAGCACTCTTGAATTTAAACGCTATAATTAATAGCTTCCAAAAAGATATTCACAATTATTTCTTTAAAACAAAAAAATACTAGACCAACATACTTTTCAGAAACAGAACAAATAAATTTCCACCGCCTTCTGTAGCACTGATAAACATAACATTCAAACTTCAAAAGTGAGCACTTGTCCCTCAGAGATTATGCCTCTTTTGTGAAGAAATTGAAAAGGAGGTAAATAGTAGATGCTACTAACAATATCCAGAAGTTACTCTATCTGAAACTCCTGAGATTAGCTCTTGCCTTTCTATGCCAATGTTTTCTTTGTTGTCTAAAATGACATTATGGTCTGCTGCTTAGAAAAGCAAAATGTTTAGGGCAACAAGATCTTTGTTGCCTACTTATAGGGTTTGTGATTTTTACTAGTAATGGCAGAATTTTCTGCTTACATTGAATAATTCACCTGGATGTATTCCTGCTATTTACTATTTCAAAATCCATAAACATTTTCTGAGAATAAAATTTTTAAATTGGAACTTTTATCTGGGCCCCATAAAGTGATTACACTAAAATATTTTCTCATAAAAACAAAAATGTCCGAGAAAGAGTTTCAGGCTTCCATTAGGCTTAGTTCTTCAGGTCCCCAAAACTATGGATTCCTTATAAAACTGATTGGAGAATTCACTCTGAGGAAGATTCAAGATTCCTGAACCAAACTAAATATGGGATTAACAAGGAAAGAGCCAAAATCTGAGAATGTACATTTTAGGACATACATTTCACTTCTAGCTCATGGCTATTTGAGACATAAATTCTTTTCTATACCTGGGCCAGTAATAAGGAAATTTCACAAGTTAGGAAATTGCTTAATGTTCCATTGCCCTATGTCTAACAATGAACAGCATTTGTCTACTTTTAGATAACATGGTATTCTAGCACTTCTTCCCCGACACTTTAGGGCTGTTACAATGAATCTGGTTTCTGTGGTCATTTTGCTTGGTCAGGAGGTCACAATCCATCCAAGTGCCTCCTAATCCAACATTCTCTACTTCAGTCCAAAATAGAAGGCAGTTCCTCTCTGTTACCCTTGGAATTATGTTCCCTCATGTTATCTATGGTAAACTGGATTATTGTTCGTAAAGACTTTCTCCTGATGGGAGAAAGGATTATATTTCTTCATTTAACCTACTGACCTCCAGTGTGCCATGAAGACTCTCTTTGCCCAGAAGTGGTTGGCATCTCCTTGGGGCAGAACATACACAAAGTATGTGTAGTTGGTGTGTCCCTTTTTCCCCTTGTGAAAAGAACTAGCAGTGTTCCAGATAGATTGAAGAAAATATGTAGCCAACTTACAGCTCATCTCAGATATGTGCATGAAGGAAAAATAGAACTTTTTGATTGTAAGCCTCCAAGACATTGGGTTTTTTGTCAAACAGAAATAGCCCGGCCTTTCTTGACTGATAGAACATTCATCTCACCTTTTATAGGTTTTCTGAGGCCAGAAGTAAAGTCTGAGGAGTCACCCTTATACTAGGTGTTCAAATTGCAGATTAGTGTGTGGGGTTCATTTTCATGTCTTTCACAGAGGAATAAGATATTTAATTTTCACTCTTATATTTTCCAAAACTCTTTCCTGGAATGCAACACATTGAAAATCTGAGGCTGCTTGGAATAAGACATACAGCTTTTTACCCAGACCCTTTATTGGGCTTTGAGGTTAGGCCAGGGCCTCCCTGTGTGTGCCTGTGAGCATGAGCAAGGAGGTAGTTCCAAATCATCCACACAGGTAGTTCGGTGTTGGTTGTGGTTTATGCCAGATTTATGAAAGTGCTAAATACATTTTGGATATAGCATTTGATTTTGTACATTTTTTGAGTGTCACTTATTGAGTTTGTAGTTCAGGTTAACCATACATACATAAAGGACAGAAAAATACAGCTGTGTTTTCCTTCACAATAATCATATCAGGTAAGCAAAATCTCATTGTCTCTCCGTAAGGCATTTGCTTAGAAGAAACTAAAGATCTGTTTTTCTAACCACACTACCATTACAGAATTACTTTCATTGGGTTTTTCTTAGCCATTTTCGTATTTATTTTTGCTCATTTTATTTTCAAAGTATAGTATTAGACATAGGAAGGGATATTTTTTAAAGCTAAAACTAAGACAGTGATTTTAATTAATGGTGTTCTCTTTCTTTGTTATGGCATATTACTGTGACTTAGAAATTTGTAAGTGATTACTCTTTCAAATCACTTATAACAAAAATATTTATTGATTTGATGCGTTATTTGCCCATATCTATCATCATCAAAATGGCATGAAGTGTTTAATTTTTAAACAGGATTTTAGTGTCATATGTAATATAAATGTATACTTATACAAAATATTTTTGTTCAAAAACTGCCTCTGTTTGTGAAATGTACTTAAGTATATTTGCTTCAGTTTTTAAGGCAGTTGCTTTTATTGATAAATCTTGACTGTATTTCCCTAAGTCGAGTCAAGGATTATTGTATTTGTCCCATTACTAGTGTTCCTTTTGTTCCATTCTGAAAAAAAAAATATTAAAAATTAGGTATTGTTTTCAAGCCTGAATCTCTGTTGCAGCATTTCAAAACAATTTCCAAAATGCCTACAATAAATATTGAGTTTAGTATTAAATTAATCAATTGCCTTCAAATCTATAGTCATTTTAAAAGTCTGATTCTATAATAAACAATGTGACTGTGACTTGGGATAATTAGGAGAAATCTGTTCTTAGATTCTGAAGAACTATGCCAAAGAACAGCATGCGACAAACAGTATTCCAGAACTCTGTCGTTGTTCCATCTTTTGGTATCACTGTATGTGCTAAGGGCTAAGGTTTGGCTGAGGCCCAGCCCATGTGGATGCTAACGCAGTCCTTGCATTCAGGGGCAACAGTGCATATGGGTGTAGGCTGTTCTTTCTGGTAGCAGAACCAGACTGACCTACCATAACACATCAAGAAACCTCCTGTGTGGATGCGTCTGTCTGTGGGGAGGTTTCCAGCTGGTGTATTTGCTATACATTTGGATGCTCTCATGTAAACAATGAAAACATTGAGGGACTTGCCCATAGAGTCTAACAACCAAAGGCTGACTTTCGCTGCTCTATAAGGACAAAATGATGAAGGTAAAGAGAGTAGAAAGAAGGGTGTGAATAAGGTAGATGCAGAAAAGGAAAACATAGAAAAGCAGGAAAAAAGTGTCAAGGAAGAAAACAGGAGAGGATAATGGTTAAAAGTGCAGAGGACACTTTATTCCTGGGAATATATCATTGGTCAAAGGTAAATAATAGCAATTATCAATTAGGCCTAACTACTAAAATATATACTTCTAATCAATAGCTGAGTGAGTTCTTTTCAAATTAGGAATTTGAATTTGTATATGAACTCATAAAATGTACCGTAAGAGTGGCACTAAAATTTAAAAACCATGCAATAGAAGTAGGTAAAAAACAACAATAGGTAAATAAATATTAGTTCAACAGATTTTCACTGTACATCTACTGAATACCAACCATGGTGACAGGCATTTAGAACAACTTAGAGGTTCCTATAGATTTTCCATTGAAAATTTCCATTAAAAATGTAAGTAAAGGTGGCATCACAAACCCTACTTCGTTGGGTTCAATCTAACCTTAACAGATGAGAAATCCTGAAATGTGGAACTCAAGAAACCATTAAAACATCTAAAAATAACAGGTGCCAACATAGTCTTAAAACCTATACTTTCCCTTTTTTATTTTGTTAGACATATTTGACATAACATGCTCAAATCCTACCTTTTATTCTATGACATATTTGAATTTCGGAGTCTGTAGATTCTGAGCAATGCATTCTACCATAATAAGAAGTTAATAAAATCTGTTTTTATATACTCTTTTCCAAATGGCTTATTTCATTCATCATATTTTTTTTTATTTCAATTCAAGTTAGTTAACATATAAATATAGTGTATTAGTAGTTCTGGGCTAGAATTTGGTGATTTATCAGTTGCATATAACACCCATTGCTCATTATATCAAGTGCCCTCCTTAATGCCCATCACCCAGTTACCCCATGCCCCCCACCTCCCCTCCAGCAACCCTTAGGTTGTTTCCTAGAGTTGATAGTCTCTTATGGTTTGCCTCCCTCTCTCTGTTTTTATCTTATTTTTCCTTCCCTTCCCCTATGTTCATCTGTTTTGTTTCTTAAATTCCACATATGAATGAAATCATATGGTATTTGTCTTTCTCTGACTGACTTTTTTTTACCTAGCATAATACTCTCTAGTTCTATCCACGTTGTTGTAAATGGCAAGATTTCATTCTTTTTGATGGCTGAGTAATATTCCCGTGTGTGTGTGTGTGTGTGTGTGTGTGTGTGTGTGTGCACACCACTTCTTCTTTAGCCATTCATCTGTTGGACATCTGGGTTCTTTCCATGTTTTAGCTTTTGTGGACATTGCTGCTATAAACATTGGGGTGTATGTACCCCTTCGAATCACTAGTTTTGTATCCTCTGGATAAATACCTAGTAGTGCAATTTCTGGGTCAAAGAATAGTTCTATTTTTAACTTTTTGAGGAACTTTCATACTGTTTTCCAGAGCGGCTGCCCCAGTTTGTATTCCCACCAACAGTGTAAGAGGGTACCCCTTTCTTTGCATCCTCGCCAACATCTGTTTTTTCCTGAGTTATTAATTTTAGTCATTCTGACTAATGTGAGGGGGTATCTCATTGTGGTTTTGATTTGTATTTCTCTGATGATGAGTGATGTTGAACATTTTTTCATGTGTCTGATAGCCATTTAAAGGTCTTCTTTGGAGAAATGTCTGTTCATGTCTTCTGCCCATTTTTTGACTATTTTTTATTTTGGGGATGTTGAGTTTAATAAGTTCTTTATAGATTTTGGATACTAGTCCTTTATCTGATTTGTCATTTGCAAATATCTTCTCCCATTCCATAAGTTGCCTGTTAGTTTTGTTGTTTCCTTTGCTGTGCAAAAGCTTTTTATCCTGTTAAATCCCAATAGTTCATTTTTGTTATTCACCATAATTATTTTGAGATTCATTGATATCGCAGCATGCATCAGTAGTATATTTTATTGGTGTATGCTAATTCCAATGTATGGACATACCAAAGTTTATTTATCCATTCACTTGTTTGCTTTTTAAAATTTTTTTTAAATTTGAATAAAGTTGACACACAGTGTTACATTAGTTTCAGGTATACAACTTAGTGATTTGACAAATTTATTTATTATACTGTTCATCACAAGTGAAGCTACCATCTGTCCAGTTACAACGCTATTACATCATTGACTGTATTCCTTATTCTGTGCCTATTATTCTCATGACTTATTCATTCCATAACTGGAAGCCTGTATTTCCCATTTCCCTTCACCTGTTTTATTCAACCCCCCACCTTCTCCCCTCTGTCAACCACCAGTTTGTTTTCTACATAGGTCTGATTCTGGTTTTTTTTTGTTTATTTATTTTCTCTAGATTCACATATGAGTGAAATCATATGGTATTTGTCTTTCCCAGTCTGACTTAGTTCACTTAGCATGATACCCTCTAAGTCCACCCATGTTGTCTCAAATTTTATGATTTAATCCTTTCATGTGGCTGCATAATATTCCTCTGTGTGTGTGTGTGTGTGTGTGTGTGTGTGTGTACACACCACATTTTCCTTATTCATTTGTCTACTGATGGACACAGGTTGCTTCCGTATTTTGACTATTGTAAATAGTGCTGCAATAAACAGGGGTGCATATATCTTTTTGAATTAGCGTTTTCATTTATTTGGGTAAATACCCAGTAGTGGAATTACTGGATCATATGATATTTCTATTCTTTATTTTTTTAGGCACTTGCATACTGCTTTTCACAGTGGCTATACCAATTTGTGTTCCCACAAACAGCACATGAGGGTTCCTTTTTCTCCACATTCTCACCAACACTTATTTCTTATCATTTTGATTTTAGCCATTTTAGCTGATGTAAGGTGACATCTCATTGCAGTTTTGATTTGCATTTCCCTGCTGATGAGTGATGTTGAGCATATTTTCATGTGTCTGTTAGCCATCAGTATGTCTTCTTTGGAAAAATGTCTATTTAGGTCCTCTGCTCATTTTTGGATCTGACTGGGGTTTTTTTGGTGTTGAGTTTTATAGGTTCTTTATATATTTTGGATATTAGCCCTTTATCAGATATGTCATTTGCAAATACCTTCTCCCATTCAGTAGGTTGTCCTTTTGTTTTGCTGGTGGTTTCCTTTGCTGTGCAACAGCTTTTTATTTTGGTATAGTCCCAATAGTTTATTTTTGCTTTTGTTTTCCTTGCCTCAGGAGACATGTCTTTAAAAAATGTTGCTATAGCCAATGTCAGAGAAATTACTGCTTGTGCTCTCTTCTGGGATTTTTATGCTTTCAGGTCTCACTTTTAGGTCCTTAATCCATTTTGAGCTTGCTTGCTTGCTTGCTTGCTTTCTCTCTTTTTTTCTCGCTTTTTTCTTTCTTTCTTTCTTTCTTTCTTTCTTTCTTTCTTTCTTTCTTTTTCTTTCTTTCTTTCTTTCTTATTTTGGTATAGGGTTAGAAAGTGGTGAAGTTTTGTTCTTTCATCCAAGCACCATTTACTGAAGAGACTGTCTTTTCCCTGTTTTATATTCTTTCCTCCTTTGTCATAGATTAATTGACCATATAAATGTGGTATATTTTTGCGGTCTCTATTCTGTTCCATTGATCTATGTGTCTATTTTTGTACCCCCATTTTATTTTTTAATGGACAAAAATAGCATATTTTAGACCATAGTCACAGAATTTTAGTCCTGAAAGAGATGGTAGAAATCACCTGGTCCTACTTTTCTCCCACCCCCCACACATCAAAAATAAAGATGTTTTTTAAATGTTCATATGTGTATATCACTTTATATGCAAAGATGTGACAAATAGAGAAGTAATATATGGGCCTAAATGGCTAATGTGCTGGTTGTAGGTGAAGAAAAATTTATGATGTTGGTGTCTTTTTGTCCATTAACACATTTTTCTAATGTTGTCTTAGGTTTTTGGCACATTATTTTATAATTCTAATAATAACTAAAATATGTTAAGTTATAATATGCTTATATATTTATAACTGCAGTTATTGAAACACAGTCTGGAATCTCAGAAATTATCCAGACATTTGATGTTCAGTGAACTTATGAATAGTTCTTACCAGAAAAATCTGAAAAAAGAATTGTCTTAAACATACTTAAAGGACTGCAAAAATGAGAATTTAGGGCAATGGAATGTATAAGTGATTAAGTCAGCAGACTTTTTCCATGTATGAACATTCACCCAGTTCTCAATTCAGACATCTTTCCCTTTTTTGTAGATCAGTAGTTATCAGAGGAGATTCTGAAATCCAGTTCCAAATCCTGATTGCTCTCATATCCTTTAGTGCAAGACATTAGTGCTCAAGTAATACTTTCCCATTATTCTTTCACCTTTCAAGGTCTAGATCCTATAAAGTTTATATCATCACCATGCCAGCATGACAAGCTATATTGTTTCCTAAGTTTGCCCTTGTACTCTGCCTTTCCAAAGTATTATGCCGCAGTGCTCGGTGAAGTACAGTTTTTGGATAGATAGGAAATAATACCACACAGCTCTGGGGAAAGCTGGTTCACAGGTGTTGTGTGTTATATAAGATAGATTGCATGAAGAGCTTCCCACAGTGGTTGTAGAAAATGTTTGGCTGTGCACTGGCACTAATTATAAATAATGATTTCTGACATTGCAAACTTTGTGGGTCAGTAGGCAAGGAGGTCTCAGGCATCTAATTGCTGTCACCTTCGAAAGGGAATTAAAAAAAAAAAAAAAACAGCAGCAAAAACCTATACTAGTCCATTGATGCATACAATTACTAGTAATATAGAAAAGGAAGTTTCAAACATAAGTCTCCTTTTTAAGTTTTTTTAAACACAAAGAAGGTGTGATATTTAAGTATTTGAAGCTGCTCGAGAAATGCTGACAACGATTAGGGCTGTTAAGGTCAAAGATTTCTCAAACATGCTAAATGTGAGTTTGTCTCATAAATGTGTTCTTTGTTTCTCTAAATTATTTATGTAACATCTTCCCACATATATAAGTGTACCTTCCAAAAATATGTATCATAATTGATTTCCAAAATAAAAAAGCATTTAAATATTTGTCCTTTGGCACATATTGATGTCTACTTAATATACAATATGAGTTATAAGATGCAATGTGGTAGAACCATCAGTGAGTACAGCCAACTGATATGTCATCCACAAAGTGGTCTGTGAGACTTTCTTGTCTGAAAATAACATTTTCCTGGTCCCTGCTAACCCATTGTATATTTAATTTGAGTTCTCGTTCTTATTCAGTCTGTTGTACTTCGAATGCCTACAAGAAAGATGAATAGGATGAGCAACTTAAACACCCCATAGAAAAGACTGAAACATTTACTTACTACATCCCTCCCACTAGTTTGCTCCATTCGCACTTTTTAGCCCCTCTATTATGTCAGTAATTGTACAATCAGTCAGTGACTTGCCTCTTGACAAGCAAGTAAGTTTCGTGTCTTGTTCAATTTTGTAGCACCTGTGCAATGGCAGTACATTTTAGGAGCTCATTTAGGGCAGGGTATACATATATGGGAGACTCAATAAAATACATATATTAGGAACTAGGATTAAATCAAGTTATTTTTGACTCAGTGTAAAGCAATAATGGTCTGTGTGGGTGCAGAGTGAGAAAGTGTGGCTAGTAATGTTTAGGGGTAGAACTTTCCAATTTATTTTTTCAAAATAATAAACAATAAAAAATTCTGTTTCTTCATCTGTAAAATAGGGACTATAATCGTGATTGCGTCACTTAGTTGTATCAATTGAGATTATCAGGAAAGAGCTCAGCAAAGTGGTCAGTATATAATATTCTCCAAATGTTAATGATTAATATTTTTATAATACTGAAAAGCACCAAAGAAAAATTATGAATAATTCATACTAAGATGATCTGGACATAAACCCTCTAATAATTTAGTGTGTGTTTTCCAGTAAAATGTTTCTCATATGTTTGTGATATACACACATATATATGTGGCACAAATTTGGAATGGTAATTTGTATATAATATTGCAAAACTAAGATTTTCGTTTAAAATTTACCTTGGGTAGTTACCTTATACCATAATTATATGTTTAAGATAGTGTTTCAGTGGTGTTTAAATATCATGTAGATGCACTATAACTGATTCACCACATGTTTTATTGTGTCTTTATCAACTAAGAATAATACTTTTGAAAAAAAGTAGAATGTCAAGAAATGTTACCTATTAGATGTTCCTTTGATGGGAGTGGAAGGGATATAAGAAAGCATGTAGTTCTACAATTCAACAAGAATGATGAATAGATTTACTTGCCTTTATTATGGGGAATGGAGAGCTCTGTGGTATCATGGATCAAAAAAAAATTCTGTCACTAAATAGGCTGTATTTCTTACCAGGGATACACATAACAGTGCTAAGTTAAAAAAATAAACTTTCAACTGTTAATTTTACAGTAATATGAATTTTATACCATCTAATTTTTGAATATTAAAAAGAACAAAATATTTTTTGTATACTAATAGTTATAGCACTACAGATGAGGCTAGCAACTAAAATTGTGAATAAGATTTCAGAACTTCTTGCATCTATATTCATAAAAAATAAAGAAATTACTTTTTATGAATTAAGAATTAGATAAATATTCACATACTATAAAATATATGACTAAATGACAACTTATTTTGTTACTTAAAATTTACATTGTCCTAGAATTTAATTAGCCTCATCATCATTATGAACTAGTTTTGGAGATGTGTCTCCAAACTTCTGGAATTTTTCTAATCTGTTACTGGCAGGACATCATTGACATCCTAGATTTGTTAAGTGCTATTAAGAATTGCTAGTTGATTTTTGTTAAGAGACATTTGTTTTAGCTGTTTTTTGTCTTCTGTCAAATGTCTAAGCCTGAGAAAGCCTGGCCATTGCAGCAGGCAGAGACCCTGTGTAAAGTGAAACTATTAAAATTTCCACACATAGACACCCTTTGACCATTCTATACATGCTGCAATTAAGTGCCTACTAAATGTTGCTTTCCTCTCTGAATGAAAAGCAATTTGAGGGGAAAATGTGGAAAGATTAAAGTGTAAGCCTTGGCTTAGCTGAAGAAATAGGTTCATGTTGAATTATGACCTAGGACCTTGTGTTCTATCCATCCCTGGGGGAAAAATGCTCATAATTTAATATTACTTCATGCAAACAATGAATCATGGAACACTACATCAAAAAAAAAAAAAATAAATAAAATAAATAAATAAATAAATTTACAAAATAAATAACTAAATAAATAATTATTACTTCAGTAAGTTTTCTTACAAAGACTTTTCATTGAGTGTCAACCTTATGTGAAGGCCTGTGGCAGGAGTTGGCCTGCAAAGATGTGTGAGATATGGTACCTGCCTCAAGATTCAAGAAGACAAACACATTTAAAGACAGCAGCAAAACTATAATCCAATGAAGATAAATGTAGAAGTTAAGTATAATCAAAGTAACAGTAACATAGAAAGTGTTAATTACTTCTGCCCTGTGTTGATAGAGGGATGCTTCAGAGGTGGTGATGCTTAATCTGAATTTTAAACAACGAAGAGGAATTTTTTCTTTCTTTCTTTTTTTAAAGATTTTGTTTATATATTTGAGAGACAGTGGGAGAGAGAGCACGAGCATGGGGATGCGGGTAGGGAGAAGGAGAAGCAGGCTCCCCACTGAGCAGGGAGCTAGATGTGGGGCTCCATCCCAGGACCCTGGGATCATGACCTGAGCTGAAGGCAGATGCCCGACCAACTGATCCACCCAGGTGCCCCAAAGAGAAATCTATTTAGGCCAGTGGAGAAGGCCATTTGAAGTAGAAGAAACTGCATTTGTCACACATGTGCACGCACACACACACACACACAAACACACATACAGGTAGAAACAGTATTGAGGTAGAAACTATTAGTCTGAGATAATGAGCAAAGGTATCAACTGATAAAGACAATAAAAGGCAGATAGAGACAAGTCAGTTCATAGAGTCTTTTATGCCATGCCAACAAATGGAATTTTGGATAGGTAGAAATCATTGAAGATTTTTTGTAGGAAATGACTTGAGTTGTGCATCTTAGTAGGAAAATTCTGATCAGGTATATAAAGGTAGAATTAGTTGTTGTCAGAAGGAAAAGTAAGATAAAATTTGGAGACTATTGCCAAACAGAACTAATCATTGCATATCACCTGCAGGAAATCTTCTGGATACAGTGACGAAGTCCAAAGGAAGGATGTGAAGCATGGAACGGTCACATTATTTTGAGGAGCTCTTCTAGAGCAAGCCGGTAGTCAGTAACCACATAGTCAGTCTACCTAAAATCCTGGACTCTAACTGCAACTGAGCATGCAAGTCATGATACTCCCATATTAGCCAAAGCCCCTCCCAAGTTCATTACTCAAGTCCATCCAAAAAGGACATAGCTGCTCAAGTCTAGTACAGTCTTACACAAACCATTGAAATATAAATATGCTTCCAGTAATTTAAATCATACTGAAAAGTAATTCTGAACATAAATATTTTAAAATAATTCTAGGTATTATATTGATTCTCTGTGGGTGCAATGAGAAATTACTAATACTGTTTTTTTTTTTAAGATTTTATTTCTCTATTTGAGAGAGAGAAAGAGAGTGAACAAGAGAGAGACAGAGAGAACATAAGCAGTGGGAGAGGCAGAGGGAAAGGGAGAAGCAGACTCCCCACTAAGCAGGGAGCCCAACATGGGGTTCGATCCCAGGACTCTGGGATCACGAGAAATTTCTAATATTTTTGAACACACACACACACTTACCTCAGTATGAATAGATGAGAGTAAGAGCAAGAAGGAAAGAAAAGAGCCACTTACTAGTTACAACTGAGGGATATCATGTCTATACGGTTTTAGGACATGCCTTTTCAAAACAAGAGAAATGAGCTTAGCCAGTGGATATATCCACAGCATTTGTATATAGAGTTTTCATTCAATTAAATTTTATTCTCTGAGCCATATCACATGAAGACCCAGCATTAAACTATGCTAGCCAGAAAGTAAGATCCTAAATCATCTTTAAACCTAGCAGTCCAGCCTTACTGTCATTATAACAATAGGATAAACGGGAGAGCCCCCAATGCTTGATATAAATATATTGGCTATGAGTATAAAGCAATCAATCTGAACCCATAAACTACACATGCACATCAGTTTCATGCCCTTACTCTATTGTTACATCTGAAATGATGCCAACACATCATTACATGTCCTGTTGAGGAAAACTGTGGCACTTCTTAAGGATTTAGAACTCATAGTGGGACAAACATATTGGGTTACAATACCTTCATTTCCTGGTTGTGCTACACCAGATATCCTGACTATTATCAGAAACATCCTTTCATTCAACTATTCCAATTACCCCCCCCCAATTAGGCTCCCTCGATTATATAATCTACAAACTTTCTATCCATCTTTCCTTTTTAAATCTTTGATTATTTAGAAGGGATTTGCAGTTGGAATCCATCTTTCATTTAAGGATGCTAGGGCAGCTTCTACAAAATAAGTCAAGTTGTTAAATAGTTAAAAAGTCAACAGTATACATTATGAACATCTCCTGGTTCTTATGGGATCTACTTTGCTATATGAAGACACTAATGCGTCAGACAGAAAATGTTTTTAGTCATGGATGACATCTGGCTTAAACAACAAAAGCAGAGTGACAGTGATAAAAAGTATAGTTAAGGAGGTTCTAACGAGTAGATAAAGCTATTATACAATTATAATTGTCAAGTAATTGAGTCCATAACTTCTTCAATGACATAAATTTTAACAGAAAAATGATTGGAAAATGTGTTTTTCTGATCTCTTTAAAGATTTTTATTTATTCATTCGCGAGAGAAAGAACGAGAGAGAGAGTGCAGGGGGAAGGGCAGAGGGAGCGAGAGGAAATCTTAAGCAGACTGTGCTAAGTGCAGAGCCTGGCTAAGCACAGAGCCCAACTCGGGGCTCAATCTCACAACCCTGAGATCATGACCTGAGCTAAAGTCGAGTCGGACACTTAACTGGCTGAGCCATGCGGGCACCCCTCTGATCTAAATCTTTAAATGTTCTTTCATAGATTTTACAGATTTAGAAAAAATATTCCTTTTTTATCATACGAGATTTTTCTTCCAACTTGTAGTTTTAACATGTGTGTGTATGGTGATAATAATGCCTGGCATGTGTATAGAATTTTTCACAATTAAACAACTTTAGTATTGAGAATCTGTGAACAAATACCTTTCCAAACTGATCAGGTTACTAAAAGATTACTTTCACATACATCTTTGATATTTCTTTAAATTGACAGACCATTAATTCAGCTAGTTCTACAAATAAACATATTATCATTTTATGTTGTTTGATTAGTAAGTTATTTGGTTTCTAGTCTTACTGCCGCCCTTCAAATCAGATCAGATTCAATCACATGCACATATAGTACTGTATGTTTATTTACTTGATTTAAATCAAAGTATCAAGGAAAGTAGAGGGCAAAAAACATGTTAACTATATAGCTAACACACTGAACAAATAAGGTTGTAGGCATGATCTCTCAATAACCAAAATAGGCAAGAGCACAAGAATATCTCTTCTGCTTTCTTTATCCTCATTAGCAAGCTGTTGAGATTTTGTTCCAAATAAGAAGCATAATATTGTTAGATTTTGGAAAATCATACTTTGCCTTTACCCCCGCCCCCTTGGCACCAGCACATATACAAAAGGATCCTGGTGAAACCAATTTATTGGGAGCTATTTTCTTTTTCCCTTAAAAGTCCCAACCAAAAGCTTTTATGTTTGGGGCATTTAAGCCAAGAATACCTTTTTTGTAGTGCTCTCTTTCAAAGCACTCAGGCCATGTGCTTTGCCATTATTTTAGAATGGTAATGCTTTCTTTTTAAATGATGCTTCCTTTGCCCCTCAAAGGCACCATTGTCTGCCTGGTTTCCTCAGTTTGGTTGCTTTTAGTCTCTGATAAATTAGTAATGGAACAGAATAGGAGGTTTTGCGGCTCCTGTGCCCTGTTATTAAATTGCGGTTTGGTGCTAAAATGTATACACCACAGCCTCTGTAATGACAGGTAACTGTTTGACTAATTGGGCCAGACTCAATAGAATCACAGAGCTACAAGGATCTTCAAATCCTTTGGTCTGCTCAACTCATGTTTTCAAGGAAGACTGAGGCCTTGGCAATTAAAAGACTTGCATAAGAACATAAAAAACAGCAAGTAACATCATTCGGACCACAGAACATTCTGTTTCCCATGTTATTTCTCTTTGAAAAGAATTTCTGATATCTACTGAAAGAGTAAAGACAATGAATTTAAATTTGGCCACAAACATTTTTATTTGTTTTGTTTTGTTTTGTTTTTTATTGTGTTATGTTAATGACCATACATTACATCATTAGTTTTTGATGTAGTGTCACAAACATTTTTAGAAAAGGTCTGAGAGCCTTATTAAAATATTTTAAATAATTTGAGGCAGCTTTTAAAAAATTTTTGGTCAGTTATCAATTTGTAAATGATTGCTTACTCATAAGAGAGTGTATGTTCCTTTAAGACTCTATTCTTTTCAAAACTTGTCCATACAATTTTACCTTCAAATTTGTACCCATATTATATCAGATAATGTATTATCAGTTCTCTAAGGTAGTGAAAGGAAATATTATTATTTCTGATTTACCTAATCTGAACCCCAATAGCTATGTTTAAACTCTATTTTTAAAAATCACTTTCCACTTCATATTTTACTTATTTGCTTACATGCTTCATCCCTTCCATTAATTACTAAAAGCTTTTGAAGGTAAGGAAACTTCTTTTTGTTTGTTTGTTTTTAGAGAGGGAGAGAGAGAGGGAGGGATGAGCAGAGGGAGAAGGAGAGAGAGAATCTTAAGTAAGATCTATGCCCAGTGTGGAGTCCCACTTGGGGCTCCATCTCACAACCCTGAGATCATGACCAGAGCTGAAATCAAGAGTCAGATGCTTAGCCGACTAAGCCACCCAGACGCTCCCAAGGTAAGGAAACTTCTTAAACATCTTTCAAGACCCCACAAGTTCTAGCACTTGGCTTCACAGAAATAGGCCTCCAGTGTGTCTATTTAGTAAATAAATCAAGCATTTCTCTTTGACAGATAAGAGAGTGTACCTATAAAAATATTTTCTCAAGGTCATATAAGGCATTAGAAGAGTCAGGACTAAAATATTGTATTCATTTAATCACCTGTTTATTTAACACTGGACTACCTGAGCAAGGACTCAGAATGCCTATGTTACCAACAAGGCCCTTCTGAGAGGAACAACTTTGCCATAGCCCTTCTTGAAGAGGCAGTGTTTTGCAACCCCCATGCCCCTGTCTTCCCCAACCAAAGCTGTTAGGTTGAAAGGGTGGGCAGGGACCCAACCCAAATTACATGGGGCAGAACGTAGGCTGATGAGCTGAAAAGCATAACATATAGAGGGGTGGGAGAGACTATAATAGGCTGGCCAAACACCAGCTAATGCTGGGAGGGTGTAGAAACTATGAGTAAGCAGAGGAACCTGGTTAGGAAGGAGAAGGAGAGGAGAATGTAGCATATGTGCAGGAAAAAGTGGAAATGCCGTGAGAGACAGAGGATGAAACCTGTATAAGAGAGAAACAGTGAGAACAGCCGGAAGCTGGGCCTGCATCACTTTTGATAGCTTTACTTTTCTGTTTCCACTACTATCTACATGCATCTTGAAAATGAAACCCCTTTCTCATGAGGTAAATTGAGGAATGACCTTCTCTTGTAACAATAATAATAATAAACTTAGGGAAAGGCATAGGAATTCATGTCCTCTGACTCAGAAAGGTGAGTGTATTTCCATGACTCCACAATGCCTACTTATTAATTCTCTATCTTATGGAGTGTTAGAGGACTTTTAGCACAGGTAATTAAATATTTGCCACCTATTTAAAGATGTATTATAAAATCTTCTCTGGCTAGTTGATTTTAAGATTCGTTTTGGATTCAAATTGTGTTACAGTATTTCTCAGTAATGTAAACAAAATTACCCTAACAAATCAAATAAAGAAGACAAATGGATTGCATCTCAATAGGAAGTTTCTAAACCCATGAACTGCATTTCAGTGCTGGTTGTTTTCAACCATGTACTATTTTTCCTCTGATCTAGCTAACACCTTGACCTGGATTGCTCCCATGCTGCCAGAATATGAAGTTGCATTTTGAGAAAATATATTTGATTTTTGTGAGACTCAGAGGTGGAGTTGGAGAAATGGTGAATTCAGAAAAAGCTCCTAAAAGAATATACTCTTCAGAAATATACACGAACTATTGTCCACAGCCATGAGATGTACATTAGTTAGACTGTCACCTCTAACTTGGGACAAAAGAAGTTGATTCTTATTGCGTCTTTGAACCTGCCAGTGGTGGTTTTAAAATATGCCCAGAAATTCTTTGGTATTGCTCCCCTTAAGACTTAGGTGGAGCCTAATTGCCGTCCTCTTGAGTAGGGGTGGATTCAGTGGTTAACTTCTAATATGGTGCTAGTGGTGGTATGTGACTGCAGAAAATAGGTCATAAAAGTGTTGCAGCTTTCTCCTTTCTCTCCAATCCCTCACTCTGCCATTACATGAGGGCACTCAGATAGTCCTATGGAGAGATCCACATGGCAAGGCACTAAGACCTCTGCCAACAGCCAGTGAGGGACCAAGGTCTCCAGCCAATAGCCATGTGAGTGAGCCATCACAGAAGCAGATCAGCCCCTGGTTAAACCTTCAGATAGTCTGTGATGACTTCGCTGCAATCTCATAAAAGACTCTAAGCCACAAGCACCCTGTGAAGCCACTCCCAATTTCCTGACCTACAGAAACTGTGAGCTAATACATATTTGCTGTTTTAAGCCGCTAAATTTAAAGGTCATTTGTTACCCATAATAATTAATACACTGTCCTGACATCATACACAGACACCATCAAAGTTAAAGTTCCTTAATGTTCTAATATTCAAATTGTTTTTCAATAACTCCTTGTCTATCATAAGTTACAAATAAAATAACTTATCCTAAAAATGTTCAGTATGTATTCTAAATATGTTATGTTTTGTAGAGGCTAAATGGATTAAATTGTTCAATCAACAGAAGATTTACATGTTTTTCATAAAGGAAAAGCAAAATTAACTTTCTCCAAAACTGATTAGTAACATTAGGAATCCCCAAAGATTCTACATCCTCTAACATATTTTTTTATTCATTTCTTAAATTGCACTAGTTTCAATTTTAAATTTTAAAAGAAACCAAAGGGAAGAAGAATTTCTTACACGTTTCTACATTGTTATTCTGAGAATTCTTTGGGCACCTCTTCATGCTGAATTCTAAATCAATAACCTTGCATATGCTTGAAGTATCTCTCTGTATTTATGTACATATATATGAATACTAAAATGCATATGTTGTTTTTCGTTCCATTTTTATTTTATTTATTTATTTATTGCTCTTGTAGATTAATTCCTCCCCAGAAGCAGCTGCCTGTGGGTGGTGGGTAAATTCACTGCTTATCTCACGGGATCTTTTTAAGATGACTTATAAAGCACTTTATAATCTGGTGATGTGAAAGAAATACTTGGAGTGTGTGTGTGTGAATGTGTAAGGTAGATGTTTAAAATCTAAAAGTTAGATAATTCTACTCAGTGCTTAGATCAGTGGGCTAGAAGCGACCTGACTTATTTCTAAAATTGGGTAATATGTGGCTGGTACCCCTGCTTTTCTTCTATAGCCCTAGGATTATAGACTTAATGGTTTCAATATTTCCATATACCCTTATGAATCATTTTCTGATTGTCTTATTGTAGCCTTGGTAGGAGAATGGTTCTGAAATACTTTGATGAAAGGGAATCACAAAATAGAGCATCAGCCCAAAGCATCCACCATTTACCCTGTGTTATGGTTATTTATTATTGTGTAACAATCCACTCAAAACTTAGTGGCTCAAAATAGCAACAATTTCTTATGACTCATGGTTCTGTGGGTTAGTAATTTGGCAGCTAATTCTTGGGCCCATGTGGTATGACTGGCATCACTTGGTGGTGTTCATCTTGGCACCTTAGCGTGGAGAGCTGAAAGGGTGGGTTAATCTGAATCCATCTAGTTCTCCATGTAGTTACAAGACACAGGAGAAGAAAGCTGCCTGTCTCTTTTAAGGGCTGGCCCAGAAATTCCTACAGTATTACTTCTGTCATTGTCTTTTGGTTAAAACTGTTATAGAACCTTCTAAGATTTAATAGAAAAATCATCAAAAAAAGTGTGACATCTTTAATCTGCCACACCCTAAAAGGTACATGAAGATACACACTTATATACAAATATGGCTCATATATCACAGATATCACTAGAGAGAAACTAAAGTTATCCATCATCTATATTTCAAGTGGAATATAAGGTAATGTTCACATGACAAAGAACTTAAAACAAAAAACTTCAGTTACACTGAAACATGTCAGTTTGCTTAAGTATAAATGTTTTTGAATGCCAATAGTGACCATTAATATCAAGGAAATCGATTAGACAAACAGCAGTCATTTTAAATTATGAAGCTGTATTAAAATGAACAGTATTGTCCATTTAGTTAAACCAATGTATGTTCCTTTGTGTATTAAAAGGCACTTGAACCATTAAAATAATCGGAGAGTAAAAATATATAAGGATATAAATTGATACAGTGGAATGTTGTCATTTTATTTTGAGTCTTGTTGGATAAATAGTAGTGGATATATTTTGGTACATTGGTATTTAGAATCTCAATAGAAATACTTAAAAGGTCAAGCACACAGAAGCCTCTTTACCTGTAGCAGCAAAATGACATCATCTGTAGCCTTTATAGCTACAAACATTTTTCAAAGACAGCAATTTATGGATGCTCTTCTAAGAATTAGTCAATATATTAGCTTTCTTTAAAATATACAACTGCAGCAGCAAGCCACATATATTTTATTTGGCCTTGCTAATATTCTCTGAGTTCTAGGAGCTATGGATTTTTCAGATATTTGGCTGAAACTCAAAATGAAAAATCATTTTAAAAAATAGAAAAGCATTTCATTCTTCAAAAATGCTAAAAATATATGATGTAAAATGTCATAGTTTGGCTGTAATAGCAAAATTCTTAGAATCAATCAGTCAAAAATAACTGTGTTATTTAGGCGCAATTTGAAGGCATACAAACTAAAAACAGTATTTTAAAACCATCTATAAGAGCTTGATGGCTTCTTTATACACTGATAGCTATTTGCCTTGTAAAAATAACAATTGAATGAGCACAAAGAATAGACTACATAGAAAAGGTTGCCTTTTATGTAGAACATGCACCCAGTAGCATTTACCTATTTAATCTGGGCCAAGGGCAAGAGGGTATTTCAATAACAACCCAGGCTCCCCTAGTTTACCACCGTTCCCACTATATAATCCACTCTCAGTAAAAGCAAGAAGCAAACTAAAACTCAAATAAACACCTCAGATTGGGAGATGTTTTATGTATGTTTACCTTGCCAGAATAAAAATGTACTTGGGAAAAAATACTTGGCCCAATCATTTATTTATTTTTTATTCATTCATTATTCAGAATATATTTATAAAGAGCCTACTGTGTGTCAGATACTTTTTTCAATCCTGGGCATAGAGGTTAATATACACGGCTCTTGCCTTCAATATACTGAGACTCTAAAGGGAAAGATAAATATAAACAGGTAGTTACACTAGAGTTTGAAAAACACAATCACTGGGGTAAGGATGGGACAACCATGGGATCCATAGGTGGAACATCAACTCAGTCTTGGAAAAATTGGGGAGATATTTCCCAAAAGAAGTACCAGAAAGACATTTGGGAATTAGGTTGGCCAAGAAAAGATGTGGAAGGCAGAATGGAAAGAAAGGATTATGAAAATGTCAGGAGATTAGAAAAAGAAGTGTTCGTTGGAGCAATTAGCGTGGTATAGGGAGGGTAGCAGAGGCGTATGGAGGTTTAAGTGGTAAGATGAGTAACATCTGAACTGACACTACTAAGCAAAAAAATTTTTAAAAGAAAATGCAAGAGAAAGGGAAGCATTCCAAACAGAGAAATGTTTCTAAAGCCAAAAAGTATATGCTAACCAGGAGGACCAGAGGGGTAAATGTATACCAGATCGCGAAGCACTCAGGATGAAAATGAAAAATACTATGTAATGTTTAGTAGAGTATCTTTGAAGGTTTTTAAATTTGGCATCATATTTGGTTTTAGAATGATCTCTGACTTGGTAAAAATGGATTGGAGACAGAAAGACTAAGAGACTGCTGCATAAATTCAAGTAGGGAATGGAAAGCTGAAATAAAGAGCCTTTCTAGCTCTTACTAGCAGTCTCCTCAAAGTTCTCCCAAGTTCTACCCAGTCCTTATCACAAAGCCAACGCGAGATATGTTTGCTTTATGTTTCAGCAAAACGCTACTTCTGATGAAGTTTCAGTGACTTACAGCTATATAATAAACCATCCCAAATTTCAGTGGCTTAAAACAACAATAGTCATTCTTTTTCCTCAAAATTCTGTGCATTTACTGAGCCCCTTGGTAATTTTTCTGCTCCTAGGGATGTTAGCTGATGCTAAAACATCTCCTTGCACAAATGGGCTGCAATGACCAAGATGGCTGATTCACACAGTTCACCCACGCTGGCCTACTTGGACACCTTGGCCTCTCTTCCCATGTAGTCTCAGAGACTCTTACTCTCCATGTGTCCTCTTTAATGGTCACTCTAGAAGAATAGCCAGGTTCCAAAAACTGACTCAGAGTTCCAAAAAGTGCAAAAACAGTAACTACTCAGCTTTTTAAAGATTTAGACCCTGTTCATTGATGATTCCTACTGCTCACAAAAGTTGAGCCTATACTCTGAGTGAGATCCTTAATTATGATTAGGACTCAAGAACATTTTCTTAGGATGCCTGCCTGGAAAACAAAGCAAGCAGAGCATCCTTAGAGGCCTCACAATCAGACCACCGAGGTCCCTAGAATCAGGTGTTTTCATTTAGCTTCTGGTATTTAATGTAGAAACCAGGACTAACCTGAGAACATGTGATATGGCTATTTCAGAGATATTTCTGATAAAATACATGAATACTAAAAAGTCAGTCTTTTCATGGTCCCCTCCTTCACCTGGATGGTAGGATATGACATCACACAATAAAGATTGTAAAACCATAATAATACTGTTTTTGTAAGGTTGTCACTCACTCCAGGTATACAGAACACATTTATTTTATCAATAATTAATTGAGTCTAATTTATCACCATCTGCTAAGTAGCAGGAAAGAAAAACATAGTATAGTCCTATTTGTTTTAAATGTGCTTTTATGTAACACTCAGTCATTTTACAATAAAATGTGTAGCCTCTCGGAGTTTTTAGCCACCTGGCCCCCTCCTCAGATTTATTCCAATATGTCATCTTACTGTGCGATGGAGGGTATGGTCTAAGCCACCTCATTATGGGAGTGGAAAATTTAACTTGTTGGATAAGATAGCCTCTGGCTCCCTTGGTTCTTGGGGCCATAACCCTTGTCTAGTTAATTGCTGCTTACCCAGTTTGTTCTCTGCTGTAGTGTGATTCAGTTTAATGTGATTTGACTGGTAAGAGCTGGTTTGTCCAGAATTCTGAGTCTGTCATTCCATATCCACCGAGTGTTTTATCTTAATCTGCTTGAACTGTTCTTTCCAATAGCCCTGTGGCAGGTCCCTGACTCTGAGCCCCCAAGTCTTCCAAGCCTTTCCACCAGGCACAGTGAGTGCATCTGAGTTCTACACATGCTAGAGGTAAAAGATACAGCTAAAAAATGTAAACTCTTTCTGCCCAACACCACTGGACTACTGAGTTTCTTTTGCTAGGCTGAAAATTCAACTGCTATATTATTATCTGGGAAGTTCTTACTCTCCCGAGGGCTCCCTCTGCCCTCAAGATACCCTTTCCTAACCTAAGGCCAAAGATGATAAATCCATTTTATTAATTATTCACCACAGAACCCAGGATTTATTCAAGGTCTTTTGTAATGTATAAAGTACATTTCACTAGGCTTAATTTCATTCTCAGAGTTTGTTCTTAAGTTGTTTAATTAGGAAGCTTTACATGGAGAATTTATTTCTGCTTTGTGTTCTTAAGGGCATTTAATGCCAATTGCTTTTGAAAAAGAATAGAGAATGTAAACTTTTGTAGTATGACGTGTCTAATTGAAAAAGAACCATAGTGACAGAAATATTAAATTCTGGTACATAAAATTCTAAATATACCACCAGATCATTGTATCCTTTGTAAAGTATCAAAATTGTATTCTATATTTCATCCTAAGTATAAAATATAGCTATATAAAATATGTTTTGGTTTGCTTCCTTTACCCAGTTTAAGGAAGAAGATCTTACTAAATCTTATTTTGCATTTGTATACTATATTTCCATGTGTATACTATATATTAAATTATTGGATTAATTAAATCTAAATATAATGTCTATTTTTAATCCCTGGTGGAGCATATCAAATCACTGAAAAGGCAAAAATATCAGCTCAACTCTAGGTGTTTTTGAATAGATGTGTCCAAAACTTCTGTCCTTCATCATTTACTGTAGGGTATATGATATCTAAAGTTTACAAAGGAAGAATATTTTATTTGCTTAGAATGATTCATACCAGCACTTAGATATTTCTGCATACAAATATAATGGGAGCTATCTATACATTATTAAAACTATTGCTTGAAAAGCAACAAATCTAGCTTAAGCACTAGTGATAAGAAAACATTTATATGTGACTTTATTTATTTTATTAAAAAATTTTTTTTCCTGAAATGACAGATTTTTGCTACTATCATAGTTGTCTTAATTATTTTGGCATTGTGCAACCCAGCATGTTGAAGAAGAGAATGAAAGTAATTGCATGCATAATTTAAAGCAGTTAAAACATGGTTAAGAGTATCTAGCAATTGTTTGGTTGACTTAGTTAATTTTCTTATATTCTGCATGTATAGATACAGCCATTCTGAAGAGGCTTTGTCATTTATTTAGTTAATTCAATCAAGGAAGCCACTAGCTATTCTTAGTGAATAAAGTTTAGGCTTTTTAAATTTTTTTAATGGCTTTCTTGATTTTTTATTAAATGTATAATTGTATAATTGACAGTATTCTCCTTTCTTCTGTGTAGACAAAGTCTTAATGAGCAATAAATCATCTTCTTTCATGGTCTTAAAGCAAGTTTTAATCATAACCTTACCCAAGTTAAATGTTAACATTTTGGTTGGTAGCAAGTTCCACTAAAAATGAAATGTTACTGTAATTCCTTGTATTAAGTGGCCACACTTAAGCCAAAGAGTTGTTAAAATTAACTAAAAATGCCTAGTTGCCTGCACTTTAATGAGCCAAAGTCTCATGCTTAATTATATTGGTTGAAAGTTCCTAACTTAACTGATGTAATAGAAATGGAAGCTAGAGAGGCTGCCTTATTTTATTAGTTGTAATAATGCCTATTGTTTTAATGAAAAATGTCCAAGAGTTCTTATAAGATCTTGAATATCAAGAAAACAACAGCCTCATCTAGCTCTGAGCCTATTGGCTTATGTTGCTGGATGATCACCAGCAGGGTTTAATTTTAAACTTGCTAACACAAAATAGTAACTGAAAAGCAATTTGTTTCACTTTTTTTTCTTAGTAAAATTATGATGGAAAACTGTTCACCTGGGAAAATCCAAATTCACATCATAAACATAATGCTACTTATAAGGAGTACTAATGATATACTTTATGAATTTTAATTTCTGTTTGGAAGTCAGCAAGTGTGCATTCTATAAATGTAAACCATCTGTTGGCACCTTCTAAAAGACTAGATTTCAGTCCATCCCAACATGAATTATTTATTTTGACGAATTTCTTTCCTAAGCAAATTCAAGTTGTGTATATGTGTGTGTGAGTGTGTGTGTGTGTGTATGCATGTGTGTGTGTGTGTATGTGTGTGTGTTAATCTGTTTTTAATCTGCAATAAAGTTTCAAAGTCAGGACATGCATAATTGCAAACCTAGAAGATAAAAGTGCTCAACAATTTGAAATGTGTTTATTTTCCAAAATAAGATGCTTGTGAAATTAAGAAACACCATTTAACATTAGATCAAAGGTGAAAAAAATGGGAAGCAGCACAATGAGAAATTTTTGTAATTTTAATGTTTAAATGTTTCAGTGACAATATCAGAAATTCCCATTACTTACCAAAAAAGAGAAACCCATGGCTAAGCCATTGGCAATTGCACATGCTCCACAGTTATCAGTGAAATGCAATGGCAGCAATGAACATTTTAATATATTCTCTTCACTAGAAGAACATTTACTGTTTTTTTTGAACAAATGCAAAAAATCTCATTGGGGTTAACTTAACAGGCCTTGTTACATTGCTAGTATTGCATTTTTTAAAAATAATTCCTGTTGATAAATATATAAAATGGTCTTTATGAGTCAAAAATTACTGCACATAGTTGCACTTTACTCTTTTGAGTTTTTATTTAACTTTTTGTCTTTCAATGAAACATTTTATTAGGTAGGACAGAGACAGTCAATGCACATTAATGAATCTATACTTCAGGGAGGAAAGAAAGTTTTGTCCGAGGGATTTTTTAAACCATGTTCAACAGGCAATGGTGTAGTTAAAAAAAAGGGGAAGTTTTGCTGTAGGATAGTTGCTTCAAACTCCTTGAACAAATTTCATAGACAAATACCTCAGACATTTACATTACAAATTAGTACAAGATTTGAACAAGGCTTTAAGAATCAAAATTTTTGTGGTTTAAAATAAATGTCTCCCAATAATAATTTAAAAGCTGCTGATTTTCCTAGGGCTATCACATATTTTTAAAAGAGCGGGTCTTAGATGAAGGAAGATACTTAGCCTAGAGCTACAGATTCTCTTTTTATTCCTTTATATGGTCATTGTTCCATTTTGTAACATGAGCAAATTAAATCAACTGTGAAAAGTCTGTTCCTCTTTGCACCAAAGACCAAGTTCCTGCTGTACATAGACTTGATTGTGCTTATGTGTATTTCCATAACACTTGTTGCCATTGGAGAGCTACAGCTGCAGTCACCGTCTCTGGGCTGTTCCCTCCCATCCCTTTCACCCTCCAGCAATTTTTGTTCTCTTCCATTCAGGCACATTTGAACTGATTAAATGTTCTGGGATTATGCAAGGAAGCCATAGGACAAAGTGGCAGTGAATGCCCTATTGCATTTCACTCTAATTTCAACTGACTATAAATTTTATCTGGGGTCTTGAAAATGTATTATTCCTTTAGGCAACAAATCCAAAATATTATTTAATTCAGACTAGTAATTCATTCTTGACTGTGGGGAAAAAGTCTTAATGCTCCAACAAAAAGAATCTGTATTCCTCTTCTTATCCAGAGTACCTTCCCCAAGCATAATCCTCCTTAGCCCTAACACACACACAAATTCTTCTTATTCTAGGTGCCCATTAAAAATTAAGCGCAACCAAATACATTGAGTAAATGGTATCACAAAATCCTATTGGTTTACAAAAAAAGTAAACATTGAACAGAACTTATATTAAGCCTTTTCACAATTAAGTGAAAGTTTTCTTACTATTATATATTGCTCATCATATTCCTTTATTTCATGTGTTTATATCTACTCAGAAACCCTTCCACGTAAGGAATGTCATTATTTTGTACTGACATCATTTAAAGTCTGTTTACAACGTTTGTAATAAATATCATATCTGTGTTTTTGTTAATCATGAAAGTCATGAGTGCAGTTACTGCTCAGATAACTTAAAGCCTAGACCCAATGAGTTATTCCTCTTATTTATTTATTTATTTTTCATAATTTTTTTATTATGTTATGTTAGTCAACATACAGTACAGCATTAGTTTTAATGTTGTGTTCCATCATTCATTGTTTGCGTATAACACCCCGTGCTTCATGCAATACGTGCCCTCCTTAATACCCATCACCGGACTCACCCATCTCCCCCACCCCCCCTCCCCTCTAAAACCCTCAGTTTGATTCCCAGAGTCCATAGTCTCTCATGGTTCATCTCCCCCTCTGATTCCCCACCCTTTCATTTTTCCCTTCTTTCTCCTAATGTCCTACATGCTATTCCTTATGTTCCACAGATAAGTGAAACCATATGATAATTGTCTTTCTCTTATTTAATTAGAAGGGACACACATAGACAAAGCAGAGAGAAGGTACTTGCTCCTGGCCCTTACTCATCCTTCATTCACTTTTTTCTTAATGCTTTCATTTTGCTACTACTTTATCTTGTTCCATTCTACCTCCAATTTTGTATCAGTCCACTTCTTCCCTATCTTCACTATGACTATTCTAATAAGACCATCATTCTCTCTCAAACTACTGCAGTAACCTCCAGTTTACCTCCCAACACCCACTTTGGCCATATTCCATTCATTGTCACCACAAAAGCCAGAATAATCTTTTAAAACACATAAAGCAGATCATTTCATTCTCAAACTTAAAATATTTTTTATAAAATACAAAAACGTTGTACTTCACACGTCCATACATTTGAAATTTTAAAACACCAAAATGAAACTAAGAAAATATTAGAATGGAATTAAATATAAAATACTATAGACTGACTTTAAGAGTACCAGCTTCAGTGGTATGTAGAGAAAAAATTACCTAGCTCTAATATAAAAGTACTAGGGAAAAAAGAAAGATTGAAAATTAATGAGCTAAGAAATCAACTCACAAAGCTAGGGAAATAGGGGGCACCTGGGTAGATCAGTTGGTTAAACATCTGACTTGGGCTCAGGTCATGATCTCAGGGTCCCGGGACGGAACCCCTGTTGGGCTCCTCACTCAGCAAGGAATCAGCTTGTTCTTTTCCCTCTGCCCCTCCCTTTGCTCATGTGTTCTCCCTCTCTCTCTCAAATAAATAAATCTAAAAAAGTAAATAAGTAAATAAATAAAACAAAGCTAGGGATATAGTAGAGCAAATGCAAAAACTCTGAAAGGAGAAATAATATGAAATGAAAGAGTAAAATAATTAATGTCAAAAATTCAATAGATAAACAAATAAAACAGCCTGGGTCTTTGAAATTTTAATAAAATGGACAAATTGCTGCAAAGATTTAAATAGAATGATCATTGAGGAATGAGGAGATTCATGAGACCATTATGATAAAGATACTGAAATAAGAGAATTTCTGGAATATAGAGTTGTTAAACAAGCCTCTGAAAGGTCAAGGGAAGAGGGACTGACTTATACATGCATTATGTCTCACACTTAGGAGGCCCCCGGTGATCTCTGCCGGCACAGTTCAACACGGTCAAAGCTTGGATGCAGCTTACAGAAGAGTAAATGGCAGTTGAGGGCGTGTAGCAAATAAAGCACAAGTAACTGTGCTAAAAGCTTAGCTGTGAAGAGAAGGGGCAGAAAAAAAAAAAAAAAAAAACACCAAAAAACTGGGAGGATAGTACAATGAAGAGGAAGGGCTTTTCACAAACTACAGTGAAAGACTCATTGGGAAAGAGAAGTTCAGGAGCTAGGAGTAGGTACTGATAGTATTATTATGTGTGTGAAAGTCTTTGTCAAGGACGTTATTTTATGTCTCTCTGTTTTTCACTCTTACCTTTGCAACAGCATGGAGGTCTCCAAGTAAACTCTGGATATGCTTCCTGTTTTACTGTTCTGTGAAAGTATTTCAAGGAGTCTTTATATTTGTTTCTTTCTTCTCAATTAAGGGCCGAGGGAGACGCTTCGAGTAGAGTGAAATGTCTTTAATTGAATTCTGTGTCTTGGTCTTTATCATCATGAGTATACACGTATTGACTGTGCTGATTGCATTATGTGTAGTAGCAATAGGAGGGTGATGAATATTAAAATATTTTAATCATTAAAACACCTCTAATTAAATTATTTTATTTTTTCCAAGGCTTAATATGGGAAAGTTTTCATTTTTGTTGCAACGTTTACATCTATCTTTTCCAAGTTTGTTGATTGCAAATAATTCTTAGCCAGGCAATGCGGAGCAGTTTTAAGAGAAGGCTAATTTAATTGGTTTACACCACACTTAGACTTCATCACATTGTCCTCCACATCTGTTTTTTCCTTTATAACCTTCTTTCCTGGTATAATTCATTCTTTACCTGAAAAATTTTTGAATTTTTCATGTTAAGTTTATATGATGAATCAAATATGGGATTCCATTTGCTCCCCTGTCAAGTAGAAAAGAAAAGCCCCGTTGTTTACCCTTGTAGTTACTAAGAAACATTTTTTCTAGGGAAATCATCAGTATTTCTAAATACCTATGGTAGGAAGAATTCTTTACAAGGTATTAGGGAAAAGTTTGGGATGGGTTCAAAAGGGGGATTCTATTTTTCTATATTTTCTATTTTATTCCATTATCCTATTCTATTAGGTTCTATTTTTTATTTCTTATCTTTTAGAATAAACTTGCTAACACACCAGTCATTGTGTTTGCTTTGGAGAAAGGGAAAACAAAGAAAGGAGCACAGTTTTGGATATTTAGAAAAGGTTTTAAAATATCTAAAAGTAGTTTTAAATAGTAATAAGTGAAATATATAAAGTACTCTGTGTGTGTGGGCTTGTATGGGGGAGAGACAGAAACCAAGATGGGAAGGGCTAGGGAGAGAGATGATAAAACATGGAGAACACAAGAGAGTAGAGAAGAACTTTCAGGTTCTTTATAAAAGTTCTTTATAAGGGGCACCTGGGTGGCTCAGTTGGTTAAGCATCTAACTCTTGGTTTCGGCTCAGGTCATGATCTCAATGTGGTCAGACAGAGCCCTGGGTGGGGCTCCATGCTCAATGAGGAGTCTGCTTGAGATTCTCTCTCCCTCACTCTCTGCCCCTGCCCCATTCGTGTGCTCACATGCGTTCTCTCTGTCTCTCTCAAATAAATAAATCTTTTAAAAAAAAAGTTTTGGGGGTGCCTGGGTGGCTCAGTTGGCTAAGCACCTGACTCTTGATTTCGACTCAGGTCATGATCTCAGGGTCATGAGATTGAGCCCGGTGTGGGCCTCTGTGCTCAGCAAGGAGTCTGCTTCTCCCTCTCTCCCCCATCCCTTTCCTCCCCCCGCCCTGCCTCTTTCTCTCTTATGGATAGCCATAAGTAACTCAAGAACTTTATACCCATAACTCTAAGTAGTTGCACTTTGTTGTCTGAGCATAAAATGTCTTTTTTTTTCTTCATATAGTCCTATTACATTGGTCAGAACTAATACTGAACAAGCATTAGTTCCTAAACCAAAGTCATATCTGTACAGTGTATTTGAGAGAACAGTGGACCATGGAAGCAACCTAACCCAAGATACTGCCTAACAGAAGTGTCCACTTCAGTAGGTGGCTGACTGACCCAATTGGATCTTTTCTTTTGTGGAATCTGAAAGGGAGGACAAAGAGGGATGATAGACAAAGGAGAGCGAGAGGAGTTGAGCCCTGAGTGTGGTAGCATCAGGTAGCCTCCATAGAGTAGACACACACTCTGAGAGAGCACAGGAAGGGAAGAATTGTTTTAATTTACAACTCGAAACAAAAGAAGATTTTACCAAAGGTGTTTAAAAATGTCCTCATCACAGCATTCAAAACTCTTGTCCACACGAGGGAAAAAACATTGGTTGCCAAAGAGACTTCAGACCTCAGAGCATTAAGGATAGAGACATAGAGAGAGCTATAGCTATTTTGGTAGCTAATAATCTGTTATTAAGAGTAGGTAATACGGGCCCTCAAGGAAATGGTAGACAATCTGGCTGGTGAACCAAAGAAGGGCACAGACCCCAAAGTGAGGGAACGGATCTCTGTGCCATTCTTCTTAAAGTTACTCCTCATTCCTTGGCCAAAAAAACAGACAGCTGGATTTCAGAAGCTACTGGAGATTCTTTAGAATTATAATTTGTTGTATAGCTTTACAGTGAATTGTATGTCCTTCTTAGCACAGAAGATGGATTTAGGCATTTTCAGTACAATCTGACAGGCACTTTGGCACAGTCATTAAGAACATGGCCACAGAAACTAGATTATCTGCTTTTGAATTTTGGCTCCTACACTTATGGGCTGTGTCAGCTGGGCAAGGTACTTCAATTTCAGTCCCTCAGTCTCATCTGTAAAATGGGATGAATTTTTAAATGCATAACAAAGTTATTGTCAAGATTATATGTGACATGCTTAGAGCAGCCTCTGGCGAGTGGTCACCATCCAATAAACATTAGCCATTACACTTAGATTCAATTTCTTTATTATATATGGATATATACATTAAAACAAAATCAGGTAGTGTTACACATAGATCCCTGCGCTGATTGAAGCCTTCATGAACACTGTAAACAAACCACCTAAGAAATCCCTTAAAGGTCTCTTTTTATGTAGAAAGCCAATTTATAACCACAAAACTAATTCTTATTTGCAATGAGATATAATTGGCAAATCAATCTGTTTTCACTTTGATCTAGCCAACACAGTCTCTTCATTGAAGACATGTTAAATGGAGGGTAAAATTATTATAATTTTTGTTGGTAAACTTGTCCCTTTGTTAAAATAGCTCAGGGCACTCTTTTTTTCATTTTTTTCATTTTTTTATTATGTTAATCACCATACATGACATCATTAGTTTTTGATATAGTGTTCCATGATTCATTGTTTGCGTATAACACCCAGTGCTCCATGCAGAACGTGCCCTCTTTAATACCCATCACCAGGCTAACCCATCCCCCCACCCCCCTCCCTTCTAGAACCCTCAGTTTGTTTCTCAGAGTCCATAGTTTCTCATGGTTCATCTCCCCCTCAGATTTCTCCCCCTTCATTCTTCCCCTCCTGCTATCTTCTTCTTCTTCTTCTTTTTTTTTTTTTTTTTAATATATAATGTATTACTTATTTCAGAGGTACAGGTCTGTGATTCAACAGTCTTGCACAATTCACAGCGCTTACCAGAACACATACCTTCCCCAGTGGTGGGTGGGGTGGGAGGGATGGGGTGGCTGGGTGATAAGACATCAGGGAGGGTATGTGCTATGGTGAGCACTGTGAATTGTGTAAGACTGTTGAATCTTAGATCTGTACCTCTGAAACAAATAATGCAATATATGTTAAGAAAGAAAAAAAGAAGAAGAATGTAGCAGGAGGGGAAGAATGAAGGGGGGGAAATCTGAGGGGGAGAAGAACCATGAGAGACGATGGACTCTGAAAAACAAACTGAGGGTTCTAGAGGGGAGGGGGGTGGGAGGATGGGTTAGCCTGGTGATGGGTATTGAGGAGGGCACGTTCTGCGTGGAGCACTGGGTGTTATGCACAAACAATGAATCATGGAACACTATATCTAAAACTAATGATGTAATGTATGGGGATTAACATAACAATAAAAAAATTAAAAAAAAAAAGACATAAAGGTGATATCTTCATGGAATTGGGAAGCCTCATTAAGGTATAGGTGTTTTAAGTATAGAAAACAGAAGTACATACCTGAAGATATCATCTAAATAACATCATGAAAATTTCTATCAGTATTCTTAAAGATTCATTATATACAACAACAACCATTTTGTGGTCATTGCTTGTTCATCTTAATACTAGATTTCTGGAACAAAATATAGGATATAAATCTTTAAAGAAAACTCAAGAAAGAGATATGGTGAACACTTGGCATGTGATAAAAGAGAATCTTTTGCAGAATGTCGGCTATTAGGGACACTGTCATGCTTTGGAAGAATAACTGTCATTAAATTTTAGTACATGAAAAAAAAAAAAGAATTCCTCATATCAGTGAGATCATATGATACATGTCTTTCTCTGATTGACTTATTTCGCTCAGCATAATACCCTCCAGTTCCATCCACGTTGTTGCAAATGGCAAGATTTCATTCCTTTTGATGGCTGCATAATATTCCATTGTATATATATACCACATCTTCTTCATCCATTCATATGTTGATGGACATCTTGGCTCTTTCCATAGTTTGGCTATTGTGGACATTGCTGCTATAAACATCGGTGTGCACGTACCCCTTTGGATCCCTACATTTGTATCTTTGGGGTAAATACCCCAGAGCTCAGGGCATTCTTACTCATTATATCATTGGTCTTACCAAGGGAACCACAGTGTTTGGAACTTGGAGGCCACCAGGCAGGCTCCTCACCTTTTGGGCAGCACCTACCTCTAGGATTCACATTTCCCTAACTTACCTGGCTTACTCAACTTCCTTCTTTTAGTTTGTGAGGTCTTTTTCCCAACAGGAATGTAATTAAACAGGCATGTTTTCTATGTTTCAGCTTCATCAATTCCAGTCATATTTCAATCTTCTTTACCTGACAGTTCCCCTAAATAATCATATAATCATAATTTAGCAAACTTTTCAGTAGGATACTTATTATAGCAGATAGCCATTTCCTTTGTTATCCCCAAAGGTTATCACAGTGTGCGTGCATGTGTGTGCGTGTCTGTGTATGTGTATTTCTCTAATATAAGTAAATTTGAGGTATAATTCATTTCAAATTTGGGGACAACTCTTCTATGACATCTCCATGAATCTTATTCCTCCTTTCACTCAGAAATTACTTCCTACATGCTTCTCTTTCTGCAGATGAGATATAAAGAGTAAAGGTAATAAGAATCATGAGTACTAAAAGGGGCTGATATTTAGTGACATGGTGCTAGATTTTACAAAAAAATGAATTTTGAGAAAATTGTTAACAAGAACAATGGTGGTAGATAAATTCCTTCTTGTTCTTCTCTCCTCTAGTTTTTTTTAACATCCTTCTCATTATTCAAGGCCTGAGCCATGTTCCGTCTCCTCTTTGTGTCTTCTCCGATCGTTCTCATTTTGCCAGAAGTCACTTTATTCTCTTTATATGATAATAAGCACCTGGAAAGTACCCTCCCGCCCGCACACAGAATCGCACATACCTTATGCATTTAGAAGAAAAATATCAATAATAGAAAATTAGATTCAGCATTCTTCAACTTCTTCATTTCACAATTAGAGAATAAAGGGAGAGGATAGCAAAAATGGGGCCAGAATTAGTTATTATGATCCCAGTTTAGTTTCAAATTTTCGCAGTAGTTGTAGAAATAAAAAGGACATGGTGAGGGTCATTTTGAAGGAAGAATGATAAGAATGTCATGGAGTAATCTGAGCAAGAGGCTTTAGTCAAAGGCAATTGTAGTCTCAGCTTTATTGGGCGAATTGTGGTAATATTAAGAGGGGAGATTTTTATTTATCAGCTACAGTGTGCTAAGGAAATAATCCAACTTAAATATTTTATTTCTGAATGCAGTATTTGAATGGTGGTGTGCTTTGACATACTAATGCTTCAAAAGACATAACTGAATATATATTTTTTTGGGAAACTGAAATGCCATACCAGGGTCTACATGAGTTAGTTATTCAATATTAAAAACAAATAATTAGCATCCATATGATTCTAGGAATTTAAAAATGTCCCTGTGTTGCTTGTTTCTCACCACCAGTTTCTATCACTTATTCACCTTCTTTGATTTGCCCACCCCTTAGGGAACTAAAAGTTCTTAGCAATGGGCTTCCAGACTTTGGAATCGCACTTGCATGATACTCTATTAAGTGCCAATTTCTGTTTCCCACATTTGGTACGCACTGGGTATAGCTTTGGCTACCCCAGAGCAGTAAGCTAATTTCCCCAGAAGTCTCTCCTTTTCCAGTTTAGTATTTTTTTTTTCTTTCTCATCTCTCTGGTCTAAGAAAAGGTAAGTTCCTCTAAAAATAGGCTTAATGCATTTGCTTATGGACTTTCTCATTTTTTTACACTTAATATCTGAAACTGCTTTTAAGAAAATTCTTCTATTACTACATTTCTCTCTCTCTCAGATCCTCTTCCCATCTCCAGTCTTCATACCGTCACCTCTGTTAAGACATGTGCATATATTCCCTATTTGCATGAAGTCCAAATTCTAAACACATGCAGTATTTCAGGTGCACCCAGAAAGATCAAACACTTTTTTTAAGAAAAACTTTCATATATTTGGATGTGGTTCTTGTATATTTACTGCTGCTGACACTTCTTTTGAATTTAGAAGCACTAACATCATCTTCACTTATTATTGACTTGGAAGTTATGAAGGGTATGGTTGAATTTAAGGACTATGACCTTTCTCTGAGGTCACCAATTAAATTTTATGACTTATCTTATGAAAAGCTGGAGTCAAAAAAGGGACAGAATAACTTTTTCTCCCTTCAGGTTGTAATATAATTTATGAACAACCGTCAGGATTTGCTCAAAGTATTTCCACAATGTAAGATATTGCTTTGAAGGGCCTGGGTGGCATTACTGGATGAATTCTGACCTAGATTCCTGAGAGAAGCAGGCCTCATGGCTCTCCGTTCCTTCTCAGACAAACAGTAATCTGATTCTCAAGCACAGAAAGCTGTCTCGATTTGTGACCTTTACTGTGAGTGATATAAGCTAAGCCAAAGTAGAGACAGAATTACCTCTTACCTCGCAGAAAGTCACTCTTGAGGTCACCTTCAGGACAATATAAGGACAGTTGCCCTACTGTTTTTTTTGCCCTCTTGGGCCTTTCTGTTTGGCTGATTTATCCATCCTAGCATACACCCTGCTCCAGTAATTCAAAGAGAACTCATCCCACAGTGGATGAGATCAAGACTGGTAACCACCGGAGACTGGTTTCTGTGAAGGAAAATTATGTCAGCCTGCAGGCAGGTCAGGGACTGACAGGATCAAATGAAATCGGCTTGGGCTTTCTCATTCATTGGGCATCATCTGCCTAATAAATATAGACTAAAGAATGTCAATTCGCTTCACATTGGCCTTTTTATATAGATGTGTTGAAATATATAAATTACTGCAAGTCAGTAACCTAATGCAATTTTTCCTATTATTTCAACTAGTTATTTTATAAATGTTATTTCTAAAAGTAATTTATTACAAGGAATTTTCTTTATACTTTATTATTTAATCACTAGTTGGCAGTCATTTTATCCTATTGGTAAAATTGTTTCTTGTTCTTAATAACTTCCCCTGGACTCTGCATATTATCTCTCTAACACTCACCTCCTTTCTGTTCTTATGTCTACGTACGTGTTCTCATGATAAAATGAAAAGTTGCTTAGAGTTCAGGTAAATCAATTTTACTTGCTCTTTTTCCTTTGCTTTCCTACTTTTGGGTAAAAGCCAACCATTTCAAACAAAATATTTTCAAATTCAGTTACATTTTTAAAGGCCTTTAATTTGCACTATTTCTTGTTAAGTATATATAAGCTGTTTAAAAGTGACCTTATTTTTTAAGGACAATTTTAGGACATACATAAGTGCTATAGGATATTACTTATATGTCGTTTTTCATAAGCTATATGAGTTGTGTTTAAGAATGTAACATTCACATATTTAATTTAATGTATCAGGATTTATGTAGGACCCTTATTCACATGGTCAGTGTAGTCAGAATTTTGATAACTTTTACAGAATTATGGATTACCATAGAAGAAAATACTAAGATGAAAATCTTAAGTAGGAGAAAATGTATGTTTAAACTACTAAATGAAATAAAGCTACTGATTATTTTTATATCATGAACTTTTATCTGATATACAGTATGCATGGGTGTTATTAATATTATGATTTATAACAATAATAATAATGATTTATTTAAATGACCATGGACCTAGGTTAGAAGAAGCTCCATATATTTAATTAATGCTTTGAAAGACTAAGTCAGAACACAATGAAGTCACAATTCCAGATCATTTCTTTCTTTTTTTTTTTTTTTTAAAGATTTTATTTATTTGATGGAGAGAGGCACAGCGAGAGAGGGAACACAAGCAAGGGGGAGTGTGAGAGGGAGAAGCAGGCTTCCTGCAGGGCCGAGAGCCCGATGCTTAACGACTGAGCCACCCAGGCGCCCCCCAGATCATTTCTTGATGGTGCTTGAGTTTCTAACCACTGGTAGGCATTTATTAGTGAGAATCAAAAAAGAGGACAAAGGTCACATGGACATTAAGGCCATAACCATAGCTACTTGAAAGAGAGTTGGGGAGACCCTCACAGAAAGGATGATGAAATGGTTAACTCACAGATTCTACAAATTTACTAAGGGGCAATGCAAAAATTTTCAGACCTTTGTGGCTTATTAACTTGTTGTTTTTTAATAGTTCATTCTGTGAATCTTTCTACACTGTAACCATTTACCAAAAAATGTCAGCTAGCGTATTAAGAGTTAATTACTCAGTGACTGAAAGACAGCAATGGAGAGCAAGATGTCAGAGCAGAGAGGCAACCTCTTCTAGCCCCATGGTTTTTTTCTCTCTTCATTGCTATAAGCAAATAGGAGACCCAAATAGCAGAAGCTAAGCGCTTTCACCAAGGAGGTTTCTTTTGGGGAGGGAACAAAGGGTAAGGGGGCACTTTCTGACATTTCTGCTTGAGGGGATTGAAAGAGGGAGGTAGTTTATTTTTCCTTACGAGTCATATTATGCCATGAGTCATGTTATGAGAGTTCTGACGATAAGGAAGCACAAACAGATTTCTTCGGAGAATCCTGGATGGTACGGTCCAAAATGACATCATTTTGCCATTTATCATTTAATGATAGCTTAATCACTCCGAAGATAATAACTTTTAAAATAATTACACAATTGTTTAAACATTCACACTTCTTATTATTTTGGGTACAAATTCTGTGATTTTTCACCAGTACTACATCAATAACAGAAAATTTCTTTTAAATGGAAGCTAGGCTTTGGAGGACTGCTTTGGTGTTCTTTTACAACTATAGGATCTAGGATGTTGAAATGATTTAATAAGGAGAGTTAATAATGAAATCTCTGTAGCAGAAACGTGTTTTCTGATTAATGGGCAATATGTTGGCAATATGTAATTGATGAGGGCAGATTTAGGACCTATGTGTACCTGTACTGTTGCCTCTTCACTTGTGTGCTATGTCCTCACTTCTTTTGTTGTAAACAAAACTCATTGTACAGTGACCAGTAAGGTAACAGGATCACATTATTTTAAAATTATATCTACATGTCAACAATTAAACCGAGAATGTGTTCTACAGGGTCTACAAATAGTAATATGATAAAGTACATTTACCTCTATAGATTTATCTTTAAACTCTAATCCCATATGAATCCCCAATGCCAACTAAAATCCAATCTCATAATAATCAGGCCCCCTGGAGGGATGCCCTTATCACCAGAGACCCTAACTTAGCATTATTTTGGAAATCATAATCTATAATAATAGGCTTCAGTGGAAGTCTTTGGCATTTAATGAAAGAATTGTGTTGCTTTAAATCTGGAAATTTCCTTTAGGCTTCCCAAACCATGGAATATTTTGCATTGTTCAGATAAAATCCCCATCCTAACTAGAACCAATTCTGCAGATAATTTTCAACATTTAATCTCAGCCAAGCCTTAATAGTACATAAGAACTTTATCATGATTCTCATTGTTTCTTTTATTGTGCTTATCAAAATTGAAAGAATTTCTTATTTTCATGATTTAAATGCCTTGCATTTGAAGGAATGAGATTGTGGTTGCTTTTGATGGTTCTTTATGTTTTTCATAGTTATGAAAACTTACTGAACGAACTAACAAGTGTCTGAATTAGGAAAAAGCTATTATTCCCAAAATCTACAAATCATCTTATGTGAAGATTTCACCAAGAAACAAATATAAGCATATTCTCAATGCATGGGCTAATGCAGAAGTCTTGCTTTTGATTCTTTGAATTGGTTTCATGTATCTTCATTTTTTTTTTTTTTTCTGAAAATAACCTAAGAAGTATTCTTCGGCCCAAACTAGCATGTTGAATCAGATACTTAAGAAATAATATAGTTTGAGAAGACCAAATTAATCATACGGAGTTGAAGTTTTTATTCTAGGGTGTTTGGAAGGGCTTCAGAGAATCCATGAACCCTCTGATACAGCAGACAAATTTTTTGTATTTTGGGGTAGTAGACTTTAATTGGATTTAGGAACACAATAATAATTAAAAATCACATACAGAACTATACTTACATAATCTAAGATTCCCAATTTATATTTTACCCCCTTGAGCCCACAGAAAGTCTGGGGCAAATCTATATTGTGAGGATTCTCCTAGCCCACACCAGGCTGAATGGGTGTCAGGGAAATGTAGATTCCAGTGTAGGCTCAGAGATTCATTGACCTTTTGACCCCTTAGCACATCATTTAACATAGTCACTCTCCTTTCTTCATTCTTAAAATGAAAATGCTAATTATCTACCTGGGAAGATCAGAGGACGTAATGAATGAGTAAACACATAATAAAATTATGATGTGCTATATAAATGTAAGGAATTACTGTGACTGCATTGCTTGAGATTTTGTTATTAAAATGTACAGTCTATAGAAAATTTCACAAGGCAGTTTGCCATGTAAAGATCAAACAGTAGTGAGCTATTTTAGAAAACACTTTTTAAATTCCATTTTCTCAAATTTATCATACCTATGAGCTTTAAACTTTGCTGAACACACTTTCACATTTTTTTAAAACTTTTTGAAATCAGCAATAATGTTCCTAGAGCTGTAAAAACATGATGTTCCAACTGCACTTTTTTTTTTTATAAGCTTTGTACCCTTTCCTTGGTTTTATTGCCAAAACAACCCATGGAAACAAAAGATGCAGAAAAGATATGAAAGGAAGTAGCGACTGCTGAGCAGTTATCCTGTAGATGAATAATAGACAAGTGCATAAACAGATGCAAGCCTAACACGGATGCAAAATGAATGAGAGGAAACAAACAGCAAAAGCAGTTAGAAAGTTAGGTTTGGGGAGTGGGCATTCATCTGTCTCCCTTGGAAGATGCTCTATTGCTGACAAAACAAAATCCTTCTTCACTGTAATATAATCATTGCTTTATATGTCTCTATCTCCTTTTGACAAGTTAGAAAAAAAAAGAAAGAAAAAAATTTTAAGACTTGGGGTGCTTGGGTGGCTCAGTCATTAAGCGTCTGCCTTCGGCTCAGGTCATGATCCCAGGGTCCTGGGATCGAGCCCCACATCGGGGTCCCTGCTCAGTGGGGAGCCTGCTTTTCCCTCTCCCACTCCCCCTGCTTGTGTTCCCTCTCTCTCTGTCTGTCAAAATAAATAAATAAAATCTTAAAAAAAAGTAAGACTTAAGACAAAGCATGCTAACTTTCTTAGCGTATTATATTCCTATGATACTTCAACAAGCTTCTAAAAATTAAACTGTGTATATATAAATATAATATGTAGTATATCAACTAATATTTTCTTCACATAGTACTCAACTGCTGCTTTGATATATGTTCTTACTAGTAATTACATGTCTTGATTAACTGAATTCACCCATTCTGTGTGTAATTTTTCATAAATTTAGATAATTCTGATTTTACTCACACTAATAATAGCTATAAGAATCATTTCCTGAATACCTACTATGTGCACTTCACTTGGCTTTTCTCCTTCTCATCTCCCGCAGGGTCTCTGACTAGCATAATAGTTCAGGAGTTGTTAAGCTTATTATCATACCTGAATTTAGACTATCCCTATTTCCATAAGATTTTCAAGATTTACAGTAAAAGATACAGATGCAATAAAATTGAAAATCTTTAAGGTAGGAATAAAGGGACCAAAATGAAAGATGAAATGATAGATTGTTGTGAAGCGGGAAAAGCTTTGTTAACTCCCATCATAATATGATGAATCCAATTCCATAAACTGTGGTGTTGTATCGTTGTAAAGGCAATTAAGTGACTTTGGGGGCTTCTGTTCCGCTACTCATCTGGGAGAACCATGGGTGTGGGTATATCCTTTGCATCTTACTGTGTCTCGATTGAGTTTTGCCGATGGAGACACTTGTATCCTTTGGTTTAAATATCAGCATGGATGGTACAAGTCTTGTGACTCACAAGGACTTCCTAGCCAGTAGTAGTAATGCTAAAAATGTTCCCACCCACCAGTCTAATCCAGGGAGATTGGGCAAGGAAGCTTTGGAGGAATGAGGACCAGCCCATCACTGTCCAGACACCCAACACAGCGAATGTTCCCTATAACTTTTCTGCCTGGATTCAAGTTCACCCCCTATTTCTCTGCTCCGCCAGGAGATAAAAAATTTAACCCTTTGTCCTGTACTATTTTGAGAATGCTTATTTGCAATAGCATTGCTAAGTTTCATTCTTATTAAATCAGAAAATGCACTCCAAGAAAAGTTATTGTAGGTAAGCCACAGTTTAGCCCTGGGATTTCTGGAAAACAAGGCAAAAATAACACAATTTTTATTAAGCTTATTTCTGATAAAAGGAAGTTCATGGGTTTAAAGGAACCTTTTTTTTTTTTTTTTTTTTTTTTTTACCAGACCTCTGAGAGGTATTTATGATATGGTTGTACATAGAGGATACTAATCAATGTAATAGATACATTCAAAATGTGTTAACATCAAAATTATTTTGTTAGGTTTCAGTGACATATGTAGTAATAAAAATAGCCTTTAATATAAACTCTACTAGAGACCACAGAATTCTTCATTATGTTTTGTGTTTTAATTGATTTTGAATGATTAAGATTCACTAAATTCTACAAAGAAAACTCCATCAAGAAAAATATGTATATGAATTTAAAAAACTTTGTTTTTTATGTCATCTTAAAAAGAACTTAATTTTAATGAACTTAAAATGCTGATACTTTCTAATCTTTGTTGCCAAGTTAAAGATGCATTTAATAATGGCTTGTTCCGTATCTCAGGTAACCACATTGTTGGTTCTTCCCTACAAACGATTTTGTTGCTATCAGATATATTTCTGACTTCTATTCAAAATATCTTATGTAATTTACATGAACCTTATATGGATTAAAATTCAAATGGAATTTTTAGGATTTTACTTATTTATTTATTTATTTATTTATTTATTTATCTTGGAGAAAGAGAGCACGAGTGGGGAGGGAGGGGCAAAGGAAGAGGAAGAGAGAGAAGCTTAAGCAGAAGAAGCTAGGCCCCATGATTAGTGCAGAGCCCAACATGGGGCTCAATCTCATGACCCTGAGACTACAACCTAAACTGAAATTAAGAGTTGGATGCTTAACCAACTGAACCACCCAGGAACCCTTCAAATGGAATTTTTAAAAATTATCTTGAATAATTATAAAATAGGAGGAAAATTGAAGTATATACCTACTCAAGACAACATTTTCTCATATTAGTGGCTATTTGGTGGCTACCTAGGCACATTAGTGGTTTAAACATACTATCTTAAAGAATAAATGCCTCATTTGGGCGCCTAGGTCTCAGGGTCCTGAGATCGAGCCCCAGGTCAGTCTCCATACTCAGTGGGGAGTCTGCTTGTCCCTCTCCCTCCCCCTCTGCCTCTCCTCCTGCTGGCTGGCTCACAAGTGCTCTCTCTCTCTCTCTCAAATAAATAAATAAATAAAATACTAACAACAACAACAAAAAGAATAAGTGCCTCATTTATTAGCACTTTCATAGCCAGCCACTTGAAAGAAAACAACAAAAAAGGCAATACACAAACTAGAAAATAAAAAATAATAGGAAGGAAGGAAAGTAGGAAGGAAGAAAGAAGAAAAGCATGAACAAATTGAGCACACCATTCATATCCATGTTCCTTGTTCCAGCGGAGTCAATTTCAACTTATTTTTTTATTTATATATGTTATATATATACATATATATAACATTTACATATGTATACACATATATATATTTGAAACAGAGCAACAGGTTATTATGAGTGATTAATGTAGGAAAGTGTTACATAAGTGTAATGCTAGACTGTAAGATGTGCCCTGTGGCTTTAAAAATGAACATAATTTACAAGAAGAAGATAAATGTAAGAAATCTCAGAAAGATGTTTCTCTGTACTCCTAGGGTTAGCACACCAGATTGATTTATTGGTTTTCTATCATATTGCCAAAAAATTAAGAAAATGGAAGATAAATATTACATTAAGACTTAGGAAAGGAAAAGAGAACAGAAGGAAAAAAAAACAATGTTAAATTCTGAAAATGTTTAATATTATACATGCTTGTTTTCACTAAAAATTTTTCCATTTAATTTTAATTTTTGCGATTTGATCAAGCTACTAGTATTGCTGGTGTAAGAATTGAATTGGCTTAAGTGTTTCAAGTCATTGGTTGATACATCTTGTGGTAACTATGTCAGAAAAGAGAAATTTGGAATTGTTTCTCATATGTAATAAATAGTTGGGAAAAGTTTAATTGCTTTGATTTTTAGTAAATTTTATGAACTTAATGTTTCTGTCAGATGAACATTTTTCATCATTTCTAAAATTATTTGGCTAAAATTACAGAACTAAGTTTTATCTATCAGCTGTATAAAATTTGCTTCTCGATATTTATTGAACACTCAAAATTGTCCTTTTATTTAAATGTATGTATTTTTTCTTTTTTCTTCTTTAGTGTTATTATGATAAGTTATACGTTCTGAAAGACACTGCTATTCAAAGAGTTTCTGTTTCCTCTTAGTTTTGTTACTATTTTCTCAATTTGGGGGGGCAGAAATGATAATTTATTATTCCTGTTCTTTCTTTATTGGATAGAATACTTTCTTCATTTTTCCAAGAAAAATGAAGAAAATTTTCTAAGAAAATCTCCTTACTTATTTGGGAAATGATCAGCTGCCTTTTCTGTTGATAGTTACTTGTTCTGATGCTCGATTAGGTAGTAACAGTTATAATTCACTTTAAATGATGAATATGAAGTTTTATTGGTTCGTTCAAATCTATAATTTGAGAAGTCTGAAATCTGTAACTGTAAAATAGAAATATCACTCTTTAAATTCTATGTTAAAATAAGGATTAAAATAAATATTTTGTAGTAACTTTGGACAAAAAATATCAGATAAGTAAATGAGGTTATTTTTTATGTATTCCATTTCAAACATCAGTCTGAATTAGTAGTATCACAAAGTGTGTGTGTGTGTGTGTGTGTGTGTGCGCATGTGAGTGTGTGTGTGTGTTGAGCACAGTATATGTATCCATATATGTGTGCACATGCAAGAAGTAAACATACCAGAAAGGTGGTTTGCTATTTATACCTCTCACTTATATTGCCACAAAACTTTATAGCTTCATATAACAGCCAAGTTAGCTTCAGGAAGCTAAATATTAATACATGGTCTAAGTATGCAAGGATAGATTTGCTTTTTAGAGGAGAAATTGAAGCAGAGTTAGATCAAAAAAATTCATTGACTTAACTGTTTAGTGGTGCTTTACTTCACATGTTTCCTGATTACACTTTTAGCAACTATCATATACAATATGCTGCAATGGTTTTTAGTTATAAAATTTTACTTGTAAAATTATAAGCCATTAATTTTCCAAAAGGAATAATCTGATAGTGGCATTGTTCTTCACCAGTGCCCGTGAAACCTCTATTAAAATTGATCTTCACTCCTGCATCCTGATATAGGGTCTCATTTCTGAAGCTCTTCTCTGTTGTATAGCATGACAGTTTAGTTTCTTAATATCAAATTCTTTTGCCTGTTCCAAGCAAAACAGATGGTTAAGATAATTATAATGGAAATGGCATGCTGAGAAAACTGTGGAGAGACCATTCCATTCTTTTATCTTCCCTTTTTCCTCTTTCTAAATGCAGTGGGACAGTGAACAGAATATGTAAGTCAAAAAACAGGGGCTCTAATCTTGACTCTTTGGTGATAATCTGTGTGGCTCAGATCAAGTCAGCTGACTTCTGTGGGTCTCAGTTTCTTCTGTAAAAGCAAGAGGAGGGGCTTGTTTCCCCTGATAGTCCCTAAGTACTTAGCCAGAACCTCAGCATCCACCTGGCCAAGGGCTCCTGGAAGAAGAGGAGGAGAAAAGGGCTTGAGCCCGAGAAGACATGGTTCCTTCCAAATCACACCCAAGCTACTTTTTTGTTGACCAAAAGAATTTTTATGCAAAAAGCATTTCAAATGAGTCTAAAACACAGAGCAGAAATGAATCTGAAATGCCTAACGTATGCTTTTTCAGCACTTTCTAGCAATTATGACAATTTAGGTGGTTATGTAAATTACACAATTCTTGTAAAATGACATAATTATGAAATGTTGGGGCAGAAACAGAAATGGATTACATTGCCTTAAAGTGAATACTGCAGTGATATAAGATTGAGCATACACCCCCTCCATCACCTTTTCTTAGTCCCTTTGGATTTTACTGTTGCTAGTGGAAAAGTGTTAATAGAAAGTAACCTTCCACGGTTGTAAGTGTTGATGAAAACTGAATAGGGTGGTATAATATAATGAGGATATTGGACTGATTTTTATTGTTTGGATTCAGATTATTAAATCTATGCTTGCATAAACAATCCATTCACATGAAGCTATTTTCAAAAATATTATCTTTATTCCTAGAAACTCATTAGGCATTTGGAACATTTATATCAGTGGAAAAAAATATTTACAATAAGTGGTTCACTTAGCATTGTGTAGTTCATGTTTGCAAGAAAAGGCTATTTTAGCAAGGGAGATATTGCTAAAATAGGGCCAAATAGTTTAAGAACCATAAAATACATGTGTATTTGCAGATTTCAGAAATCACACTTACTTTTGGAGAATAGTGTATGATATTTCTTTTCCTTTTAAATCCGTAGCTAATAGTTTACTTTCATTCCCTAGTCAATTAGCAACGACAAGAGGATATGTAACTATGCTTGTGGGGCGAGGGGGTGCATAGAGGATTATTTCTTTCTTTGCTATTTAGATAGGTGTTGAATTTCTAAGTCCATCACAAGGTTTCCTAGTTTTTCTCCATGTTGGATACTTTCATCCCAAGGAGAAGTCAAGTGACAAACCCAGAGGCGGAGATTCATAGCTTACAAGGACTGTTACTTGCCTGGCAAGGAGTTGCATGAAGATACCACGCCCTCTAGGCATTTGGGGTTTCTCCAGCTTTACATAGGTACACTTCACACCCTGGAGCTCACAGTTAAAATTGCCCTTGCCAGGCCTTTCCTCCACTGTGATGTGGGGAGTGACAAACAGAAGCTTTATTTCTAGCTTTCTTTCCCTTTCTGAGAGGTAGGAGTAGGGATGACAAGGAGAGGGCAGGCAAGCACTCTTCTCTCCATCTACTTGTGGGCGCACCCTGCTCACTCTCCTCATACTCTGGTTCCTATCTCTTGACATTTAGTTCTTGATTATATAGATAATTTTCCTGTGGGACTTCCGGCCCTCCTCCTACCTCACCATAGCTTTCGCTTATTATTCTTCAATAATGATCATCATCTTTAGGCGGTTTATAGAGTAGCATAGAACATTCATTTCAGTGAATACAAATGCATTCCTACTTTATTACCTTCACCTCTGGGATTCAGGCACAGTGCTTCTAAGAAGAGTTAATACTGAGCAGTATGGATCTCCATTGGGGAAAGGTTTTCCCCAGTTCCACCCTCTCACACTTGCTAAGAAAACAGAAGGAGCAAGTGAGAGCATTTACCTTGCTAAGTTTGGGACTCAGAGTGCTGAAAAATGAGGCCTGGGGCTCAAAGGGACATCAGAAAGAAAAATTTTGCGACTCAATTTATGGGAAAGTAGAAACCACATTAGACTGAATTCTTGCTTGACAAAATAGCAAATGTGAACATCCTCCTTGGCTAAGATATAAAGTACAAAGAAAAAAGAAAGACACAGAGAGACTTACACAGCTCTGTACTCAGTCTCTTCAGATAGTTCCACTTGTCATTGGCTTAACCAGACTAGGGTGGGGAATTGTCTGAAAAAATCATTTCCCCCTACTTCCTTTTTATGTCCTTTTTCTTCTTTCTTTGCCTGCACATAGCTTAAGGCAAGCCTTTTTTTCATACACAGGCTTGCACTGTCTTGAGTATCCTTCATGTATACCCCCCTGTCTTCCAACTCTAGCCAAGACACCTCAAGAAATCACTCTTCCTTTTTGCAACTGTTCAGGCACATTATCAAGCATGAATAATAAGCTTGAGTTGTCTTTGTGTAGCAAGGACACAATGCTATTTTAAAGTGGCTAGCAGATTCTTCCTGTTGCTCTGGTTATAGTCTAAGTCTTAAAATTGTTGGAGGTTGGAAACTGATATCTTAGGGCTTCTAGAGAACTCTTACTCATGAGACAGAGCCTGGAATTTATCCTTAAAGCAGACACACTCATCATTCTGGGAGTTGCCACTTTAATGAAAGTGCTTAGAAGTACCTCTTTATGGCTTTGAGATAAGCTTTGAACTAGTAAAATAATCAGGCAATTTACAGTAAATATTAAGTTTTCTTAATATATTTTGGCTGCTTCCTTAGCAGGACTATGCCCTTAAAGAAGCTATTTTTCTTGCTTTTCAAATTAGGAAGGTGAGCTGGTTCTGTCTTAGTGCATGCTCCATGCCAGGTAAGGAAAGATGGAATCACAGATATTAAAAAGCACCTGGTCTACTTTAAAGATTTTCTTGCCTTTGTGTCCAGGGTCCAGATCACCCTATATGGTAGGATGGGAACTTTCTCCTGTAATAAATACATAGTCATACTGTCAATTATCCCAAGTTCACAAAAATTAGGAAGTTAGCCTTGGACTGCTGAGGAGAAGAACTCTCTTTTTTTCTCCCAAGCTTTTTCTGGACTTTGAAGGGAAGGAATTTTGAGCGGTCAAATTGTCATTTGCATATGACTCATAAAACTCCCAAGCACTGAAGCATTGAGCATAAAGAAGGCCAATAGGTAGGGGGTCCCTGGAAAGGCAATACTGATGAGGGAATATCTAATATCCACTTTAACCTTTTACTTTTCTTCATTTAATTCCCTTCTCTTAAATCTTTATTTAATTTTATCATATATGGGAGGTAATCCAAGGAAAGGCAGAAGGTTGCAGAAAGAGTACCACAGTCTGAATAAGTGGTCCAGAGCTAGCTGGAGTGGACCAGCAGAAGAGTTGGGGCAGTGGTCTACAGGAAATAAGCACCTGGCAGATTTCTGTGGCATGAAAACAATCCTAAGAATTCTTAGATTAGAAACATTAATAGAAAATTCAATAAAACTCCATCAACTTCTCTCAGACTCATAGGATGGGGCTTAGGCTGAATTGAACATTATAAGACAGACTTGATAAATTTGGGGTATTTGAATAATATTGATATGCTTCCAACACTACTCTTTTCCTTAGAAATGTCAAAATTGCACATCAGCTAGACTTTTCTTTTTCCTCTTTCAAAACCAGTACACATGATTATCTTTAATCAGAACTACAATATAGTGAACCTTTGGGCATTGTCAGGGAATATAATGCAGTAATTAGTTTTAAGCAAATTTTTCCTGAATAGCAGAAAATTACCTTCCATTCCATACCAACATACTCTGTTTGTGTGTGTTTATATATATATATACACACATAACAAAATTTAATTGATTTTACAGTATGCCAAACTATTCTGCAGAAGTTTTTTGATGAATTTCTGATAAAATCACTTCTTTAATATGCTAATTAAGTACTTTTTTATTGAGTAGTTTTTTTTTTTTTTTCTAGAACATTATCAGGAAATAGAGCATTACCTGAATAGTCATTCAAAAGTAAATTCCTACTTAATCCAATTTGTCAACTGAAAATGAACAGCAGAGACTGGACAGTTGTCCTCGAGGAGGATTATGGCATAGCAATGAAGATACAAATTGCTGTAAAGATATTTGTAATAGACCTATACATGTTGGAGATTTATCTCATCTGGTAGGAGAGGAAGGGATACTGCCCTCAGGTGTTTGGACTTAGCAGTAATTATGGAGAGGATCATATTCCAGACAGATAGAATAGCATGTGTGAGTTACACTGCATATAGGAGATTGGTTCTTTTTAGGAACTGAAATAAGGAAAGTAAACATCAAAGAGAATGAAAAGAGAGAATACTAGTGAGGGCGATCTACTGATGTAACAAATTTATTCTGAAGTTTAAGTTAACATTTTAAAATACTTGTGAGTGTGTTGCTATAATAAAATGTGGCAAAGTTGTTAATGTTACAGCAATTCTCAGGTTATACCAATTTTTCACTTGAAATCATTTTGTTATTGCTCTGTCTTAACTTGATGTCATTCATTTCTACTCCTTTTTCTTAATTTATGGGGGACTTTTGACTTTACAGATTACATCACATAATAATTCTTCAATTAATGACTTTTTACCATAACAGCTTTTGAAAATATATACTTTTTCAGACGAGATTTCCATTTTTCTGGTGAAATGACCTTTTCCCAAAACATTGACCAAATAACTAGACCATAAGAAGTATTATGTTGACATTAGTGTTTTAGGCGAACATGCATTTACCAATTTATGGGAAGTAACATTTTCTAATAAATCATATGAAATAAATTTGAATTGTATGAATTTGCCAAGTGATGAATTAAAGAGGAAGCATCTTTTACCACACTTCAATCTAGTCTTCCAGTTTCAAGGTAGTCTTGTGTTATGTATTTGTTTTGTCCTAATAATGTTTTCTGGCTCTTGGGTCTATGACTTTATTTTTTTTTTTAACATTTAGTGCAGTTTTAGTGCGGGTTTACAGCAAAATTGAGAGGAAGATACAGAGATTTTCCATGTCTCCATAACTTCTACACATTCAGAACCTCTCTCATTATCAATATCCCCCATCAAAATGGTTTGTTTATAAAATTGATAAACCTACATGATTATCCAAAGTCCATAACTTACAGTAGGGTTCATCTTAGTATTGTACATTCTATGAGTTTGGACAAGTGTAGAATGACCTGCATTTACCATTATAATATTGTACAGATATTTTTACAGATGTTTTTACTGTCCCCATAGTTTTGCCTTTTCCATAATATCATAGTAGTTGGAATCCTATGGTATGTAGCCATTTCAGATTGTCTTCTTTCACCTAGTAATATCCATTTAAGTTTCTCCTATGTCATTTCATGGCTTGATAGCTTATTTATTTTTAGCATAAGTAATTATCCATTGTCTGGAGGTACAGTTTGTTTATCCATTCACCTACTGAAGGACATCTTGGTTGCTTCCAAGTTTTGGCAGTTATGAATAAGACTGCTATAAACATCCATGTGCAGACATAAGTTTTCAACTCCTTTGGATAAATGCCAAGGAACATTATTGCTGCGTTGTATGGTTGTATGGTAAGAGTATGTTTAGTTTTATAAGAAACTGTCAAACTGTCTTGCAAAGTGGCTGTATCATTTTGCCTTCCCACCAGCAATGAATTAGAGTTATTGTTCCACTTTCTTATCAGCATTTATGTTGCCATTGTTTCAGATTTTGGCTATTCTAGTAAGTGTGTGGTGGTACCTCATTGTTTTAATTTTCATTTGCCTGATGATATAAGATGTGGAGCATCTTCTCATAGGCTTATTTATCATCTGTATATTATTTTGTTGAGGTGTTCTTTACGATCTTTAGCCAAGGGATGCCTGGGTGGCTCAGTTGATTGACTCTTGATTTCGGCTGAGGTCATGATCTTGGGGACCTGAGATTGAGCCCAACGTTGGGCTCCCTCCTCAGCTGGGAGTCTGCTTGAGGATTCTGCCTCTCCCTCTGCCCCTCCCCCCATAAATTAATAAATAAATCTTTAAAAGAAAAGATCTTTGTCTTATTTCTTAGGTTTTTTTTATTATTGAGTTTTAAGAGTTTTTGGTACATTTTAGAAAATGGACCTTTAACAGATGTGTCTTTTGCTAATATATAATAAGTCCCAAAGGCAGATAACATCAGTCTTCTTTTTTCTTCTCTTTCAATATTGTCTTAGCTATTCTGAGTCTTCCGTCTCTCCACAAAAACTTTAGAATCAGTTTGTCAATATCCATAAAATAACTTGTTAGGAATTTTATTGGAATTTCATCATATCTATAAATCAATTCAGGAAGAATTAATACCCTGACAATACTGAATCTTCCTATCTGTGAACATAGAATATCTCTCCACTTATTTAGTTGTTCTTTGATTTCATTCATCAGAATTTTGTGGTTTTCCTCATATAGATTATGTAGATGTTTTGTTAGATTTATACCTAAGTATTGTAAATTGTATTGTGTTTTTAATTTCATATTCCACTTGTTGGTATATAGGAAAGCAACTTACTGTTGTATATTAACATTGTGTCCTGTACCTTTGCTATAATTACTTATTAGCTCCAGGAGTTTTGGAGGGTTTGTTTGTTTCCGTCAAGTCTTCCAGATTTCCTCTATAGATGATCATATCATCTGAGAACAAAGACAGTTTTATGTCTTCCTTTCTGTATACCATTTATTTTCCTTTTCCTATCTTACTGCATTAGTAAAGACTTTCAGTATGATGTTGACAAGGTGCAGTGAAAGTAGACATCCTCATCTTGTACCTGATCTTAGAAAGTTTTGAATTTCCTACCGTTAAATTTGATGTTAGCTGTAGATTTTTGGTAGATAGTCTTTATCAAGTTGAAAAAGTTCCCTTCCATTCCTGGTGTACTTAGCATTCTTGTCAAGAATGTGTGTTGGATTTTGTCAAATGCTTTTTCTGTGTCTATTGATATGATCAAGTGATTTTCTTTTTTTTGTCTGTTGATATGGAATAGGTTAATTGATTTTCAAATGTTAAACCGGCCTTGCATAACTGGGATAAATCCCACTTGGTCATAATGTATATTTTTTCATAATTTTTTTTTTTGTAATCTAAGTTCATGAGAGACCATGGTCTGTAGTTTTCTTGCATTATCTTTGTCTAGCTTTGGCATTAGAGCAATGCTGGCCTCAGAATAAGTTAGGAAATATTCTCTGCTTCTGTCTTCTAAAAGAAATTGTAGAGAAATTGTATAATTTCTCTCTTAAATGTTTGGTAAAATTAACTGCTGAACGAACCTGGGCCTTTCTGTGTTGGAAGATTATTAATTGTAGATTCTATATATATATATATTAGATATAGTCCTCATCAGATTATCTCTATCTTCTTGTGTGAGTTTTGACAGATTGTGTCTTTAAAGGAATTGGTCCATTTCACCTATTGTTATCAAATTTGTGAGCACAGAGTTGTTTATAGTATTTCTTTATTATCCTTTTAATTTCTATGGCATCTGTAGGATAGCCCTTTTTCATTTTCTGATATTAGTAATATGTATTCTCTCTTCTTTTTTTCTTAGTTAGCCTAGCTAGAAGTTTATCTATTTTATTGATCTTTTCGAAGAAATAACTTATGATTTCATTGATTTTTCTCTGTTGATTTCTTGTTTTCAATTTCACTGATTTTTTTACTTCAACTCTTATTAGTTGTTTTCTTCTGCTTACTTTGAATTTAATTTGCTCTTCTTTTTCTAGTTTCCTAAAGTGGAACACTCTATTATTGATTTTAGATCTTTCTTCTTGTGTAATATATGCATTCAATTGCTAGAAATTTCCCTCTAGATACCATTTTTGCTGAATTCCACAAATTATAAGTTATATTTACATTTTCATTCAGTTTGTCTTTGACCTATGTGTTATTTAAAAGTATATTGTTTAATCTCCATGTATTTTGGAATTTTCCAGTTATCTTCCTGTTACTAATTTCTAATTTAATTCTGTTATGAGAACAGACATTGCATGATTAAGATTTTTTTTTAATTATTAAGGTATGTTTTGTTGCCCAGAATGTTGTGTGTTTTGGTGAATGTGAGCTTGAGAAAAATATATATTTTGCCTTTGTTCAATGAAGTACTCTATCGATGTCAAATATATTCAGTTGATTGATGGTATCACTGAGTTCAATTATGTCAATACTGATTTTCTGCCTGCTGTATCTGTCCACTTCTGAGAGAGAAGTGTTGAAGCCTCCAACTATGATTGTGGATTCATCTATTTCCTCTTACTGTTCTATCAGTTGTTGCTTCATGTAGCTTGGCACTTTCTTAGGTACATATGAGTTAAGGATTATTTGGCCTTCTTAGAAAATTGATCCTTTTATCATTATGTAGTACACTTTTATCCCTGAAAACTTTCCTTGCTTTGAAGTATGTTCTGTCTGATACTAATACAACTACTCTTGGTTTCTTTTATTTAGTGTTAGTATGGCATATTTTTCTCCTCTGCTTAATTTTAATTTATATGTCTTTATATTTGAAGTGGATTTCATATAGACAACACATAGCTGGTTGTTTTTGATTCTGACCATTTCTGTCTTTTAGTTAGTACATGTAGACCTTTGACATTCAAAGTGATTGATGATATAGTTGGATTAACATCTACCTATCATTACTGTTTTTTATATTTTGCCCTTGTTCTTCATTCCTATTTGTCTTCCACTATTTTTCCACCCTCAGTAGCTTGAGTATTTTTTTTTTAACTGAGCATTGTATATGATTCTTTTTTCTCTACTTTCTTAGCATATCAGATATTCTTCTTGTTTTACCTTTTTTAGTGGTTGCTGAAAGTCCACTTTCAAATGACACCCTTCCACTTCATGGGAAGTGTGAGTACCTTATAATAACAAAATAATCTTAATTCCTTCCCCCCATCCTTTGTAACATTGCTGTCATTAATTTCACATATATAAGTTTGTGTGTGTTCAAATATATTGTTGCTAGCATTATTTTGAATAAACTTATCTGTTAGATTAAGAATAAGAATAAAAGGGGCGCCTGGATGGCTCAGTCAATTGGGCATCTGCCTTCAGCTCAGGTCATGATCCCGGGGTCCTGGGATCAAGCCCCGCATTGGGCTCCCTGCTCAGAGGGGAGCCTGCTTCTCCCTCTGCCTCTGCCTGCTGCTGCCCCTGCTTATGCACTCTTTCGCTGTCTCTCTCTCTGTCATATAAATAAATTTTTAAAAAAAGAAAAAAAATGAATAAGAATAAAAGTTTTTCCTTTATATTTACTTACTGCTTCTTGATGGCCTTCCTTTCTTATGAAGATTTGAGTTTCTGACCTGTATTTTCTTCCTTTTCTCTAAAGAACTTCTTTTAGGGGCACCTGGGTGGCTCAGTCGTTAAGTGTCTGCCTTCAGCTCAGGTCATGATCCCGGGGTCCTGGGATTGAGCCCTGCATTGGGATCCCTGCTCAGCGGGAAGCCTGCTTCTATCCCACTCCCCCTGCTTGTGTTCCCTCTCTCGCTGTGTCTCTCTCTGTCAAATAAATACATAAATAATCTTAAAAAAAAAAAAGAACTTCTTTTAACATTTCTTACAAGGCAGGTGTACTGGCAACAAATTCCCTCAATTTTTGTTTGTCTGAGAAAGTTTTTATTTTCCCCTTATTTCTGAAAGGTAATTTTTCAGAGTATTTTCTTTGTTTTGTTTTTTTTCTCTCAGCATGTTAAATATTTCATTCCCTCTCTTTTTGCTTGCATGGTTTCTGAGGAAAAGTCAGATATAATTCTTATATTTGCTCCTCTATAGGTAAGATTTTTTTTTCCCTCTGCCTTCTTTCAGGATTTTTTTCTTTGTCTTTGATTTTCTGTAATTTAAAAATGATACCCCTTGGTATAGTTTTTTTGGTATTTATCCTACTTGGTGTTCTCTGAGCTTCCGGGATCTTTGACATGGTGTCTGGCATTAATTGGGAAAATTCTCAGTCTTCAAATATTTCTTATGTTCCTTTCTCCCTTTCTTCTCCTTCTGATATTACCATTACACTTAAGTTACACCTTCTGTAGGTGCCCTGTAGTCCTTGTATATTGTTCTATGTTTCTCAGTCTTTGCTCAGAGATCTTTTCTCAACCATATCCAGTCTACTAATAAGCTCATACAGGACATTCTTCATATCTGTTACAATGGTTTTTTTTTTTTAAATCTCTAGCATTTCTTTTTTGTTCTTTATTAAGATCTTAATTTTTCTGCTAATATTCCTGGTTCTTGCATACTGTCTACATTAGAGTACTAACGTATTAGTCATAGTTGTTTTAAGTTCCTGATCTGATAATTTCAACATCCCTGATTTTTGGATGCTTGCTCTGTTTCTTCAAATTTTGTTTTCTGCTTTTTTCTATGCTTTGTAATTTTTTTTTCTTGATAGCAAGACATGGTGTACCAAGTAAAATGAACTGCTACAGATAGACATTTAGTAATGTGGTGGTGAGGGATAGGGGGAAGGGAGCATTCTATAGTCCTATAATTAGATCTCGGTCTTATAGTGAGCCTATTGCCTTTGGACTGTGAACTTCAATAGTATTTCTTAGTTTGTTTTTTTGTTTTGTTTTGTTTTTTTTCCTTCCTTTTTAGATGGATCAGAATGGCTAGAATAAACTGAAACTGGGTATTTCCCTTCCCCAGGTCAGTTAGGCTCTGATAATACTGTAGCAGGTTAGGCTGTGGTTAATTTTCTTCCCCTGAAGGCAGGCCTTGTTAAAAAGAACAGAATACCCTGGAATATTTTAAAATATTTTCCTTTCCCCCCTCTCCATGCAGGTAGCCTGAGGGGATTTTTTCTCTGATACTGTGGCAATCTGGTCAAGCAATATCTCACAATATTGTGGCGGTCCCCTGTGACTGTCTCCCCTTGAAGCTTTTGACTCTGAGACTTGCCTGCACTGAGCCTCTAGCAGTTCATCAATTACAGTTCAGGCTTTCCTACCCCAGCACTGGTTACACCAGCAGTTTTTGCTTATAAGTTGAGCCTGCCTGGACTCCCTGTATTTGCATGACTTTCTCTCCAGTCTTAAAGGTCATGGTTTGCCCTGTGTTTCCTCTCTCATGGATCCAAGAAGCGTTGTTGATTTTTCAGTGTGTTCACGTTTTTACTTCTTAGGACAGAGTGGTGACTTCCAAGCTCCTCACATTTGGAACCAAAATTCTCCAACCCCTATGACTTTATTTTAATTTCAGTTTTAGTACAGGAAAAGCATGAGCCCATATGAGTTAAATATATATATATATATATATATATATATATATATATATATATATATACATAAAGTATATATGTCTATATATAGGAAAAAAACTAATGCAGCAAGAATGAACTTTTCAAGAATCAAATCTCTTTTATACTTACTCCACAAACCATCTCTCATTATAAAGTTGTTTTGTTTTTTGGAAAAAAAAATCTCAGTGCATTGCATTTTATATGCAGACTGTATTTGTTTACTTTTGGATTATCATTTATTACAAATAAACTCTTTTTGTATTATTTTATTTTTTTTTAATAAAGAAAATTATTTGGTTATCTTGGCTTGGGATGCAATACACCATAATTTATCACACTACAAGTAATTCTTAAATTTTTTTATTAACATATGATGTATGTGTTATTTTTTTCAGGGGTACAGGTCTGTGATTCATCATTCTTATACAATTCACAGTGCTCACCATAGCACATACCCTCCTCAATGTCCATCACCCAGCCACCCCGTCCCTCCCACCCCCCTCCACTCAGGCAAGCCTCAGTTTGTTTCCTGAGATTAGGAGTCTCTTATGGTTTGTCTCCCTCTCTGGTTTCGTCTTCTTTCATTTTTCCGTCCCTTCCCCTATGATCCTCTGTCTTGTTTCTCAAATTCCTCATATCAGTGATATCATATGATACTTGTCTTTCACTGATTGACTTATTTTGCTTAGCATAATATCCTCTAGTTCCATCCATGTCATTGCAAATGGCAAGATTTAATTTTTAATGGCTGCATAATATTCCATTGTGTGTGTGTATGTATGTGTGTGTGTGTGTATATACCTATATATATGTGTGTGTGTGTGTGTGTATATATATATATATATATATACATATATATATATACATGACATCTTCTTTATCCATTAGTCTGTTGATGGACATCTAGGCTCTTTCCATAGTTTGGCTATTGTGGACATTACTGCTATAAACATTGAGGTGCATGTGCCCCTTTGGCTCACTACATTTGTATCTTTATGGTAAATACCCAGTAGTGCAATTGCTGGGTCGTAGGGTAGCTCTGTTTAATTCTTTTTTTTTTTTTAATTATTAAAATTTTTTGAACAACTTTTCATTTAGAGACCATTTTCTCAGGAATGAATGGCAGTCATTGAACAAAAGATAGCATTTTGTAGTTACTTATAAAGAAATATTCCCTAAAAACTAACCCAAAGAATCATCTTGGGTGGCTTAATTTTCTTGCGTTTCTATTATGGTGTAAATTCCATAGAATAAAAGTAATGAATGAGATGTATATACATACATATATGTATACACATTTTTATATATGTATATATCAGTAATGAAAAATTTTATAACTAAGTAAAAATAATGTAGAATGATTAAAACTGGAGAATATCTTTAGTAAATAAATAATCAAATTTGATTTTTATAGAAGATAATTAAATGTATGGTGTAATATAAAATGTGTTCTGCCCCTGTTTTGTGGAATATACAGTATAAAGTTACACTTTTACACTATGCATCTTGGTTTTTTCCTTTATTAAATATAAGAATCAGTCTAGATGATCTCTATGGCTTGTCTCAAATCTTTTTTTTTTTTTTAAGATTTTATTTATTTATTTGAGACACAGAGAGAGAGATAGAGGGCACAAGCAGGGAGGAAGGGCAGAGGGAGAAGCAGACTCCCCACTGGGTGGGGAGCTGGATGTGGGGCTCCATCCCAGGACCCTGAGATCATGACCTGAGCTGAAGGCAGATGCTTAACCAACTGAACCACCCAGGTGCCCCTCAAGTCTTAATTATTATACTAAAATGTTTATGTGCATGTATATACATATAAAATCAAATTATATATGTATTTACATATATATGTATATATGATTTCAGTACCATCTGATCATATTCTTAATTAAATTTTAATTGTCAAATTTAATACATAATCCTAAATGCTTTTCTTTTTAATTCATTGTCATCATTCATAGGAAAATATTTTAAAACACACACACAAGCACAAAGGAAAAAACCCTTGGGCGCCTGGGTGGCTCAGTTGGTTAAGCGACTGCCTTCGGCTCAGGTCATGATCCTGGAGTCCTGGGATTGAGTCCCACATCGGGCTCCCTGCTCGGCGGGGAATCTGCTTCTCCCTTTGACCCTCCTGCTTCTCATGCTCTCTGTCTCTCATTCTCTCTCTCGCAAATAAATAAACTCTTTAAAAAAAAAAAGAAAAAAACCCTGATGCCAAGTAGTTTTAAACTTTAGTCCTGTTTGTTGGTAGCAGAGTAATGAGTTTTGAAGCAGAAGAGAAGTTTTTTAAAAAAGTTTAACATATTTTGTACAGTGACACAAGTTGAGTGTTCATTTTTCTCTTATGATTTTTCTGATTGCCACAAAGGACAAAATCATCTGCCAGTTTCACATTTTCTCACATCCACTGTTATGGGCAATGCCACTTGCTTTGTGGGTAGCACTCTCTGGATGGCCATCATCATGATGCATCCAATGTAGGATTATACTGTGTGTGTGTGTGTTTGTATTAGTGCACATGCACATGCATGCTATCAACATAGCCCTAAAGATGTTTTCAGACTATTCATACTAAATGTAGTGTCTTTTCAAATTAGGGTCTTTGGTTTTACAAAAAGAAAAAGGAGGTGAAACTTTTGACTACAACATATGGGCCACTTCAAAAGGTTGTAGTATTAAAATAACAATAATATAAAATAATTTCTGCATTAATTTAGAGCATGTTACAGTAGGAACTGGCCTGTGTGCCATAGGATGTCCGGCAACAGCTTAGTCTTTGTCCTTCGTTGTTGTCATCCTCTATCTTTAGTTCCTTCAAATTGGGGAAGTAATCAGTAACATGAACTGCAGTTGTTTCTATCCTGTGATCTACAAGGCAAAGAGGCATCAGTTGTAAAATAAAATAAAAATAAATTACAAAGAACCATGTCATCACAGAATTAGTGTGCCACAGAAGCTGATGACATAATAACCTTTGTCTTCAAAGCCAGAAATTCTCTATTATGCTTAATTTGAGTTCTCTGAGCCTAAAGAATGAGAGTGATTAAATCACTCTGTACTGTAGCTAGTTCAGCATAAACAATGGCTTAATAAATATTGTCTTAGTTGATCATATTCTTGGCAGACACACCCTAACAGCAACAAATGAACTTTGTGAAACTATTTTATTTAATATTTTCCAGTGGCACACAGAGTCATCCAGAATTCTGAAGACAGATTTGATTTTGTATGTAAAAGGTGAAAGAGTAGATCAAACTTTAATAGGACTTCAAGTTTTTAAGTGTCGCATTATTTTTTCTGCTGCTTTGTTTTAATAAATGATGGATATATGTCACATAGGTATATGTGGAATGTATATGTAAATATATACCCTTGTCCCATGCTTTTAGTGTTTGCATATTTTTTCTTATATATTTACATATTTATTCTTATATATTCCAGCACAAAGGATTGGACTGATAAGCAAGTTTGCTGCTTTCCACTTCCTTTTTTTTCTCTCCTCTCCTTTTTGTGTACTTTTATCAAGGCAGAACCCGATGAGCCTTAGTTATTCCATATTTGAAATGGAAATTTAATTGACGCTTATTTCCTGATGAACTTACCTTAGAAAATCCTTTTTGGTTACATTTATTATGGTCTCTTCTTTTTATTTGAATTGGCTAGTTTTGTTTGGCTATTTGCTCATAGATTTCTCTAGTAGCTTGCACATTTGGGAAATGTTTTGAAACTCAAACACTTAGCCACTATGATTGTTTGAATAAAAATTTAAGAAAAGAGGACTTTTGAAACTGTGACTCTAGTTTCAATTTCCAGTGTGGTATGCATGAGGATGGGGTAACTATATATACTTAAGACCTTACAAAGTGACATTTTCTGGGCGCCTGGGTGGCTCAGTTGGTTAAGCGACTGCCTTCGGCTCAGGTCATGATCCTGGAGTCCCTGGATCGAGTCCCGCATCGGGCTCCCTGCTCAGCAGGGAGTCTGCTTCTCTCTCTGACCCTCCCCCCTCTCATGTACTCGCTCTCTCTCATTCTCTCTCTCTCAAATAAATAAATAAAATCTTTTAAAAAAAAAAAAAAGGTTTTAAAAAAAAAAAAAAAACAAAGTGACATTTTCTGGACAGCAGTAGTTCATCAGATTTATAAATGAAGAACAGTAGAGTCCAAAGTAAAATGGACCAAGAGTTTGGCAACTTATAGTCTAACCCTGGACTTCTCACTAAAGAACTGTAGGCCCTTACATAAGTTACATAAACCTTCTGGACCTCGGCTTTCTTATCTTTACCACAGGACCTATTAGCTACTAGTTTTAAAAATTTATGATTCCAAGTAAATGTTAAAAATGGCAGAAATGCCTCATCTAAAAAAGTAATCATACACTGATTCCAATGCCATATTATATTTTTCATGTATGATTCCCTTACATTATAAGTAAAATGATGGATATTGATAAATACTTCCTAATTATCTGGAAAATTTAGCCAACATAGATTTGGTGAACTATGTGATTCAGTTTGACATGGGCTTGACATCACAAGATAAGTATAAAAATATTTTCTTTACCATTTGCCCTATGGAGTCCCTTTAAAATCTTTGTTCAAAAAAAAAAAAATCATGAGGCCAAAATTTTAGTGAAATTATAGAATGCCAATTAAAATAGTTAAATGTATAATTGCTTTAATTAAAAAAATAGAAACTAAAAAACATCTTTTCTCTTTATCAGTTTTGTTGTAAGTCACATTTCAAAGATAAATGATCTGCATGCCTTTAAAAAGTCTTATAGTCAGAAAGGGAGAAAATATCTATTTTGCTTACATATAATCCTCTTAACATGCACATGCCAGATGGTGTTTCATATCAGGTCAGAAATAATGAAGGAATCTGGCTTTAAATCTAAGAATCTAGGGGAAAATGAGTAACTAGGGATTATGTATTTGTAATAGCATTTTTCCCTGAAATTCAACCATTTGTAATAATTTTCGATATGCTTCTGTCTGTATGTGTGGATTTATTTTTACTTATTTCATTTCTATTATACCTTATTGGGATTCTGAAAGGTTATTTATGATGGGATTAGACATTTTCTCAATCTTTGGATCTCTGTAGTCAAGTAATAATTTGACCTTCAGACATTTCAGACTGCAAGTTAGTAACTAGTCTAGAAAGTAGTATTTTTCCCTCCCTTATAGGGAGGGAAAAATAAACAGAAATTCTATTAAGTATGGAGGAGAGTAATTTTTTCTAATTCACTTTAAAGAAACCAATTATAATATTAAATAATCTGAATTATTTTGCTAAAAAGAAATATATTCACTTTATGTAAAAACAGCACATTTCATAAGCATAAACCTGGCTGACTTTAGAGAATAAAGTTAGGCCATTGTATTATAGGGAAAGCAGAAAATTGTACTCTTAATTAATTCACTCCTTGTTATTATTGTCTTGATTTCTTTGACTTTCTCCTAATAGATCATGTGATAATCTATGTCATTAGGTCACTTGATCCAAACTAATTATTACAGTATTCTACTAGTCACTCTGTCTTTAATGTCTTTATATAATAATTATTTGGTTCTGTGGCCTTGACTACTTCCATGCTTTAAAAAAGAGGACAAACATTGCAAGTAATACATGTGGCTGAACTATGTAAATCCAGCCTCCAACTCCCAGCCAAAAAAAAAAGAAGAAAAGTTGAAGTTTTACTTTCAGCATGATAACACAAGTTCTGTAGACTCACTCCCTAGTGAAACTGGTCAAAATGGTCACAAAAAAAATTAAGTTTCTAGAAATGGTCCTAGAAAAACATTCAAAATCTCTGAAATAGTTCTAAGGAAGGCAAACATTGGTCATATAATGAATAAATTAAGAAACATTCCAGGAAACTTGCTTAAACTATCATGCCCTCCCCCATCAATTGAACATTCAATTCCTAAATTGGAGGTGTAATGTCAGACTCAGAGAAAAGTGTACTATTATTCCCACCCCTAGCTCCAGAGCTGTATGTAACTAACATATTTTGCAATAGGAAAAAATAGACTATAACATAGAAAGCGTCATATTTCTTTCTATAAGAACTGATTACATTTGCAAAAGAATGTGGAGAAGTTCCAGGTGAAGGATGGCCTCAAAAAGCAGTGTTGGTTATGGTGAAAGGCAATTGGTAGGAGATTGGTAGATTCATCGGAGATACACTCTACCCTGCAAATTGGCTACTTTGCTGGAGAGAACCAGTCATATGTGCCTCTGGGAAGTACACAGCTGGGGTGAGAACAAATCTCAGACATGGACTTCAGGAACTATACCTTCAAATGATCACAAATTTGGTTTTATCAATCTGTCAAACAATTTGTGCCCGAGAGCATTGTTGAAACTAAGTAGTGGACCTGACTGTGTTTAAGGGTAGGAGACAGAGAAAGCTCTGCAAAATTGTCATCTCAGAGTGACTATGGGCTTATCCAAGACTGTGTTGTCTAAGGAAAAACATCAGAGGCTTCTTGCTATAGGGGGTGGGAGTGAGGGGTTGATAACTAAGGTAAAATAGACTTCACTAAAATAATCACTAAGCACATAAATAATAACCCACCCTTAGGGTGGGGGGAGGTACCCAGAGTAGCTAAAAATATATAATCTAAATTGTCAAGTTTCCAATTAAAAAATTACTAGAACTGAAAAAAAAAAAAAAAAAACCAGGTAAATGTGGTCTATACACAAGGAGGAAAAGTGGACAATAGAATCTGCCTGTGATCACAGCCAGACACGGGATTCAACAAAGTATTCAAAGTGACCATTATAAATATGTTCAAAGAAGTAAAGAAGCAATGACTAAAGAAGTAAAGGAAAACATGATGGCAATGTTACATCATATAGACAATATCAACACAATATCAAAAAAGAAATAGAAATTATAAAAAAGAACCAAATTTAAGTCCTGGTGTTGAAAAGTACAATGACCAAAGTGGAAAAGTCAATAGATTTGAACTAAATTACTGACTTGAAAATTAATTGATGAAGATTATACAATCTGAAGAATTAAGAGAAAACCAAATAAAGAAAAATGCAATGCAGAGAAATATGAGACATGTCAAGTGCACCAAGATATGCATAATGGGAGTACCATAAGGAAAGGAGAGAAAGGATTAGAAAAACCATGTTAAAGATAATGTCTAAAAACTCCCCAAATTTATTGAAAACATTAATCTGCACATCCAGGAAACTCAACAAATTCCAAGTGGTATAAGCACAAGGAAATTCACAATCGGACACATCACAGAAAAAATGGTGAAAGCCAAAGACAAGGAAAAAATCTTTCAAGCAGCAAGAAAAAATAAACACTCTAATTTACAAGGGAATTCAAATAAGATTAGTAGGTGCCTCCCCCTCAGAAACAGCGGAAGCTGGAAAGAAGTGGGATAAAACCCTAAAAGAGCTCAAAGAAAAAAATGTCAACCAAGAACACTATACTGAGCAAAACTATGTTTCATGAATAAAGACAAAATAAACATACTCCCAAATAAGCAAAACCATGAGAATTTGTTGCCAAAAAACCCACTTTACATGAAATACTAATGAAAAATCTTCAGGTTAAAAGTAGTTGACCCCAGACAATAACTTGAATCCGTATGAAATTACAAAGAGCAGTGGTAAAGATAATAATGTAACTGTATAATATGATATAAGTGCACATTTCTCCTTTTAACTGATTTAAAAGCTATTAGATAAAACATTATGCATATAATGTATTATTTGGCCTAGAACATATAGATATGTAATACATTTGGCAATAATAACACAAAGGAGGTGAGTAGAAATATAAGCTGTTTTAGCTAAGGAGTTAATTCCAAATAGTAACTAGATCCACAGGAAAAAATGAAGAGATCCAGATATAATAAACAAGGTTAATTAGCAAAAGCTGTTCTTATTTCCTCTCCTTTCTTCTCTTGGCTTCTTTAAAGATATAAAATTGTATAAGTAATAATTATAAATGCAGTGTTAAAATGTTTTTAACATTTACAGATTTAATAATTGTAAAAATAATATAACAAAACATAGACAATAGAACAGTTGTAGTAATTACATTTCTATAGCTTACTGGAATTGAGTTAGTATAAATCTGAAGCTGATTCTGATAAATTAAGATATATTTGATAGAGCAAACACTGATGTTGTTCACAAAAATATAGTGAAAAGATCATTAAAGTAATTAAATCATTAAAGTCATTAAAATGCTATATTAGAAAAATATTCAGTCACCAAAAAAAGCATCAAAGAGGTGCTAAAAATTGGGGTGCCTGGGTGGCTCAGTCAGTTAAGTGTCAGATTCTTGATTTTGGCTCAAGTCATGATCTCAGGGTTGTGGGATCGAGCACCCACCCCATTGGGCTCCACACTGGGCGTGGAGGCTGCTTAAGATTCTCTCTGCCCTCTCACCCCTCCCCAACATAAAAGAGGTACCAAAAAATAGGCATACAGAAAACAAAAAATGAAATAATAAACATAAATTCAACTGTATAAACAAATGTCATGAAATGTGAATGAATAAAACAACCCAATCAAAAGACAGAGATTGTAAGAATGGAACAAGCAAAACAAAACAAGATCCAACTATATACTGTCTATAGGAGACACACTTTAGATTCGAAGATAAAAATAGATTGAAAGTAAGAGACTGAGAACAGGATATTTTATACAAATAGCAATTACAAGAAAGCTGAATTGGCTGTACTAATGTTGCACCAAAAATAGACTTTAAAATAAAAAATGATACCAGAAGTAAAGACGGACCTTTTATAATGACAAAGTGTTAACTCATCAATAGGATATAAGTATTATAAACATATATGGGCTAACATATATACCAAAGTACATGAAGCAAAAACTGACAGAGATGAAGGGAGAAATAGATAATTGAGACTTCTGTATCTCAATTTCAGTAATGGTAGGAATGGTAGGAAGATCAACAAGGAAATAGAAAATTTGAACAACAGTATAAACCGCTGTATAACATCTGTATAAACATCTACTTAACAAACATCTATAGAACATCTGTATAGTATCTATACTGAAGTATGTCCAATAACAGTACACTATACATTCTTCTCAAGAACACATGAAACATTCTCCATTATAAACCACATACTAGACCATAAAATAAACCTTGGTAAGTTTTAAAAGATAGAAATAATACAAAGTAAAAAAAAAAAAAAATACAAAGTATATTCTATGACTACAATGGAACAAAATTAGGAATCAATAGCAAAAGAAATTTGAAAAGTCACTAATATATGAATTAAGCAACACACTTCAAAATAACTAATGGTTCAGAAAAAATCAAAAGGGAAATTTAGATGAATGAAAATAAAAATACAAAATACAAAATTTATGGGATGTGATGATTAGAAAGAAATTTGTAACACTGAATACGTATTTTAAAAAAGAAGAAAGGTGTCACATCAACAAGCTAAGCTTCCATCTTAAGGTGATGGAATAAAGCAGAGCCCACTAAACTTCAAGCAAGAGGAAGGAAAAAAGTAAATAGAGCAGAAAATAGTGAAATAGAGTATAAACAATAGAGAATGAGAAAAACAATAATTAAACAGAGGATAGAAAAACAATAGCAAAAACCAAAACCTGGTTCTTTTAAAAATCAACAAAATTAATCAACCCTTATCCAGATTGAGCAAGAAAGAGAGAATACTCACATTACTAGAATCAGAAATGAAAGAGGGAATATTACTATTGATCTTACAGAGGGGGAAAAAAGACTTTAAGAGAATATTATGAAAAAGTATATGCCAATAAATCAGATTAATTAGATGAAATAGATAAGTTCCCCAAAAGACATAAGCTACTGAAATAGACTCACAAATAAATAAACAAATCTGAATTGATATGTAAAGAAATTGAAGCAGTAATCAAAATCTGCCTATAAAGAAAAGTGCAGGCCTAGATGGCTTCACTGGTGAATTCTATCCAACAGTTAATGAAAAATTAATATCAGTTATTCACAAACTCCTCCAAAAAATAAAAGAGGAGGGACTATTTTATAACTCATGGTATGAGGGCAATATTACCATGAGACCAGAATCACACAATAACAAGAAAAAAAACTACAAACCAATACTTTTTATGAATATAAATGCAAAAATCCTCACAAAATACTAGCAAACCAATTTGAGCAACATATAAAATGAACTATACACCCTGACTAACTGGTATTTATCTCAAGAATGTGAGTTGGTTTAACATCTAAAAATCAATTAAAGTAATACATCATATCAAGTCTAAAAACCCAAAATCACATGATCTTCTCAATAGACAGAAAAAAGTATTCAGCAAACTCCAGCATTTTTTCATGATAAAAACACTCAAAAAACTAGGATAAAAATCCTCAAGCTGACTGGTAAGCACTGTGAATTGTGCAAGACTGTTGAATCTCAGATCTGTACCTCTGAAACAAATAATGCAATGTATGTTAAGAAAAAAAAAAGAAGAAGAAGAAGATAGCAGGAGGGGAAGAATGAAGGGGGGGGAATCGGAGGGGGAGACGAACCATGAGAGACAATGGACTCTGAAAAACAAACTGAGGGTTCTAGAGGGGAGGAGGGTGGGAGGATGGGTTAGCCTGGTGATGGGTATTAAAGAGGGCACGTTCTGCATGGAGCACTGGGTGTTATGCACAAACAATGAATCATGGAACACTACATCTAAAACTAATGATGTAATGTATGATGATTAACATAACAATAAAAAAATTAAAAAAAAATCCTCAAGCTGATAAAGGGCATCTGTGAAAAACGCACAGCTAATATCATACTTAATGGTGAAAGACTGGATGCTTTCCCCCTAAGATAAGAAGACAAGTACATCCATTCCATCATTTCTATTCAACATTGTACTGGAGGTTCCAGCAAGGACAATTAGGAAAGAAAAATAGATAAAAGACTACCAGATTGGAAAGAAAGAGTTAAACTATTTCCACTCTCATGATTTTGTATATAGAAATCTTAAGGAATCTAATAAAATACTATTAAAATTGATAAATGAGTTCAGCATGCTTGTAAGATAGATACAAAGATCAATATATTAAAGCCAGTTGTATTTCTACACGCTTATAATTAATAATAAAAAATGAAATTTAAAAATATTTTTATTTATAATAGCATCAGAAAATAATACAATACTATGAAAAAATTAACAAAATTCAAAACTCATACTCTGAAAACCTCAGATCATTGTTGAAAGAAATTAAAGATCTAAATAAATAAACATCTCATGTACATGGATTAGAAAACGTAAAACTGTAAAGATGACAACACTCCCCAAATTTATCTACAGATTCAACATAATTACTGTCAGATTCCCAGCTGGCTTCTTGGTGGAAATCGATAGGCTGATTCTAAAATTCATATAGAATTATACTAGATCTTGGCCAAAGCAGTCAAGTAAAAGATGAATAAAATTGGAAAACTCACACTTCACAATTTCAAACCTTAGTACAAAGCACTAGTAATGAAGATGGTGTGGCCTTCAGATGAGGACAGACATATAGATCAATGCAATAGGAATGAGAGTCGAGAAATAAAGCCATGTGTCTATGTTCAATTGATTTTGACAAGAGTGCCAAGAATGGGGGACTTGATTTAATGAGGAAATGATAGTAATTTCAACAAATAGTGAGGGAAAAACTGGACAGCCCCATACAAACAATGATATTGGACCCTCACCTCATATTACATATCAAAATTAACTTGAACCAAAGGTTAAATGTAAGAGCTAAAACCATAACTGTTTTAGAAGAAAACATAGTGGTAAATTTTGTTTCCTTGGTTCAACAGTGAATTCTTATATATGGTACCAATAACATGAGCAACAAAAGAAATATATAATTTGGAATTCATCAAAATTAAAAACTTATGCTTCAAAGGACACTATCAAGGAAGTGAAAAACCAACACAGAGATGAGAGAAAATAATTATCAGTCATATATCTCATAAGGGACTTGTATGTACAACATACAACGAATTCTTACATCTCAATAACAGAAAGATAAATAACCCAATTCAAAAATGGACAAAGGTTCTGAATAGATATTTCTCCAGAGAAGATATACAAATGGCCAATAAGCACATACAAAGGTGCTCAGCATCATTACTCATCAGGGAAATGCAAACCAAAACCATAATGAAATACCATTCCACATTCACTATGATAGTTGGAATCAAAAAGTCAGATAACCACAAGTGTTGATGGGATGTGGAGAAATATAATAGCCCTTATATCCTCCTAGTTGCATTTTGAAATGGTGCTGCCACTTTGGAAACAGTCTAGAAATTCCTCAAATGGTTAGACATAGAGTTAGCATATGATCCAGCAATTCTACTTTTAAGTAAATGTCCCAGGGCAAAGAAAGCATATGTTCACACAAAGACTTGTACATTAATGTTTATAGCAACATTATTTATAACAGTGAAAAGATGGAAACAACCAAAATGTCCATCAATGAATGAATAAATAAAATATAATCTAGTATAATCATGTAACAGAATATCATTTAGCCATAAAAAGGAATAAATTGTTGATCTGTACTACAACATAGATGAAACTTAAAGCATTATACTAAGTGAAACAAGCAAATCAAAAAGACCACATGTTATATGATTCTATTTATATGAAATATCCAGAACAGGCAAACCTACAGATGGAAAGTAGATTAATAGCTGCTGGGAAAATAATGGGACTGGAAGTTGGGGAATAATAAAGGGACAATATCTAAATGATAGGGGGAATCTTTTTGAGGCAATACAAATGTTCTAAAATTATTTGGTTTTGGTGCACATGTCTTGAATATACTGAAAAACTTTTAATTGTACACTTTAAATGTGTAATTATATAATTATGTGGATTACATTACAATAAAGCTGCAAAAAAGGTTTCTGTCCCAGCAATAGTGGTTTAACTTCTTCTTAAAAGGATGTAATGTAATATTTGTCTAGAAAGTCCATAAATGGACAAAAGTGTGATTAACTTCCCCTTCTCTTCCTTCAAGCCATCTCTTATTCATTATGAGCAAGAGCTACTTCCAAAGCCGATCAGGTCTTTATTTCCATTAGCATTTGGCCTTTGGTCACTTCACAGCACAAAAAAATCTTTTGTTGGCAGATGTCTTAGACCACCAACAAATTCACCTATGAAGTTAAGCAAATATCATTGTGGTTTTTACTGTTTTTCCTAGAGTGATATTTTTATTTAACTATCAAGTGTTTTTGCAAGATGGATTTAGCATTGAGCCTCACAGAGCAATCTTGATGAAGATTTATAACTTTGTAAATCTGTGACCTTGTAAATATAACTCTAAGTGTCACAGCTAATTTAGGCTAGATCTTAAATTTATTATCTATTTGGAAAAGATTTTAAATTCTTTCAACATTTCCTTTAAATAAACCAGTACATTTGTTTTTCTGTTATCTATTTGGAACACATTAATATTAGAATACCTCATATTGAAAATGATTATTCTTTTTGCTCAAATTCTTTTGGAAGGCTGGAGTCTTAAGATCATGAAGCTATGTCTGGTAGGTGTATCTGTGTGTTTATATGAATCTATCCTACGAAATAAAACTTAGTTTGTTTCAAAGCCAAATGAAATCTATTATTTGCTTACTAGTAAAGGTCTTAATAGAAAACAGATTAAACACTCAGGATATCTTATGGAGGGTTGACTTACAAAGGGACTTATTATAGGATATGGACAGGAACATGGAGTCATATTCAGTAAAGTTGTCACCACCTATATTTCAGTGGATGAAGGAAGAAAAAGAGAAAAGGAAAATGAGAAAAAGAGAATTGTAGAGAATCAACTGCCTTGAAAGATGTATAGCTTTCTGTCAAGAGCCTAGCAAAACTGTGGGGAATTCATAGAGAGAAAAAGGGAATAGATGGCTTGAGCCCTATGTGGAACATTTCATACAAGTCTATATGTGGAAGGGTGATGCCATCATTTTTTTGCTCACATCTCTCATGCTTTCAGCTTATTTTGAGACCTCTTCTGCTGTTTTCCATTTATATTCTAAATAGGTCTTTGGAATTCCCAATGTGACTGTTCACCATAGACTTTCATATAAATCTAATATGATTAATCATTGACAATGGTCAGAAAAGTTTGTAATACTTTAGTATGCTGGTTCAGATTAACCACAAAGAATATTGTTGATGATTGCTTTTCTTATAGGTTAATGTGAATGATGAAAATGGTAAAAGGTGAAATTACGAGAATTGTGCTAGAGTACTAGCTTCAGAGATGTGGTATCTAAAAAAAAATCCATGTGTCAAGGAAGCACACAAAAATCTAAGCATTAAATTCAATTAAAGGGAGAGAAAATTAGTTGACAGTTATAACTATTAAAATTAATACTGGAAAAGATAATATTATTTATAAATAAAACTTTGAATTGTTTTCACATTTTAAAATTTAATATCCAAATACCACTTTAGATTTATCAATTTTGTTTATCTTTCCAAAGAACCACCTCCTGGTTTCATTTAGCCAGACTCAACAAGAAAAAAAGAAGACTCAAATTATGAAAGAGGAGAAATAACAACCAACACCATGGAAACACAAAGGATTATAAGAAAATATGAAAAATTATGTGCCAATGAATTGGGTAGCCTAGACATGGATAAATTCTGAAAAACATATAACCTTCAAAAATGAATTAGGAAGAAATAGAAAATTTGAACAGACTGATTACTAGAAATGAAATTGAATCACTAATCAAAAAATTCCCAACAAACAAAAGTCCAGTACCAGATGACTTCACAGGTGAATTCTACCAAATTTTAAAGAAAAGTTAATACCTGTTCTCCTCAAACTATTCCAAAAAAATGGAAGAAGAAAAAAGTTTCCAAATTCGTTCTATAAGACCAGCATTACCCTGATACCAAAACCAAATAAAGACATACACAAAAAGAAAACTACAGGCCAATATCTCTGTTGAACATAGATGCAAAAATCCTTAACAAAATATTAGCAAACCAAATTCAACAATACATTAAAAGAAAATCATTCACCACCATCAAATGGGATTTATTTCCAGGATGCAAGGTGGTTCAGTATTCACAAATCAATCAATGTGATATGTCACATTAACATGAGAAAGGATAAAAACCATATGATCATGTCAATAGATGCAGAAAAAGCACTTGAAAAAGTACATTTATTCTTGATAAAAACTCTCAACAAAGTAGGTTTTAAGGGAACATACCTCAACATAATAAAGGCCATATATGAAAAACCCACAACTAACATATTCAATGAAGAGAAACTAAGAGCTTTTTGTCTAAGATCAGGAACGAAACAAGGATGCCCACTCTCACCAATTTTATTCATCATAGTAATGGAAGTCCTAGCCACAGCTGTCAGAAAGCAAGAAGAAATAAAAAGCATCCAAATTGGTAAGGAAGAAGTAAAATTTTCACTCTTTGCAGATGACATGATACTCTGTATAGAAATCCCAAAAGACTCCACAAAAAAACTACTAGAACTGTCAAATGAATTCAGTAAAGTTTCAGGATACAAAATTAATGTACAGAAATTGCTTTCATTTCTATAGACTATTAATGAAGTGGCAGAAAGAAAAATTATGAAAAGAATTCCATTTATAATTGCAACAAAAGTAATGAAATACCTAGGAATAAATTTAACCAAGGAGGTGAAAGACCTATACTCCAAAAACCAAAACACTGATGAAAGAAAGTCATGACACAAACAAATGGAAAAATATTTCATACTTACGGATTGGACAAGCCAGTACTGTTAAAACATTTATACTAACCAAAGCAATCTCCAGATTTAATGCAATTCCTATCAAATTACCAACAACATTCTTCACAGAACTATGCCAGATAATCCTAAAATTTATGGAACCACAAAAGACCCTGAATAATCAAAACAATCTCAAGAAAAGGAGAACAAAGCTGGAGGCATCACAATCCCAGTTTTCAAGTATACCACAAATCTACAGTAATCAAATCAGTGTGGTACTGACACAAAAATAGATCAATGGAATATAGATCAATGGAAGAGAATAGACACCCCAGAAATAAACCCATACATATAAGGTCAATTAAATTACAACAAAGGAGGCAAGAATATACAATGGGGAAAAGACAGCATCTTCAACAAATGGTGCTGACAAAAGTGGACAGCTACATGCAACAGAATGATACTGGACTACTTCCTTACACAATACAAAAAAATAAATAAAATAAACTCAGAATGGATTAAGGACCTAAATGTGACACCTGAAACCATAAAATTTCTAGAAGAGAACATGGGCAGTAATTTCTTTGACATTGGCTGTGGAAACATTTTTGTAGGTATGTCTCCTCTGGCAAGGGAAACAAAAGCAAATTAAACTACTGGGGCTACACCAAAATAAAAAGCTTTTGTACAGTGAAGGAAACCACCAACAAAACAAAAAGGCAGCCCACTGAATGGGAGAAGATATTTGCAAATGATATATCCAATAAGGAGTTAATATTCAAAATACATAAAGAACTTATATAACTCAACACTAAAAAATAATAATAATCCTATTAAAAATGGGCAGAGGTTGGGGCACCTGGGTGGAACAGTCGGTTCAGCTTCTACCTCTTGGTTTCGGTACAGGTCGTGATCTCAGGATCCTGAGATCAAACCCTGTGTGGGGATCTGTGCTCAGTGTTAAGTCTGCTTAGGACTCTCTCTCCTTCTCCCACTGCCTCTCTCCACTAAAATAAATAAATAATTTTTTTTTTTTAAAAATGGGCAGAGGACCTGAACAGATATCTTTCCAAAGAGGACATACAGATGGCCAAAAGATACATAAAAAGATACTCAACATCACTAATCATCAAGGAAATGCAAATCAAAACCACAGTTTAACCTTACATCTGTCAAAATGGCTGAAATAAAAAAGACAAGAAATAACAAGTGTTGGTGAGGATGTAGAGAAAAAGGATTCCTCATGCACTATTGGTGGGAATGCAAATTGGTACAGCCATTGTGGAAAGCAGTATGGAGGGTCCTAAAAAAATTGAAAATAGAAATACCACATGATCTAGCAGTTTCACTACTGGATATTTACACAAAGAAAACAACATTAATTCAGAAAGACATATGCAACCTTATGTTTATTGCAGCATTCTTTACAATAGGCAAGATATAGAAGCAACCCAAGTGTCCATCTGCAGATGAATAGATGAAGAAGATGTGGTACATATATATGCAGTAGGATATCACTTAGCATAAAATGAATGTAATCTTGCCATTTGCAACAACATGGATAGATCTAGAGGATATAATGCTAAGTGAAATAAGTCAGTCAGAGAAAGACACCATACGATTTCACTCATGTGGAATTTAAGAAGCAAAGCAAATGAACAAAGAAAAAAGGGGACAAACAAAAAAACAGACTCTTAAATACAGAGAACAAACTGTGGTTGCAGGGGGTGGGGGAAATGCATGAAATACATAAAGGAATACAAGAGTACACCAAGAAATGTACAGAATTTTTGAATCATTATATTGTCTACCTGAAACTAATATAATACTTCATGTTAATTATACTTCAATTAAAAAAAAAGGTTTCCTATACAAAACACCTATAGTTTGAAAATAAGGCATCATCATGCCCATTATCTAGCCCCAAAAGAAGCTGTGCTCGTGGAGAACATGGGTCCATATCATGAATTTTTTATACATTTTTATATTTAGGAGAAATGTATTGATTATATAATATTCAGTGTCATACCAAAGTGACAAACAAAATCTTGTAAATTAAAAAAAGGCATTTTCATATCCTCATGCATATTTTTTAAATATATAATGCCCTTTGGATCTATAAGGGGCCTTAGAAACCCTCTAGCCCTTCTCTTGTATTTGATGTATAGGTTAGAACGTAAAGAAAAAAATGACTTTATCAGTCCATTCAAGTTCTCATTCAATGGGCAAATGAAATAAGCTAGGTTAGAGCTTCAGGAGAATTTTTTAAAAAACAATACATTTTTGTGTGGTTTTATTATTAAATATAATATATACAACCGATTAAATAGAAAATATATAGTGTTGAAAAGGAACAAAATATCATTCATGATTCCATATTTCAGGGATAACCATGTGCAGCACATCCTTGAAGATACAGATCTTTCACTTTATTTTCTGAACACGCACATCTCCCTCCCCAAACCCCTTCCACACATATTCATTGACAAAAGTGGTAACTTACCATATGTATTTTCATATCCACATTTTTCCTTCTATAATTTGAGTTTATAATACTATTTTAAACCAGATTTATTACTCATGCCATAGCAATACACTAGTTTGCCTTAAGAAGTCCAAAAAATGGGCATGACTGAGATTTAAGTATTTTACCATATCTTACCAGTGTCATTTTACTTCTGAAACACATCCCTTACCTCCAGCTTCTGATGAGGTTAACAAGTTTAAGAAAGAAATTGTATCAAAACTCTCTTCCCTTATCATTTTTTTCTTATCATGGCATTATTCTTCATTTCCCTCAGAGTATTCATTATAATTTGCAATTGTATATCTTAGTTTCTGTTTTAAATCTGTTATCTTTATTAGACAGCAAACTCCAGGAAGGCAAGAATGGTATCTACCATTTCAACCCTTTAAAGTCCTAGCACAGGCTTGACACAGAGTAAGAGCTTGGTTATTATTGGTAAGTGAATCTGCACATCAATCTGCTTAAAGAAATAATATCAGGCCATATGTACACAGTGACACACATATAGAGGGAAACAAGCTTAAAACTGTATAAACAAATATATTTGAAAATGTTTGACTTTTGTGAATAACATGAATGCCTTTCAAGTCTTTTTTTTTTTATATCCATATTATTTCAGTGCACAGAGAAATAACATTGGTAGTAAGAAATCAGAATTCCTCCTTGCAAATCCTAGTAGCACCATTAATTAATTAATTAATTAAGCCAGTTAGTTAACTCTGTGTCTCCTCTGGAAAATGGAGATAATACTAGTACCCACCTTGTGGGATTATTTGAGGATTAAATGAGATAAAACATGTATAACAGTTGTATATTAACTGTATTTAACAAATGCTCAAAATATTAGTGATAATTATTTCTGTTATATTACCATCCTTATTATTATTCTGGGCTCATTTGCACAAATAGACTGGTAGAAAATTTGAGAGAAAGGGAATTTTCATATGAGAGATGAAAGAGGAAAAATGACTAATATATATTATTACTCCAGGCCCCTGCACTTTGTGAGATGCTTTTAACATATTACCCCTATTTTACCATTGAGGGAAATGTGGCTCAAAACTTTAATTTTCTCCCAGGTTTGTCATTAACTACCTTGTCGTGCATGCATACCAATACTGCAGGTATCTCTCTTGTGAAATTGTTTATATTTACCCTAACTTGAAATAGTCTTCTTGTTTACCCTGAATGAAAAATCTCACTACGTCCCTCAGCCACCAAGCAAGTGTCCATGTCTTCCTCAAGATTCCACTCAAATGCTACGTCTAATTATAGTCACTGGCTTCATGTTTTCTCTTACCTTTGGCCATCATGATAAGGTCTTTATAGATCAACTCCTCCATTTCACCATGAACTCCTTTGACTTGCTTAGCAGGTTCCCGGGTGTGCAGATAGTACTTATTCAGTGTTGAGTGGGAGGAAGAGCAAAGGAATGTGAGAGGGAGGGAGACATAAATGGAAGCCAAGACAGTATTACAGGACTCTAAAATCCGAGAAGCAATCAGTGGAATTTCCTCTCAATTCAGTGCCATATTTCCTTACAATTTACTGATTCAAAGTTAATTTAGGTGAGGGCAAAGCAGTTCATGCACTTAATCCTCTCTTGATATTTTCAAAATTGTGCTACCTTCTTACGGAAAGAATCAGGTACTACATCTGAACCTTTATTATTTGTTTTGTTGTAATTATGTGATTGAAGAGAGCAAAATACAAAGAAGCAATTTTTTAGAAAAAAAAAATTTCTAACTAATAGAGTAAAATATGTTTGCAGAAAAGGGAAGAATGTGGAAAACTAAAACAACTAAAATGAGAAATATATATATGTACACTACCCAGAAATAACTGCCATATGACATTTCTGTATATTTCTTCCTATACTTTTTTCTTTTATTTGTGTTGCAACCAAAACACATGGTTCTTCAAAATTTATTTCCAAAAACATGAAATTATAACAAATTTCTTTGAAAACATGAATGTGAAATGGCACATGAAATGTGATGTTATAAATGAGTGAACATCCCAAGTACAAGAGTAAGACATATTCAAGAAAGTGAACACTTATATTTACTGTTGGAAATGAAGACAAGAATGGCAATAGACAGAGCTGGGGAGGTCAGCAGGAAGAAGATAATCTGGGGTTGTGTTGGCCCTGCCAAAGTTTTGGGGTTTTATCCTAAGGGCACACGGAAAGACTAAGTGTTCTTAAGGAGAGAAGTGACGTAATCAGATCTGCATTTGAGAGAGACGGAGTAGATATGGGGCCACCATTTGGGAAGCTATTATAATTACTTTGGAGTAGGAGGGTGGTACCAGAGATGAACGAAAGCAAATAAGTATGAGCAAGGGAAGGGCAAAGAAGGGAAGGAGGAGAGAAACACATGTAACGTCATCATACTAATAACCAGGGAAATGCAAATTAAACAATGAGATATCATTTTTTTCTTCTATTGTACTGGACATAAAAAAGAAAAGTTTATTCCTATCAATTATTAGCTATAATATGAGGAATATTATGTTTGCCATAACTTTATGATGAAGATATAAACTGTATGGCCACGACCACAGTTTCATGAATGCTGGCAGAAGATGCACGAATCCTGAGTTAGAGATGAAGTATAGTTTATTACTCATAATAATAGCAGTAACTGGAATATCAGCCTTTTTGTACTGGTTCCCCAAACTCCAGTTCCCACAGGACAACACAAAGAGGGCCAGAGAACATCTGCCTGTACAATGGATGGTATTGCAAGAGAACTTTACTGAGCTTGGAGGAAACATTATCATACTGTAGAGTAAGCATGTCTCCCTTTTGCTCCAGGAGACATGTTATTTTTCAAGACTCTTCACTATTCATCTTTGAAAAGATCATGCAGAAAAAGGACAAAGCCTTACTTGCCAGACGTACAAAAATGTGACAAATCCATGAAGAATAGCCTTCCAGTACAACTTGGGAGTATAATCTGGCAGTGTCTTTTAAAACTGTATTCTTCAACCTTGAGAAACAGTCATAGAAGAAGCTCTGTATAAAAATTTTCATTGCACCATTGTAATAGAAAAAAAGAGAAAGCCTGACTTTAAATAGAAGAAAGTCTAATAGTAGAATGTTCATACTGTGGTATTTTGCACATTAATTAAAATGAAACACATCTATATATACAAAAATAGCTCCCCAGGATATGTTTTTGTCTGAATAAACCAGATTGCAGAGTATGTTACCTTTTTTTGTTTTGTTTGTTAAAAACTGACATACAAACCAATCTATATATTTGAAATTGAACTTGTACATATGTGAGTACGTATAAGAATAGTCAAGATATTTGGGCAAATATACACCAAATCCATAATTAATTTTCCTTCTGGATAGAGAAAGAAGACGGACAAGGATTGGGAGCTATGGTGAAAGTTGCCATTTTTGTATAAAGTACATATTCATTTATAACTTGTTTAATTTTAAAAGTTAATTGGAAATTCTTGGCTATTGATAGATTTGGGAAAGGAGAAAGAAAAATGTCAAAGGTGACTTAAGTTATCTGGCTTAATCAATTGGGTAGATGGTATTGAAATTTGGAATGATTGAGAACTTTAGAAAATGAATAGGTATTTTGGGGAGAGTGGAAATGAGGAATGAACTGCAGAAGTGTTGGATTTGAAGTACTTCTGAGTCATCCAAATTCAGATGCTGGATGAACAGTTTGTTGTTAGGGCCTGAATTTTAGAAGACCAGAGATTAAAATGTGTAGGTCAGCTGCAAAATGGTGGTAACTGAAGCCATGTAGGTGAATGAAAATTTCTAAAGCTAGAGTATAGTGGAAAGAGGACCCAAGACAGAGCCCTGTGGCATTCCATCCTTTCACTGTTAAATAGAGAAAAGGGGGAGATAAAAGAAGACCAAGAATAAGTGTGTAAGGATATAGGAATAAGTGAAACCAAACAAAACATGGGAATGAGTGTTACAAAAGCAGAGGCTAAGAAAAGAGACTACATGAAGACAGTGGTCACATAGGCCAAATGCTGCTGAAATATCTAGAATAATAAAGTCCTCTGATTTTAGCAACATGAAGGGACATGACTTATGAAATAAATGGTGAATTTTAATGAAATGTTGAGGAAAGTAGCCAGAATTTAATGGTTTGGGTGGTGAGTAGGACGGGAACAAGGTAAGAAACTTGAAAAGAGGGGCACCTGGGTGGCTCAGTCGGTTTAGTGGCTGCCTTCGGCTCAGGTCATTATCCCAGGGTCCTGGGATCGAGCCCCATGTCGGGCTCCCTGCTCAGAGGGGAGCCTACTTCTCCCTCTCCTTCTGCCTGCCTCTCTGCCTACTTGTGCTCTCTATCTCTCTGTCAAAAAATAAATAAAATCTTAAAAGAAAAACTTTAAAAAAAAAAAACTTGAGATGTTCAGTTGAGAAAGAGGAGAACAATCGTGAAGGTGACCATTGTAGGAGAATAGGCCATTCAGAGGTTTTCTTCTAAGGAGAGAATCCTGAGTGGCTTAAAATTCAGATGGGAAGGATCCAGTAGAGAGGGAGAGTGCATAAAAAAAAATCAGAAAAAGGTGAGGATATAAATCAGGAGGAGATGGGCTTGCTTTATAAAGATAAAGACCCATAAATCTGTTCCAGCAGGAAGCAGAAGCAAAGGGGGAAGGGTAGGTGTTGATTTGTGTAGGCTCTAAGATGGTAGAATGTTGAAGTCAGGCCCATCTGCTGACTTCTATTTTCTCTGCAGTAAGTGGCATGGGCATATATTGAAGGTGAGGTGAGGGTGATTTGCAGATTTGAAGAAAGAGGCATAATCCTTGTGTAGAATGGTTTGTTGGTTATGTGAAGCTTCATGTTGTGGAGACTGCTGGATGGAGGATCTCCATCATCCTCACCCTACCGCACGGATTGATTCTGAAAATCACATTTATGTTGGGACTTTGGATTGAGCCAAGTCACAGTAAAACTCTGTAATGATTCTTGCAACACATTAAAACTCAGTTATTTTCCTGGCAACAATATTTAAAGACATAATTTTAAACTGAAGAATTATCCTTCTCCACATTATGCACATGAATATGTGTCTAACTAATACTGAAAAGACAGAGCAGCCATCTTTTTGGAGTGCTGTCTGCTAATCAGTCTTGTAGAATTGGCTGGCTGCCCTTGGACCTGAAAAGAATTCCTGTTTGCCTTTATGTTGAGTTAAAGAGTCGGGCATTTGCCCCCAGTAATGGAGGCATCGCTACTTCTTGCTTGGCCATTGCACCACCAGATGTATCATATAAATACTCTAATGGATAGTGGTAGACTAGGAACATAGGAGATAATCTGATGCGGGCAGATGCTAGCAGTCAAGATTACTCAAGCTGTATTGAAATTTCCTTTGCACCTGGCACTGGAGGTGTTAGCCATGCCAGTTCAATCCCCTCAACACAGATGTTCTTGTTGTACCACTTTGTATGTATAACATTTAGGTTTCTGTTCAGCTTTGCCATAGTACACTTAAATACTGTAATCCAAAGACCACCCATTTATTAGTGCACCTGCATCTTCAACCAGATTTCTTTCATTCTTTTCGATGAATGTGCAACATTTTTTTAAATGAGACAGTCATAGGGTGAATAACCTTTTGTATCTGTCAGATAGCTTAACAGAATGATGATGATGATGATGATGATGACAAAAATAATACCAGATCCAAAAAGAAACACAAAGCAAAACAAAACAATGTTACTAAAACATGGAGATAAACTGAGCTTTGTTTAAGTAAATTATACATTATTAATTTCTGTTTTAAGCTTTTCTTTATTAGCGAAGAAGATAGATTATATAAATAGATTATTTTTCTCAAAGCTGTAGCCTCATTTTTTTCTTCAGATGGGATTTTGATAGAGCTTGCCTCTTAAGAAGCAGGTTTTCCTGTGTGTGAACCTCTGAAACCCCCATTTTAAATTAATAGGAGTGGAGCTTTGTGCAGCTGAAGACTGGATATGACCTCCTGAATATGGGATAAAAAAAAACCTTTGGAGGGAGAGAAGATCATTACTCTAGAGAATAGCCTTGTATAGTTGCTGTCCTACTGAAGTGGGGAAAGGGCATCAGAATGTTTTGATCTTGTTTTTATAGTTGCAAGCAGTGTCTGTATCTTTCCAAATACCTAATTTTGAAATATATCACTTTATGAAAAGGAATTTCAGTGCTACTTAATTTTGGTTTAGGGGGAAAGAGAACTGCCTTTCATTATTCATTTGAAACAAATAAATGTTTAAACATGAGCTACATTTTAAAAATTGATGAGTGGTGATGGTTTTTAAAGTTTTTTTTTTATCAGTAGTAATAGTTTCCCAGGTTTATACTCATGTCCTGCTTGTTTTCCACTCTGCATATAGCCACAGTTGTATTCTGTTGGAGAGTTACACATGTGCCCCACAGGGAAAAGAGAACATGCTGTTATATCAGTATTACTCTGGTAATTTAGTAATCTGTTGTATAAAATATATAGGATACTAAGAAGCCAGCTAATCAAGGGATGGAGCAGAAAGAGAAGAGAATACAAAAGAAAGAATGAAGAAGCAAAGAGGTAAATGGAAAAAAAAAAAAAAAAACTAGCCAAACCCAGATGGCTGTGAATGTCCTTTGGTTTATTTCTGACAATTCTTGGAGCACTAGGATAGGACTGAGCAAACATTAGCAGTGAATTCAGTGAGTTCATAGAGAATGTAGTTAGCTGCTGAGACTACCTACTACCCCTGTATTCCAAAATTAAATGCATAAGGATAGAATGCAGAAAAATGAAGAAAGAAACAAATAGAAGCCAGTCTCTTAAGATATTCTAAAATTAACACTTAAGATATTCTAAAATTAAAAATAACTATTTGAACTCTTCATTTTGAGAATTCTTATTTTTTTTTAAGATTTTATTTATTTATTTGACAGAGAGAACAAATGAGCACAAGTAGAGGGAACAGTAGAGGGAGGGGAGAAGCAGGCTCTCCGCTGAGCAGGGAGCCTGTTGCGGGTCTCAATCCCAGGACCCTGAGATCATGACCTGAACCAGAGGCAGATGCTTAACTGTCAGAGCCACCCAGGAGTCCCTTCATTTTGAACTCTTGTGTTCAGTACAGAAATACTAGCATTTGTGTACACACAGGCACAAAGAAATATTAATCCATAACTTAGGAGGAAGAGGAAAGGAGAAAATTTATAAAGAGGGAGAAATTGGGGCTGTCAGCAATCCCTGGCATCCAAAAAAATAGGTGAGAGCTATTTGAAATAGAACTTGAACTCCCGGGGCGCCTGGGTGGCTCAGTTGGTTAAGCGACTGCCTTCGGCTCAGGTCATGATCCTGGAGTCCCGGGATCGAGTCCCGCATCGGGCTCCCTGCTCGGCAGGGAGTCTGCTTCTCCCTCTGACCCTCCCCCATCTCATGCTCTCTCTCTGTCTCATTCTCTCTCTCAAATAAATAAATAAAATTTAAAAAAAAAAAAAAAAAAAAAGAACTTGAACTCCCGTTAATTATTCCTGCCTCCTACTTAAAATGTGAGGGTTAGATCGAATATACTTCTTCATCTTAGTCTATGTTTTCTTCAAGTTTTTAAGGATTTCTAATACTGAACTCCCATCACAGTTCAAGAATCCAGAACACCAGTACTCACTATTCCTGTTTCATCCTTGGAATACTTTTCTAGTTCAACATAATGTCATTATTATTTATGACATTAGCAAGAAACTATTGAGTGCCTGTCCTGTACCAAGCACAGTGCTAAGAATGTTGAAAATATTCTCACTAGGTATTTTTATTTCATTTTATAGGAAAAGGGACAGGTGCTTGCAAAGATTAAATATTTTTTCAAGATCACACAATTAACAACTTAAGGAGCAACAATCTGGACCCAGACTTCTATTATAAAGCTGGCATATTTAATCACTACAACACTTTACAGAGAAGAATATAGAGTAGAACTTCACAAACTATTGTAGAAGTATTCAAGGGTCACATGAGAAATTGTATTGATAAGCCATATTAAGTTTTGAGGTTGTTAATTTAAAAAAAATCTATTTTACTTTGAGGACATAACATTGGAATCCATTTCTTTCTTTTGTTCCACATTTATGCCCTCACCCTCACTGTGTTCATGTCCTAGTTCCCAAGTACAATAATGGAGTGGAACTAAAAAGTTTGCCATTTCAGGATAAATATCATAGTTTTACTTTGACACAGATATCAGGCAGAGTTTCTAGTTGCAAACAACAGAATCATGCCTTGCTTGTGTAAGAAATAAAGAAGTGTATATAATATTAGTAGCCCCATGGTCTCTTCAGGGGACAGAGGATCAGGCTTAAAAGCCACTCAGCCCGAAACCACACACAAAGTAATCACCTGACTTACCCATAGGGACCTTTACTGTCACTGCTTCTGTGCAGGAGTATAACACTTTGACATAGAGATATTAGAGACAGGATACTACCCCTGGGACTTCTGACACTGTTCCTTCAGAGAACAGAATATCACTGTGCCATCCTAGCCAGAATCATTTCTTCCTGACACCTCCTCCTTCAAGCCACTGATTGCCAAACTAAAGTCTCACATTGATGCACCTGATTGGTAAAGCATAGTCACATGCCGGTGGATCACAATCTAATGGGTCACATTCTGATGTGTCACACTGTGATGGGTCACATACTGATGTATCAGACACTGATGGATCACATGCTGACCCCAAAGGAGGCAGAGGGAGTGAGCTTCTGCCTTCTACTGAAGCAGAATTTATATTCTTGAAACATAGGGAGGTTGCTTAAAAAGTATTGGGCAGAATTTGCAAGGACATAGATAGAGCTGGAGAGTATTATGCTAAGCAAAATAAGTCCATCAGAGAAAGACAAATACCATATGATTTCATTCATATGTGGAACTTAAGAAACAAAACAAATGAGCAAAGGGGGAAAAAAAGAGAGAGGCAAACCAAGAAACAGACTCAAGTATAGAGAACAAACTGGTTACCAAGGGGGAGGTGGGGAGGGAGGGTATGGGGGAAACAGGTGATGGGGATTAAGGAGTGCACTTGTTTTGATGAGCCAGGTGATGTACAGAAGTGTTGAATCACTATATTGTACACCTGAAACTAATATTACACCTTATGTTAACTGGAATTAAAAAAAAAACCCACTCCTAATAAAACAAAGCAAAAGACAAATGTCTTCAACACCTAATAAGAGAAACAATATAAAAAGAGAAAAGGTTAATTAAAAGTTATTTGCAACATCTAAAATCAATGCACAGAAATCCATTGCATTTCTATACACTAACAACAAGACAAAAGAAAGAGAAATTAAGGAGTCGATCCCATTTACAATTGCACCCAAAACCATAAGCTACCTAGGAATAAATCTAACCAAAGAGGCAAAGAATCTGTATGCAGAGAACTATAGAATGCTCATGAAAGAAATTGAGGAAGACGCAAAGAAATGGAAAACGTTCCATGCTATGGATTGGAAGAACAAATATTGTGAAGATGTCAATGCTACCTAGAGCAATCTACACATTTAATGCAATCCCTATCAACTTTTTTCAAAAAATGGAACAAATAGGGCTGCCTGGGTGGCTCAGTCATTAAGCGTCTGCCTTCGGCTCAGGTCATGATCCCAGAGTCCTGGGATTGAGCCCCACATCGGGCTCCCTGCTCAGTGGGAAGCCTGCTTCTCCCTCTCCCACTCCCCCTACTTGTGTTCCCTCTCTCGCTGTGTCTCTCTCTGTCAAATAAATAAATAAAATCTTAAAAAAAAAAAAAAAGAAATGGAACAAATAATCCTAAAATTTGTATGGAACTAGAAAAGACCCCGAATAGTCAGAGGAATGTTGAAAAAGAAAAGCAAAGCTGGTGGCATCATAATTCCGGACTTTAAGCTCTATTACAAAGCTGTCATCATCAAGACAGTATGGTACTGGCACAAAAACAGACACATAGATCAATGGAACAGAATAGAGAGCCCAGAAATGGACCCTCAACTCTATGGTCAACTAATCTTCGACAAAGCAGGAAAGAATGTCCCATGGAAAAAAGACAGTCTCTTCAACAAAGGGTGTTGGGAAAATTGGACAACCACATGCAGAGGAATGAAACTGGATCATTTCCTTACATCACACACAAAAATAGACTCAAAATGGATGAAAGACCTAAATATGAGACAGGAATCCATCAAAATCCTTGAGGAGAACACAGGCAGCAACCTCTTTGACCTCAGCCACATCTTCTTCTTCCTAGAAACATCTCCAAAGGACAAGGGAAGCAAGGGCAAAAATGAACTATTGGGACTTCATCAAGATAAAAAGCTTTTGCACAGCAAAGGAAACAGTGAGCAAAACCAAAAGACAACCGACAGAATGGGAGAAGATATTTGCAAATGACATATCAGATAAAGGGCTTGTATCCAAAATCTATAAAGAACTTATCAAACTCAACACCCAGAGAACAAATAATCCAATCAAGAAATGGGCAGAAGACATGAACAGACATTTCTGCAAAGAAGACATCCAAATGGCCAACAGACACATGAAAAAGTGCTCAACATCAGTTGGCATCAGGGAAATCCAAATCAAAACCTCAATGAGATACCACCTCACACCAGTCAGAATGGCTAAAATTAACAAGTCAGGAAACAACAGATGTTGGCGAGGATGTGGAGAAAGGGGAACCCTCCTACACTGTTGGTAGGAATGCAAGCTGGTGCAGCCACTCTGGAGGTTCCTCAAAGAGTTGAAAATAGAGCTACCCTATGACCCAACAATTGCACTCCTGGATATTTACCCCAAAGATACAAATGTAGTGATCCAAAGGGGCATGTGCACCCCAATGTTTATAGCAGCTATGTCCACAATAGCCAAACTATGGAAAGAGCCTAGATGTCCATCAACAGATGAATGGATAAAGAAGATGTGGTGTGTGTGTATTTATATATATATACATATATATATATATATATATATATACACACACATGATGTGGTCTATACATATGCACAATGGAATATTATGCAGCCACCAAAAAAAATGAAATCCTACCATTTACAATGACGTGGATGGAACTAGATGGTATTATGCTAAGCAAAATAAGTCAATCAGAGAAAGACAAGTATCATATGATCTCACTGATATGAAGAATTTGAGAAACAAGACAGAAGATCATAGGGGAAGAGAGGGAAAAATGAAACAAGACAAAACCAGAGAGGGAGACAAACCATAAGAGACTCCTAATCTCAGGAAACAAACTGAGGCTTGCTGGAGTGGAGGGGGGTGGGAGGGATGAGGTGGTTGGGTGATGGACATTGGGGAGGGTATGTACTATGGTGAGTGCTGTGAATTTTATAAGACTGATGAATCACAGACCTGTACCCCTGAAACAAATAATACATTATATGTTAATTAAAAATTTTTAAAAAAATTTTTTTTAAATTTATTTGCAACATCTATACCCTTCATCTCAATTTTAACCCCAATATTCATGTTATCTGTATCGTATCTTTCTCTTAATTAATATTTGCTAGTAACTTATATACATTGTACTTTTATTACTATTTGCTAGTAACTTACATACATTGTACTTTATTACTATTGTTCTACATAATAAAATTTATCAGAGATCCTCTTCACTCCCCTCCTACAAATACAGTTGAAACATTAACTAAATTTTATTCGATATAAGGTTTACTTATATCTTAGAGTTTGCCAAGCTTTAGCATATATCATATTATTTGATCTTTGCGATAATCCAATGAGGCAAACAATATATGACATTCTTTTCACTTTTACAGATAAAGAAACTAGATTTTGGAGAGATCATAAGATTTCTCAACACCAAAAATCTGATTATGTTCTCCACTGCATGCAATATTTCAGTGGGAGGCCAACAGCCCTTCACCTAAGTCCAAACTCTTTAACATGGTTTCTAAAATTATGTATTCATGCACCTGCTTACCCTTTGACCCTGCCTGCCCTTTCCTTCATACCCCATGAAATCCTGTGCTGCAGCCAAGTTAAGCAATTTCTAGGTCATTTTAAGCATCAGGATTTATCTCACCTTTCATGGTTCCTTTGCACATACTATTCTCCTACCTGAAACCACCGTCACCTACCTGTTCACCTGGCTGAGACTCATTCTTTAGGTTGTTGCTGACATGTTGCTGTTGTTATCAGCAAAAAAAGGAGGAAGCTTTTGGAGGTGATGGATATGTTTATGGCATAGATTGTGGTGATGGTTCCATGGGTATATACTAATCTCCGAACTCATCAAATTATACATATTAAATATATGCAGCTTTTTGTATGGCAATCATACCTCGATAAAGGTGTTTAAAAAAAAATTGACAGATTAAAAAAAAGTCAGCAACAACTTAAAATTTTGTGACACGGTATGGTGTAAGTCAAACAGTTCTGTGGACCAGATTCAGCCATCTGGCCAACAACTGATAACTTTTGCTCCCTGAAAAGATGATATGAGATTCCAAAGAAAGAGAAGGAATTTAGGGGTCAAGAAAGAGAGAAGAGAGGTTCTGCTGGGCCAGGCAGAGGGAAAGGGTTACAGTGATGGGTCCCAAGAACAGTGTAGAACCACAAGTGGCTCCCTGGAATAGTCCCAAGGAGAGGGTATGACATCCTCAAATGGAAGAGCTGTGAAGGTATCTTCCATCTCCAGTGAAAGAGCTGGGAGGCAGCCCTAAGACAAGTTTCGGCAAGTTTCCCTCAGTCCCACAGGTGCATCAGAAGGCCAGCTTATATAATACGAATAATAGTGGCAATATAACACACTTAAGAATGAGAGGCTGTTTTCAAATTTTCCTGGCTATTTTACAAACTTCAGAGAGGAAATTGGCCTTTAAAATATCTGAGATAGAATTTACTGGTAAAATAGAGTAATGGGAACGTGGAGGCAGAATTAAGTTGATTAGCAGGAAATTAAAATTATGATATTTTTGTTGAACATCTGATGTTGTGAATACGCACACACATATACACATATGATAAAAGCTTATTCAAGTGCTTAAAGTTTTTCCAAATAAAAATTTCCCAATTTCAAAGAATTACATGCACATAACTACCAGAGATAAAAAACGGAAACAATTCATAGTAATACATTTCTTTTTCTCCTTGATTTAATCCACCTGAGCATATGTTCCCCTCCCATACCCATGACCCTACTATTAACATCCTTTTTTTGTACAGAAAATAATTGCTGTCCTAATGGTATAACATCGGTCTTGGCTATTTCATAATGTTCCAGAAACACTCTAAACTTCCTTTTAGCCAGTTGACTGAGAACTTGAACCTTTTAGTTCTCATGGGCAAAGAGCCAATGAAGATTTTTATGAAACAATTTAAGTCATGTTAACTCCTCACCAAATCATAAACCTTGTATTTTCTCAGCAGGTTTATATTTCCCAATTTAAAATCTCTGTGGAAAGTCGGTCTTATGTAATGGATTGAAGTATGGTCAGTGACTTAACCAAAGACCTCCGGCTAATCATTTTCCTTGTTCATATTTATCTAGATAGACACACATACAGACACACTTGGAAGGTTCAGGTCACCAATGTTACTTGTAGAACTGTGTAGAAGAGCTGCAGTAAGTCAGAATAGTTGAAACTTTGGGTCATGTCAGAGTTGAACATGGACGGGTATGTTAAGCCTCAGTATACACGTTTCCATGTGTTACAATTTCTCCTACTCTAATAAAACATGTTGAAATTTGTGAACAAGGTCACTGTCCTTGTTTTAAAGTATGTGATTTAATATGATATATATCAATGATTTCTATAAATGTGAATTAGTTGAAAAAACATTAATGGATAATATTTTTAAGTACAATTCCATCAACTCATTTTCCCCCTACTTAGGAATAGCCTTGTCAGTTAGTGCGATTTCCAGTTTTGTATTTTCTCAGAGATGGCACTAGGGAGCTCAATTAAAATGATGGAGGGATAAATATCCAGGGGGAGGAGAGAATAAGGATGACACTTAAGTAACTTTTATCAGTGTTATTTGACAAGAAGCTTCAAATTGTCTAAACAATTCAGATTGACAATTGACACTTCAAGTTATTCTTTGTCTCACACCTATTGAAGTAGGTGAAGACGGAACATTCTTCCAGTGGTCACTAAAATATACCTCCTGGGACCATAAAGGAAGCCTTATGAAGCACTTTGATTTCATTTATCCCATGGAAAGAAATCTCTTCACATTTCCTATAGCCTCATGATATTTGCCAGGGCCTCAGTGTAAGTGAATGCAAAGGACATGCTCTGTAAAATTTAGGGAGATGCCATTCATTTCACTAGAATGTGAATTGTCAACCTAAAATTATGTGGTATACAATCTGGACAACTGCATGCATTGACCAGATCCTCTAGGATGACAAGGTTTTCTTTTTGTTACTGTATCCTAGCTGGCTAATTCCTATTTAAATGCTTTAATGCTAAATACTCTGGCATATACATATGAATTTTCTCTGAATGTGGTGAATCATTGCTACTTTTGAAATGTATACATTATCAGGAGAGAGGAGTATAAGAATGAGGCAAAATCAAAAAATATATGTCCATCCCTAAGAGCTTTTGTTGATTTTGTATGCTATTATATGCTCTTCGCTTCAATTTGTTATTGACTAATCCAGTTATCACCATAGGGGAAGATCGTATGATTGTTTTTGTGTATGTCCTTTAACATGGGTGCAGAAAAACTTCAGAGTATAAAAAGAATAAATGTTGGAATTTTGTGGGGGGGGAGCTACTGTTCTTTTTGATACTAATCCCCATGCAGAGATTATTCGCACATCTGTTGATTTTTTTTTCACGTTGCACACATTTGCACCTTTTTTTTTTAATGTTGACTGAATCACTTAATTGTAGAGGAGCGTTCATTTTAATGTAAATTTTACAGTATTACATGAGTGAATGTATGAAAATAGCTTGGAACAGTTTAAATTGGGCAGAATTCTGCTTTGATCATAATGTGCCTCTTCAGCATTAAAATAAACTTGCAACATATGCTGAAAAACGTGTAATAAGTAAGTGACTCTTGCATGGTGACTTATCTGGAAAAAATAAATCATCAATTTAATAGAATTCCAAATCCACAAAATACTTCTAACAACTACAATGTGATGATCTGATTAGCATCTTATGACAATAGGTAACCTGCAATACAGGTTAAATAATCAGAAATATCTGATTTAAAGAATTTTTAAATATTAAAATGCTTCAAATTGTAATTATTTTTGGAAATATTTGAAAATAAAACATTTAGTAGTTACATAATACTTTTTGTTACAGATGTAATCCTAACTTCTTTACCCTATTGTGCAGATAACAAAGAATGAGGCAAATTGATGTCAATTTTTACAGCAACCAGTAAAAATGAAATTATCAACATTCTTAAATCAGGGTGAGAATAGAGAATAATTAATAATGACAAAGGAGTTTCCAACAAAGGGAATGGCTAGATAAAAACAGTTTGCCTTTAAAATTTGCCGTGATGAGATATTATTAATTAATGGCAGTTGTCCAAAGAATCTTCCATTAGTATCCTTGAGAGGCAGGGAGGGATTGTGATATCATGAGCAGAACTGTAGACACTTACTGAATAACTCTGGACAAATAATTTATCTTCTCTGACTTCTTTTCCCCATCTGTAAAATTATATCAATAAGAAATGCTTTTTGGTTGCAAGTTTAAAAAAATAAAACATCTAACAATGGCTTAAGCACAGTTCTTAAGTACTCTGAGTATAGTAAGTAATGAAAAAAAAAAAAAAAACAGGGAAACTAAATAGAGCCAGATTAGTATAAGAAATCATTCCATATAAAAGATAATCCCTCCATGTTTACCTTTAATCAAAAGGAATACATTTGTCACTTCAAGAAATTGTCTCTGAAGTCATGGACCATTTTTCCCCCCAGCTAGTACTCGTTGTAAAAGAAATTCAAAGGTGAGTCTATCCTTTGGCAACACTTAAAGAAGACTCTCAGTAAAGCTTCAAGTGTACTTAATACAGTACATTATTACTAATTCAACATTTGCTTATTGATTGTCTGTTCTATGCCAGGATGTGCATTTGGGGATCTAAAAAACAAACCAACAACAAACTATAAAGTGACACAGTATATGATTCTTACCCTTAAAGATTTTAAATGAATTTGAAAATAGCATTCATACATACAGACATGTTTTCTCCAAGCAGTCCTCTCTGTAGAGTTTCAGAGAGTTCTGTGTGAATGTCCCACAGAGCTCATGATATCAGCACATCCTAAATCAGACTCATCGTGTTTCCTACTTCCTCACTTGTCCTCCCCCAGCTCAATACCCCCATTTTCCCCATATTGATTGGTGGCATTGTCATTGGCTTGTCTCATGAGCCTGAATCTAGACATCATCATACCTTCTAACACTCCCCACCTCCCAGGTCCTGGTTACTGCCAATTCTGCCTCATAAACAACTTTCTCTCTTCTACACATGGCCTCAGCCTTACCTAACTCCTTGTCATCTCTCACCCAGATTATTTCATTGCTTCTCTCAAAGTGATCACCTTGCTTCTTAACTTCATTTCCTTACAATCCAGATTCCACATGACTCCTTAGATGTTCTTTTTAAAATGCAATCTAATCACTTGTCTACTTCACTTAGAAATCTTAACTGGCCCCCAGTCAACTACAAGGAGAATTCAAGCAACCTAGCAAGGTTTATAAGGCCCTTCATGACTGAGTCCTCATTATCTCATTTCTCACAACCCTTCCCCTTACTATTTATAAGCCAGAAAAATTGAGATTTTTATAATTCACTGGACATATCATGTGATTTAAACATTGTTTTATTTTCATACATGTTTCTCATTTTGGGAGAGCTTCACTCACCCCAACATCAGATAACTAAAATTGACTTTCAGTATCATCAATTCCAGAAAGACTTTCCCTAAACTCTTACTACCCCAACTTTCCCTACTCCCAATCAACATCCATAGAGCTACACACTCCATTTTTCACAGTTTATATTTTGAATATGTCTATTGTAGCATGAATTATACTACAGTACATTTTTTTGCAGGTCAGTTCTCTTAAGGATAATATGCTCTTTGAGAATAGGAACTGTAAGTTCATTCACACCCATCTCACTTATCTTCCACACTACCTGGCATATATTGATCTACTGAGCATCTATTTTGTACTCCATGTAACTGTGTTGTATGAAGTAAATGAATAAATGAACAAATGGAAGTTAGGTAATATTATGAAACAATATGTATGATATAACAAAATAAATATGGAGATCAAATTTAAGCCAGGAAAATAAAAATTCTTGCCAAAATCCCTAGTCATGATGAAACAAAATGAGAGAATTGGAAATCTGTAATAGTTATTTCAAAATGGAGATTACTTTTGTGAGTGGTGTGGAGGAAAAACCAGACTTGGACTAAAATACTGATAATGATCAAGCTCAACAGTAAGGAGTCTCATGTAGACCATTAGACAATGAGATGACCGAAGTGCAAAGTGATTTGTGTCATTTTTTATCTGCTAGGTCTTACACTCTGGGAGCCACACTTTGTGAATCTTTGATTCTGTGATTGTTGCCTCCCTGTGTTAAGTTGAGTGCCGAAAGGGCCATAATGATACTGTGTTTTTGTAATATTTAGCAGTGGGTTGATGACCTAAGAGAAAACAGTACAGAAGAGATGTTATTAACTGAGCCTTAAAGGACTGACAGACTTTAAATAGGAGAGGACGAAAAAGTTTCCATACTTGAGGGCAGCAGAGTAGGGGAAATCAAGCCTACTTAAGGGAACAGAAAATAGTAGTTTGGACAAGGTCTGAGAATTTGCATGAAAGAGTCCTGGAAATAAAGTTAAGATTATGGGTGGCTGAATGCCAAGGTTCTTGCTCTTCCTCTTTAAGGAATATAAATCAATTAAAGGTGACTGTGAAGGAGAATGACACTACCAAAGTATATTGAGGACAATGAATCTGGCAGTAGTTAGAACTGGAAGTCATGTCACTCAGGTGTCATGTAGCTGCAGGGGAGAGAAAACCAATTCAACTGGCTAAACAAAACTAGTCTGTCTTTATTTTATATGTATAAATTTAAAGTGATTTTAAAAGAGACAAAGTGTATATATTTGCTCATGTAATGGAAAAATCCATGACTATGTTTGGAAATGGCTGAATCCAAGTGCTCAATTTACAAACCAGAATGACTCCTCCCATGTGGTAGCAAGTTGCCCTCCAGAAGCTCCGGACTTATGCCCAGTTCTGAATGTACAGTAAATGAGAACCTCTCCTTTCTGATGTTAAGAGTCTCTGTTGAGTCTTGCTTATCACTATATATATGAATATATATATATTCAACACCAAGTCTAGCAATTGCTATATATGATTTTAATATTTTTATTTTTTGTTTTGACATTTTTATTGGTGCTATTTTTGAGATTATAATAAGGATGTGGTAAACAGCAAATGTCTTTTTTGGTAATATTGCTATCCAGAGTTCTAAGATACTGTATACTTTGTCATCACTACTACTTTTATTTTGGAAATCATAAAGCAATGGCAGAGTAAAATAATTATATTAATAGCCTAATAAAGAACTTTATTACTGTGGGTTGCCACTTGGTCCAGTTATAGTACAGCTTTGTTCTTCTTACCAATTCAATCTCACTGAATTTTGGTTCTACTATGTCTTGCACCTTGAACGCCTGAGCAGCTTCTCTTCATCCCCGTTCCTTGTGGAAATAAGAGCAGTCTGTGCCTTATTTCTATCCATAGGTTCATGGTGAACCTAATCTTGTCCCAAGAAGCCTACAGAATGCTGACCTAGTTTTTCTATGCCCCTTCGAGTCTATGATGTAAATGCTCATTGCTTCACCCTGTGGAAATTGGGGTTCAGAAGACTGACATAAATGTTTGTTGTAGGTAATGAAGTCTTGGGTCTGTCACTCCAGAGATTTCTGTCTTGTGCCAGCCCGCCCCAAACTGTGGAAGGCTAACATATTAGCTTTCAAGAAAGGTAAAATCTCAGGTGTTTCACCTCTTGACAATGATGTACATTTCCCTAATGAAATCTTCTCTTCTCATTCATGTTCTCCCTAGACCCCTGCTTTCTAATTCTTTCTTACTGTTCTCATTTCCTGGCTTCAAAAATCTCTTCTTTTTTATTGATAATCCATGCAGAACAGATTCTTTTTACTTATAACTCAAATTAGCATTCTTTATGAATCTGTTTAGTCCCAAATGCTAGTTTCAATTATTTCTTGAGGGAAAGGGAAAGAACTGAATAGATGCAGAGTTGGACTGTGAAACTCTACTAATAATTCAGTTCTTTGACCCTATCCCCATACACTTGGAGCCCAAAGATATAAATTTATCAGTACGAAATAAGTTCTTAGTCTCCTTCTCCTTGGACACATTGGTTTGTTCACACCTGGGGACCTTGATTAGGTGGCCTACGTCAGAGACAAGTTGTGTTTCCATTCGTATCATTTGCTTAGTAATACATACCTTTCCACTGGATCAATGCATACCTGTGAACTTGTTGAACAGAAACCACTGGTAACATTCTTTGAAATGTGTATCTCAGCTATCCAACTGCTATTTGAGGAACAAGACCTTTCTAATAATATTTTTCCAATGAACTTGATACTCATTCTGCATTTTTACCTGACTGAAATTAAAAAAAAAAAAAAGTTAATAGGAAGATTCTGCACAAGAGCTTTAAACTATGTGGCAAAAGTGGCGATCAGTCTAAACACATTAAAATTCTATTTTCTTTTACAAGTGTTTGCTGCAGATGACCCCCACTGATCTTAAATATATTTCTGTATCTGTAACTGAATAGAGGTTTTCCGTACAGCATGTTCTAATGGCACTCTGGCCTTTAGCCAACAAGGCACTGAATAAGGCTATTTTTAAAATACAGAAACTGGGAACAGCTGCAGCAATCAAATTTGATAAAAACAGAGAGGAACTTTGCTTTTTTTTTTTTTTTACGGTTTGTCCAAGTTTAGACTTCTTTCATAGAACTGCTTTTGTTCTGTTGTATGAAGGGCTACAAGACCAATACAGTGAAGCCCTTTTTAAACAAATAACTTTTAAAAGAATACAACTAAATGGAATAATTTTTCTTTGTACCAAGAGTATCAATGCAAAAGTGTTTTAAACTATTTTAAAAAGAATATATCTCTTATAAGAAGAGGTAGGAAAAGAATGAATTATATTAACAAAGTTTGGACCATAAAAGAGGTTTTGGCTTTCCCTACCCACAAAGCAACTCCTTGAAAAGGGAGATAAAGTCCTTAGTTTTTCAGTGTTGAAAATCTGAAAGTTTGCATTTGAACTTCTCCTATGTATTCAAGTGTTGTTAGGGGCAAAGGTACTCTGAATGTTCCATTTCTACTTTTCACATAACTATTAGTCATGAATGTTGCTGTATTTTCTAAAATTTGGATTAATATCAGTGCAGTTCTTTTACAAAGATAAAAGACATGCTTCTTAAAATGTAAAGGAAAACTTTCTCACAGAGACCTTTTGTACTTATCGGAATCCCTCAACGTGTCCATATACAAGGGCTTATTCTTTATTTTTTTAAAATTCAAGCTCTTTGGAAACTTGTCAGTACATGATTAATAAGCATCATGAGGTGAATAGATACTGAAACTCTCCTAGACAGTAGTTAATTGCAAATTCTCTCTTCTAAGTGATTTCATGTGTTGAAAGGATTTCTTTGCTAACTTTGTAATTGACATGACAAAGGATATTGTATTTCTTACAAGTATTTACAAATGAGATTAATTTTAAAATCCCATCCAAATGAAACTACTTAGGTCAACATTAATTCAATTTAGTAATCCAAGACATAATATCATTCTTTTTCTGTAGCCATAAAGTTATAAAATAAGATTATCTTATAAGGCAGAAGAAAGAAAAAAGGTTATCTTATAAGGCAGAAGAAAATAAAAACAGAAGAATCTAGGTATACACTAAGCTGTACTAACTTGTCAACAGGTAGCCTCTTAGGTATGATGTTCCATCTGTCTACAGTCTATTTTAAGCGTAAAAAAATAAAAAAAAAAACAAATTAAGCAGAATCTTCTCTGACTCAAATCATTCTTTATTAGAGGCACTGATGAGTGAGTCAAGAATGGCTCGTCTTTAAATGGTGAGGCAATGATCATATTAAGTGTGTTGTTAGAACTTGAGACCATGAGAGTTCCTGTCTCAGTTCTGCATTCATGTCCTGTTCTCAGTTGAGAGGGGGTCCTCAGTCCTGCATAACAGCAAAACTCCTTAAACACACACTGTTTTAACCAGCGACTGTGGCATTCTTGTTGTGCAGAGCCCTGAAGCCAGCAGGTTTTCAAGGATTCTCTGGCAGCACACCAGATTTCAGGAGATAATCCTATATTTTACCAATACCAAAAAGTTCCAAATGAAGGTTACTGGGATTTAATTTTATTTAGTCATGTGTAACCTCTTTTCCGAAGACGTACTGCCAGGAGACTAAGATGTCCTTCTGAGCCGCCGGGTTTTATGCAAATGGTGGGAAAAAGCACAGTAACCCCAATATAATGGAATCTTTCAATCTCTTGTTCAGAGTACAATATTTATATGTAACCAGGATACACTAGACATAAAACTCCGCTCTGTTATACAGTAAATAACTATGCTTCATTACTATATTTTGTCCTTATTTTAATTTTCAGCATTAGGTTTATAAGTGAGGTCAAATGCATTACCACGTTCTTAAAATTTTGTTTTTCACAAGTGTTTTTCATACCTCATTGAAACTAAAATAAAGGACAGTGAAACATGCCATTATATTTTATAATATATGTCAGGAAAATAACATTTTCATAGTACTTCTGGAAATTGAATGTAAAGACTACATAGTCATATGTAAAATCATATTGGCACCGCCTTCTAAATAAATTGAGTATGAACTGGGGTGGTTTCTTTTTTAATTGTTGGAGCTGTTTAATTCTTAGAAGAATGGCAGTTGGTCATCTCCCTGGTGAATTCATCCTCTTAGCAGGCATCAGTGTTGGGGTGCAGGATGCCCCTCCAGAAGCTATTCAGAATTTGCTGACATCAGCCATCATTCATGAGCGCTTGCTTTGTTTAGTGATGGTGCTAATATGAGGAGACACGTGAAGTAGCTTGGTTTATGGAAGAGGGCAGCAGAGGCATGGTGCTGTGAAAACATCCCCACACACACTAATGGCTCATTCACACAGAAAACAAGCAGCAGCCTTCAGTCCCTCCACAAAGCTTAACGAGAACAAACTGACTCAAGAACCCAGAAGCAGCAGTGTTCAGAATCACTGCTAGCTTGTGCTCGCAAACTCTCTGCTTACATTTACTCATGATACACATTGTCAGGTGCAGCAATAGATTGCTATGGGAAGTCTTTAAGCTGATTCTCTATGGGCCTTGTGAATGAAATGCTTACGATTTCTTGGGTTGTGTGCCCTGGGGTGAAGATCACTTTTCAAGTATGCCATGTAACAAAATGATTTGCAGGCCCTGAATCACTTTGGTCCCAATAAGGGAAAATTGTTGACAGTATGCCACACTGTGATTTCTGGTCTTTACTTTTTTTGGATCCATTTAGGAAAGTTCAGAATTTTAGAATGAAAATACATAAAGTTATAGTCAGCTCTGGCTGGTTGTTTTCAAAAACCAGATGGCTTTAAAAGAGATGATCAAATCCATTCTTTAAAAGTCATTTTTAAAAGCAGGCATGTGATTCTACTATATATATATAATTTCTGTATGTGTACCTTAACCCCTTATTTTCAGAGTTTTTAAAGGGAATGGGGTATTTCATACAGCTAGATTTTCCAAAAACTCTAGTTAATCCATTTATGTACCAGACTGTAATTTTCTAAGTTTTTTTTTCATTTTAACCATTTTGGATGAAAATTATTCCAAAAAGCATTTTGTATTTCATAGCCTTCTTATAAGATTCTTCAGAGTATAATTCACACATGACCTGGAACAGTCATTGTGAATGAGAGTTTTGTACTGTATTTAATTTAGTGACAACATCTGAAATGATTTACTGGTAGGATTATTGATGGTACTATTCATGTTTTTTTTTTCTCTCTCTTCCATCACTGATAACATTTAATGGTTAGTTCTTACTACTCTCAGCATGTACAGTAACATGGAATTTGGAGTTAAGTATACCTAGTTCAAAAACCAGATTTGTGAAGACTTGGACAAGTAACATAGATTTCTCATCAATAAAATGAAGAGAATAATATCAGCTTCTAAGGATTGTTGGGAGTCTTAAATGAAAAAAATGCCTGTAAATTCCTAAGGAGAGCCTGCCCATAGTGGGCATAGAGTATATATATTAACTCTCCCCATTTCCTTGATAGACCTAAAATTGCATGGGGTATCACCTTAGGTGCTGAAAGTCTTCTTTAATGCTTACATACTGTGATGTGAAATGAAGTCCATATTAATAAACTGTTGCTTTAGTTCTCTCTAATCACCCCCTTTTCTTCTTCACATTTTCTAATTTATGGAGGTCAGGGAAAACAGCCATGTATGCTTGTGAGGAGCCATCTAAATAATCGGGACAATAGATGGACATATTAAGGAAAAATCCGCAAAGCATTCACTTAGGTGGATGAATTTCATATATACATTGGCTTTTAAAAAGTTTATTCTGGAATCTTCAGGCATGTCTCATATAGATGCTAGATAAATGAAGCATCACTAGAAAGCATACAATCTACCCACACTCAGGAGGTACAACTCCATAGATATCCTGGACTCGCCCTGGCCAAATAAGAACTTAATAGATGTTGATATAATTAGCAGTTTATGGTGATTACAAAATGTCCCTGCTGAGTCACTGAGTGTACCCCAGGACATGGCCTCCCACCACGTTACAGCATGTGGCTGGACACCATGCACAAAGGAGTATGCCCTTCCCTGCCCCTCCTTCCCCTCACTTCAGTACACATTATATTCTACGAAATGCTAAAATGCTACAACCCACATTCAGTCTGTGTTTGTAATGCATCCTCTTCTGTTCCCTCACATATGGCAGTCTGAAACAATTACATAATGAGACATATTATCAGGGCATAACTGTCAAAAATGAAGAGACTGAGCTGTGAATAAATATTACCCACTTATTAGCTGTGCTGCTCCTGTGTCCTCGAATCTATACCTTACCCCTTACTTTCAGATTTTACATTCATACCCTCTGATTGCCTGTGTAACAAAATGATACAGTACTAACAATATTTAGAAAATGATTTATAAAAACAAAGGCAAATTAAATTTTAAAGTAGTGTTTCTTATATTTGTGCTGTAGTCTGGTGAAATCTACTGACTCTTCAGAGCATGTGTTTTTTTTGTTTTTTTTTTTTTAAAGATTTTATTTATTTGACAGAGAGAGACACAGCGCGACAGGGAACACAAGCAGGGGGAGTGGGAGGGAGAAGCAGGCTTCCCGCGGAGCAGGGAGCCCGATGTGGGGCTTGATCCCAGGACCCTGGGATCATGACCTGAGCCGAAGGCAGACGCTTAACGACTGAGCCACCCAGGCGCCCAGCATGTTTTAAAATTCATAAAAATAAAATATATAGGGTAACGAAGGACACCAATTATATTGAAATACTGTTGAAGAGTCACTGACCCTGTTTTAAGAATGTTGCCCTACTATGACTCAATTTAGGTTATTTCATTAAGTTTCTTCCCTCTGAAGTACCTATTCTGGACTTTCTATTTTAAATATGAAAATATCAAATTTGGCAGATTCTCTCGCCTCTATTACCTCTATAGAACCATTTGGAAAGATATGTTAACTCTTTCAAAAATGTACTGTTTTTCCCCTGAACAAAAGCAATCTCTTCCTCAGGATAGATGCACCCTTCCGATTACCAGGATGTCAGGAGGTCTCAATACTCAGTACTCTCACAGGTGGAGCTAATACTGACCTGAATCTACCCGTCTGGTCACAATTTGTGCATTCCTGTGTATTACTATTATTTTTTTCCTTCACATTCAAAAAGTCCAATCTGGATGCAATGACTGCACATAATGTTGAACATTAAGCTGCTCATTTATTTTATAATAAAGTTATTTGGAAACTTCAGTACTTCATGATTAACAACAAATTTTCTGATGAGGAACCTCACAGTATACAAAGGTGGTGAGATTCTATGGTTGAGAACAACTGTTTTACTCAAGGATATATCCACTGATGAAGGAAGGATGTTATGCCTTTCAGGTCACTGTGACGCCATTTGCATTTATAGTGACAGTACTAAAGTGAAAATTCCAATGGCCTAATTAATTGTTTCTTTTAAGCAGAGGTTGGCACTTTTCTCTAAAGGTCCAGATAGTGTATATCTTAGGCTCTGTGGGCTATAAGGTCTTTGTTGCAACCACTCCACCATTGTAGTATGAAAGCAGACATAGACAAAACCTAAATGAAAGAGTGTGGCTGTGCTCCCATCAAAACTAAACTATGAACACTAAAATTTTAATTTCATAGAATCTTCAGATGTTACAGTCTATTATTCTTTTTAAATTCTTTCCACTTTGTAAATGTGTAAAAACCATTCTTAACTAGCAACCTGTACAAAAACAAGCAGCCAGCCAGACGTGGTCCGTGGGCTGTAGTTTGCTACTTCGATTCTTACGTATGAAATCTGTAGCCAGGTAGCAAACCAATTAAGCAGGTTCTTCGGATTGGTTTTGACATCCCAGTGGGACCTGCATGTAAAATAATTTTAGCTAGAATATGAAGTGAGGAAGTCTTTGATGTTTTTAGATGATACTACATATAGAAACAAAATTCGAAATTATATAGATGGAAACTATCTTTGTCTGAAATCAATCAAGATCCAGCTCTCAGAGGCAATATGTAAGAAGCTTCAGTTTTACACAGACAGTGCAGACTATTAAAAAATGTTGAAATGTTATGGAAGCAAATTTGTGCAGCACAAATTTAGGGTTTCTTTTTAATTTTTTTTTTGAACACCTAATTAAAAGCATATGGTATTAATTTACCTCTACTGGAGTTAGTAAATATTCCACTATTTCTATGCAGTTCTTTGTGTTATCAAGAACATGAAGATTTGAAAGCCTGTCTTCTAAATCTGTAAGAAATATCTTCATTACTGATTATTAATGGTAGAGATTGATTTTCAGGGCATTTTTTGCAGGGAGAAAAACAAAGACAAATTAAAAGAAAGAAAAAAATCAGAAGGAGGGTGGTAGACAGCAGCAATATGGTGTGGGTATAGACAATCCCTGTGATTCATGGAAAAGTTAGGGCTCACAGATTAACTGTCGTGAGAAAGTGTTTTATTTCTTGTAGAATAGTTCCCATCAACCAGATCATTACAAGATTAGCACAAAATTCCTATTTAGGAATAAGGGAGTTGCAAAATATGTAATACTTCATGTGAACTTCAATGTTGTTGTTGTTGTTGTTTTATAAATATCACCAGACACACATCTGGGGTTTTAGTGCTTGCCACAGTGTAGTTTTCTGGTTGACATATATCTAAGAAATGCGTATATTAACACCCAGGCTATAGAGCCAAGTACATTTTCGTGCGGGCTACAGCTGAAAGAATATGTTTCCATTCCTTGTCCATCTGTTCTTGGCAACATAAATTTAAACTAGAAACACAGAATAAGTTTCATGAGAAATAAGTCTAAATAGGGTTTAGAACAGCAAGGTGAATGCTCTAAGTTATTATGACTTGTTAACATTTGATTTTGTAGCTAGAATGTTGTGTTGAGAAATCTCATGCTTCAAGTTTTAAAAAAATAATAGTTGTGTGTTGTTGTTGTTTTTTTTATCAGTTCATTTAAAAAAATACAATGGCTTGGTCACACTTCAACTTTAAGGGCTTGTATTCGCCAGTGAGCATGAGCCTAACAAACTTTGAGATTTCGGAGTGCTTATTTGCCATATACTTGAACTACACTAAAAATGCATCTTCTACATTTGTGAGCTCCATGCTAAAATGGATTCATTAGTGGGGAATGAGGGTTTTCCATAAAAAGGGGAGCCCATATAAAACACACTTGTTTTTCTGCAAGTCCAGCCTCAGCTATGACCAGCTATTATGTTATTATCTTGTAAAATCATCATGCCCTCCCACTCTGTGCTAAAATCTCCAGCTTTTTCTGCTACTAAAATAATATTAAACTGTTTATTTGCATTTGAAAATACATGGAAATACATGAGAATACTAAAACATAAAAGGGCCATATATATATGAACCTAGAATTTTGCCTCTCTCTCAAGGGTCCAGGTACTCTGAGCTAAATAGGGAAGCTGTACAGGGGCTGTGGGTTAGGGCTGGGCTCTGTGGAATTCCTCTGATGTGAGGGCAACCTCTACCTCTGGCTGAGCAGAAGTCTTCAGGTTGGGAAGGGTCCTTGAAGCTCACACAATCGAGGCTTTTTCTCTATATAATTATGTCTCTTTTTCTTCTATGGTTGATTTGTCAAATATAACATAGCGGTTATGCGTCTAAGTCACTGGGCTCAAATTTTGGCTCTGTGACTTCCTAGGTATGTTAATATGAATAAATTAGTTAACTTCTCTAGTGTTCAGTTTCTCTGTCTGTAAAAGGGAATGATCATTTTACCTTCAATTGGTTTTAAAGGGAAGCAAATGAGATAATAAAGTGATTAGTCCAGTGACAGGCACTACTTAGTAAACATTCATCAAGCCAAAGCTATTATTATTAGCCTCTTTCTACTGCCCTCTGTCAGAAAAAATAATTGCACTGTGCTAATTTTCTAGGTGGCTCCCAAATAGTATTTTTTTTGTAGTTTTTAATTTTATTATGTTATGTTAGTCACCATACAATACATCATTAGTTTTTGATGTAGTGATCCATGATCCATTGTTTTCGTATAACACCCAGTGCTCCATACAGTACGTGCCCTCCTTAATACCCATCACTGGGCTAACCAATCCCCCCTCCCCCCTCCCCTCTAAAACCCTGTTTGTTTCTCAGGTCCATAGTCTCTCATGGTTCATCTCTCCCTCCAATTCCCCCCGCCCATTTTTCCCTTCCTTCTCCTAATGTCCTCCATGTTATTCCTTATGTTCCACAAATAAGTGAAACCATATGATAATTGACTTTCTCTGCTTGACTTATTTCACTTAGCATAATCTCCTCCAGTCCCATCCATGTTGATGTAAAAGTTGGGTATTCATCTTTTCTGATGGCTGAGTAATATTCCATTGTATATATGGGCCACATCTTCTTTATCCATTCATCTGTTGAAGGGCATCTCGGCTCTTTCCACAGTTTGGCTATTGCGGACATTGCTGCTATGAACATTGGGGTGCATATGGCCCTTCTTTTCACTACATCTGTGTCTTTGGGGTAAATACCCAGGAGTGCAATTGCTGGGTCATAGGGTAGCTCTATTTTTAAATTTTTGAGGAACCTCCACACCGTTTTCCAAAGTGGCTGTACCAACTTGCATTCCCACCAACAGTGTAAGAGGGTTCCCCTTTCTCCACAACCTCTCCAACATTTGTTGTTTCTTTCCCTGTCCATTTTGGCCATTCTAATTGGCGTAAGGTGGTATCTCAGTGTGGTTTTGATTTGGATTTCCCTGATGGCTAATGATGATGAACATTTTTTCATGTGTCTGTTAGCCATTTGTATGTCTTCTTCAGAGAAGTGTCTGTTCATCTCTTCTGCCCACTTTTTGACTTGATTATTTGTTTTTTGGGTGTTGAGTTTGAGAAGTTCTTCATAGATTTTGGATACCAGCCCTTTATCTGTAGTGTCATTTGCAAATATCTTCTCCCATTCTGTGGGTTGCCTCTTTGTTTTGTTGACTGTTTCCTTTGCTGTGCAGAAGCTTTTTATCTTGATGAAGTCCCACAAGTTCATTTTTGCTTTTGTTTCACTAGCTTTTGGAGATGTATCTTGAAAGAAGTTGCTGTGGCCAATGTAAAAGAGGTTCCTGCCTATGTTCTCCTCTAGGATTTTGATGGATTCCTGTCTCACATTGAGGTCTTTCATCCACTCTGAGTTTATCTTTGTGAGTGGTGTTAGAGAATGGTCAAGTTTCATTCTTCTGCATGTGGCTGTCCAATTTTCCCAGTACCATTTATTGAAGAGACTGTCTTTTTTCCATTGCATGTTTTTTCCTGCTTTGTCAAAGATTATTTGACCATAGAGTTGAGGGTCCATATCTGGGTTCTCTATTCGGTTCCATATGTCTGTTTTTGTGCCAGTACCATGCTGTCTTGGTGATCACTGATTTGTAATATAGCTTGAAATCGGGTAACGTGATGCCCCCAGCTTTGTTTTTCTTTTTCAACATCTCCTTGGCAATTCGGGGTCTTTTCTGATTCCATACAAATTTTAGGATTGTTTGTTCCAGCACTTTGAAAAATGTCATTGGAATTTTGATCGGGATGGCATTGAAGGTATAGATTGCTCTGGGTAGCATAGACATTTTAACAATGTTTATTCTTCTGATCCATGAGCATGGAATATTTTTCCATCTTTTTGTGTCTTCTTCAATTTCTTTCATGAGTGTTCTGTAGTTCCTAGAGTATAGATCCTTTACCTCTTTGGTTAGGTTTATTCCGAGGTATCTTATGGTCTTTGGTGCTATTGTAAATGGAATCGTTTCTTTAATTTCTCTTTCTACAGTTGCGTTGTTAGTGTATAAGAAAGCAACTGATTTCTGTGCATTGATTTTGTATCCTGCCACATTACTGAATTGCTGGATGAGTTCTAGTAATTTGGGGGTGGAGTCTTTTGGGTTTTCCACATAAAGAATCATGTCGTCTGCGAAAAGAGAGAGTTTGACTTCTTCTTTGCCAATTTGAATACCTTTTATTTCTTTTTGTTGTCTGATTGCTGTTGCTAGGACTTCTAGTACTATGTTGAACAACAGTGGTGAGAGTGGGCACCCTTGACGTGTTCCTGATCTTAAGGGAAAGGCTCTCAGCTTTTCCCCATTGAGGATGATATTCACTGTGGGTTTTTCATACATGGATTTTATGAGCTTGAGGAATGTTCCCTCTATCCCTATACTCTGGAGAGTTTTAATCAGGAAAGGATGTTGTATTTTGTCAAATGCTTTTTCTGCATCAATTGAGAGGACCATATGGTTCTTCTCCCTCCTCTTATTAATGTGTTCTATCACATTGATTGATTTGCCAATGTTGAACCACCCTTGCATCCCAGGGATAAATCCCACTTGGTCGTGGTGGATGATCCTTTTAATGTATTGTTGGATCCTATTAGCTAGGATTTTGTTGAGGATTTTGGAATCCATATTCATCAGGGATATTGGTCTGAAATTCTCCTTTTTGATGGGGTCTTTGCCTGGTTTGGGGATTAAGGTAATGCTGGCCTCATAGAATGAGTTTGGAAGTTTTCCTTCTGTTTCTATTTTTTGAAACAGCTTCAGTAGAATAGGTATTATTTCTTCTTTGAATGTTTGGTAGAATTCCCCAGGGAATCCATCAGGCCCTGGACTCTTGTTTTTTGGGAGGTTTTTGATCACTGCTTCAATCTCGTTACTGGTTATTGGCCTATTCAGGTTGTCAATTTCTTCCTGTTTCAGTCTTGGCAGCTTATAGGTTTCCAGGAAGGCCTCCATTTCATCCAGATTGCTCAGTTTATTGGCATATAGTTGTTGATAATAATTTCTAATAATTGTTTCTATTTCCTTGGTGTTAGTCGTGATCTCTCCCCTTTCATTCATAATTTTATTAATTTGAGTCCTTTCTGTCTTCTTTTGGATTAGTCTGGCCAGTGGTTTATCAATCTTATTAATTCTTTGAAGAACCAACTTCTAGTTTCGTTGATCTGATCTACTGTGTTTCTGGTTTCTAATTCATTGATTTCTGCTCTAATTTTAATTATTTCTCTTCTAATGCGTGGCTTAGGCATCGTTTGTTGCTTTTTCTCTAGTTCTTTAAGGTGTAGAGTTAGTTGGTGAATTCGGGATTTTTCTATTTTTTTGAGTGAGGCTTGGATGGCTATGTGTTTCCCCCTTAGGACTGCCTTTGCAGTATCCCATAGGTTTTGGACCGATGTGTTTTCATTCTCTTTGGCTTCCATGAATTGTTTAAGTTCTTCTTTGATTTCTTGGTTGACCCAAACATTCTTGAGCAGAGTGGTCTTTAGCTTCCAAGTGTTTGAATTTCTGCCAAATTTTTTTTGTGATTGAGTTCCAGTTTTAGAGCATTGTGGTCTGAGAATATGCAGGGAATAATCTCAATCTTTTGGTATCAGTTGAGACCTGATTTGTGACCCAGTATATGGTCTATTCTGGAGAAAGTTCCATGTGCGCTCGAGAAGAATGAGTATTCTGTTGTTTTAGGGTGGAATGTTCTGTAAATATCTATGAGGTCCATCTGGTCCAATGTATCATTCAAAGCTCTTGTTTCCTTATTGATTTTCTGCTTAGATGATCTGTCCATTGCTGAGAGTGGAGTATTGAGGTCTCCTACAATTAACGTATTGTTATCAATATGACTCTTTATTTTGGTTAACAGTTGGCTTATGTAGATGGCTGCTCCCATGTTGGGGGCATAGATATTTACAATTGTTAGATCTTCTTGTTCGATAGACCCTTTAAGAATGATATAGTGTCCTTCTGTGTCTCTTATTACTGACTTTAGTTTAAAATCTAATTTGTCTGATATAAGAATTGCTACCCCAGCTTTCTTTTGAGGTCCACTGGCATGGAAGATGGATCTCCATCCCTTCACTTTCAGTCTGGATGTATCTTTAGGTTCAAAATGAGTCTCTTGTAGACAGTATATGGATGGGTCCTGTCTTTTTATCCAATCTGCAACCCTGTGCTGTTTTATGGGAGCATTTAGGCCATTCACGTTGAGAGTGATTATTGAAAGATATGAATTAATTGTCATCATGTTGCCTGTGAAGACGTTGTTTTTATAGACTGTCCCTGTAAATTTCTGTTGTAGATCACTCTTGGGGTCTTTCTCCTTTTATAGAACCCCCCTTAATATTTCTTGCAGGGCCGGCTTAGTAGTCACATATTCTTTCAACTTCTGCCAGTCGTGGAAGCTCTGCATCTCTCCATCCATTCTAAATGAAAGCCTTACTGGATAAAGTATTCTTGGCTGCATATTCTTCCCATTTAGTACCCTGAATATGTCTTGCCAGGCCTTTCTGGCTTGCCAGGTCTCTGTGGATAGGTCTGACGTTATTCTGATGTTCCTCCCTCTGTACGTAAGGAATCTCTTCCCCCTGACTGCCCTTAAGATGGTTTCCTTGGTTCTAAGATTTGCAAGTTTTACTATTACATGCCGGGGTGTTGGCCTGTTTTCCTTGATCTTAGGAGGGGTCCTCTCTGCCTCTAGGACTCAAATGTTTGTTTCTTTCCCCAGATTAGGGAAGTTCTCAGCTACGATTTGCTCAAATACATCTTCTAGCCCTCTCTCTCTCTCCACTCCCTCTGGGATTCCAATTATTCTGACATTGGAACGCCTCATGGTGTCACTTATTTCTCTGATTCTATTTTCATGGATTCTGAGTTGTTTTTCCCTGGCCTCCTCTTTTCCCTTTTTATCTATTATACTGTCTTCCAGATCGCTTATTCTCTCTTCTGTCTCAGTTACCCTAGCTGTTAGATTATCTAGATTGGATTGGATCTCATTGATAGCATTTTTAAGTTCTGCCAATTCACCTTTTATTTCTGCCCTTAGAGACTCTATGTTGCCATTAATTGATTTCTCCATTCTAGCCATTGTCTTCACAATTGCTAGCCTGAATTCCATCTCTGACATCTTGATTATATCTGCATCCATTTGTAAATCTGCAGCATAAGTCATAATCTCTGAGTCTTTTCTGTTTTGGGGGCTCCTCCTCCTAGTCATTCTGTTGATGGGTGTTTGAGGGAATGTATAGAGTCGAAATTATTGACCAGAACCCAAGCAAGATGCACCTGTTTTCTTGGGACCTTAGGGTTGCTGGCCTCTTGTTTTCCCAGCCTGTCTTCTGCAGGAGGGGCCTGCCGCGCTGTTACTCAGGCAACCCTGTTTGGGCGGAGTTGCCCTGCGCCCCTGTGGCGGGGGATGGGCTCAGCGGGAATCAGTCTTTGGGGCTTTTGTTCTCTGGCGCCTTTCCCTGGCGGCTTTCCGCGTCTCTTCCGCGAGTCAGAGCAGAAGAGACTGTTTCCAACCCTCTGCGTCAGAGCAGAGAGACCTCAGTCTGTTCTTCAGTGAGCCCTCCAGGCCACACTGTCTCCGTTTCTGTCTGTGCTGCTATAAGCTGCAGCGGCCTGGGTTGTGTGCCCCTCTGCAGCGCTCCCAGTCCTGCCTCCAGGTCGGGCCGTCTCTGCCCTTTGTGCTTCTAAAACCGCCAGCCGCTCCCAGTTCGCGTGCGCGCGACTCCACCGCTTGGGGTCCTGTCCCGGGGACTGCAGTTCACGTGTGCACGACTCCGCCGCTTGTGGTTTCCACCCCGGGGGTTGCAGTTCACCTGCGGGACATGGCGCACCGGGTTTCCGTCTCGGAGGCTGCAGTTCGCGTGCGCGTGACCGTCACTCCGGTTTCTGTCCGGGGGGCCTGCGGTTCACGTGCACGCGACCCCGCCGGTCTGGTTTTCCACCCCAGGGGCTGCCCTAAAGTCCTTTCCCGACACTACCGGTCTGCGAGTCTGTGCCCCGTCCGCAGCGCGCGAGGCTGTCACTCACCGGCGGTGTAGGATCCCCACGGCCAGGCACCCTCCCGCTGCCGTTTATCCTCCGATATCTGCCCGCAGAATCACGGCTCTCCGCTTCGTACCTCAAAACCAAATGCCTGCAATATTCTGTTTGTAGAGATCCAGATCTTCTTACATCTCAGGCTGGTTTCATGGGTGCTCAGAGTGTTCTGGTAGATATCCAGCTCGATTCCGGGGACCAGTTGAAATAGGGTCCGCTACTCCTCCGCCATCTTTCCCCCCCAAATAGTATTTTAGTAACATATTTCTTATCATCAGAAAAACATCTCAAGAAACTAATACTGTTTCTTGAACTTCTGTACAAAGTTACCTATGACTATGGACAAGTCACCTGATGATTTAGAGACTCAATCTTCTTATCTCTAAAATGAGAAACTTTAATTCCACGAGCTCTAGGGTCTTTTGTTCAAGTAATTTAACAAAATCATGTTTGACAGCATATCCTCATACCTTATTTATAGTGTTGAAGTGTGTATTTGCTGCCAAATGTATAAACGTTCCATATATACATGTGGAATAACATTAAGTTTGTTGATGTTAAAAACTACTGGTATATTTTTTGGCATTATTTGGCTCCGAATTCATTCTTCCCATTTTGTTTTAGATCAAGTTGACAGCAGATCTTTTCCCACAGCACCGGGAGGTTTAGTTAAACTGAGAGCTTTAGACGTAGGCCATTTTTTCATTACTTTCAGAATCCAAGACAAGCTTTCTTTGTCAAGTAGCTTTCATTTTTCATCTTCTTAATATCTAATGGCATTAAATTGTGCACATATGGATCTCCGCTGTAACTGACAAGGCTTCTGTTTTCTTTCAGATCTAAGTGATCAGCTGCTGGAGGTGGTTGGTTTGGAAGGAGCCATGGAGATGGGACAAATCTACACAGGACTGAAAAGTGCTGGGCGGCGGCTGGCGCAGTGTTCCTCTGTGGTCATCAGGTAGTTGTTTCTCTATAATTGAGAAAAGGGGTTGACCTGGTATAAGCACAACCTAATTAAAAGTATGCAGGACTCTGATAACCACATTGGTCTTATCTGTGCCTCAAAGTATCAGTAACTAATACTGATATATTTCCACATAATGGAAATTGGCAGATTTTACAAAGTTTTGGTTAGCTATTACTTATCAGGTTGATTGAAATTTGATGTTCTCTTGTTCAGACCATTGATACAATTCTAACATACAAACTTCATCCCCTCTCAAATGGTTCCCACACAGTTTAGTTTCCCGAAGCATGAAAGGATCTACTGGGTATATTGCCCAATGAAAACACTGTTGAGGCATCATTAACTTAAATTCTTTCATGGACTAAAGTACACCGTTGTTTCTATAAAATTAAATAATCACTTTATTGTAAAGTAAGATTTTTTTATGTGTATTAAATTTAAACCTTTTTAAGAAACATTTTTCCAGAATTTTACCTTTAGGGAAAAAGAGTCTACTTTGACCTTACAGTGAAACCGTGGGTTATAGCACAGTTATAGTTCGTGTTATTTGTGTGAAAATGTTGATACTGGAAAATCTGAGACATCAAACACCTTTCCTTCAGGTTTGCTGTGTAGGTTTTGATGAAAACAAGGAGGCTTTTTTGGCTATAGGAATTCTGATTATATCATTAAACATAACCCCCCCCAAAAATAAATAAAAATAAAAATAATAAAAAATTTAAAAACACCATAAGCCCTACATTTTTCTTTTGGCATCTATAATTTTTTCATATCATCACATTTACCAGGAAGCTCTTAATATTCCTGTGACCAAGGTACCTTTCAGGTACTTATTAATAGTCAAGAATTGAAGTCCCTTTCAGAAGAGATCAATTTAAGGCCAGCTCTTACCATATTTGCATTCCCTGGTCTCATCATCTTACATCTTACATATAGTCTGTTGTGTAAAATATTTCAGCGTTATACTTAAAATGAAATATTTTCCCCTAGGACTAGCAAGTCTCTGCCAATGCAGATCGACGGGGAACCCTGGATGCAGACCCCATGCACAGTGAGTACAGAGTAGTTGAAAGGCTATGTCATTTCATTTTTCCTTTCCAGATATCATGTACTGGTATAACTAATCACATACCCTAAATAAATAACCACAGTATCTAAGCTTTTGATCTATCACCAAGTACCTTTTTCTTTTTATTATTGATGTGACAGAGCTATTGCATTCAGGTTTGGGGCATTATATGCCCTTGGCAATGATTTAACTTTTGAATGTTTGTGTTAGTCTAAGTACAGCTTTTAGATACCATAGATCAGTTATAAACTCTGGAACTAAACAAAATTAATGAAACTTTAAAAATCTTTCTTGTACTTGTTTCAGAACACCTTATGAGAAAATTATTTATGGGGCTTTCAGACATAAGTCTCCCTGAATTATTACCCATCTGTTCTTTTACCTCCATTTGGGGAGTTGAGGGCATCCTTCTCTGTAGAAAACTCCCCCTATCATTGTTTTCTCCAGGATGAAATATTTTTAAGTCAGATATTTAGATCCCTCAAAATTCCAATTTCCATTTGTATAGTGAATATTTTATTATATTTCAAAAATATGCTAGGCGTTGCTCTTGGCACCAACAATAGAAACAAGATCAGTAATATACATCATAATCAATAATCATAATAGAACAGATAATAGAACATGATCAATAATGTAATTGTTTTCAAGGAACTTCTTTTCGGATAAGAGATTACATAGATAAATATAAACAAACAGATGCATCATAAATATAACTTCAGACTATGAGAGTTATGAAAAAAAATAAGGTGAAATGGTGAGGATCTGGGTGCAATATGGGGGACACTATTTTAGATAAGTGGGTCTAGGAGACCTCTATGAAAGAAGAGTTAAAAGCTCAGTATGTTAAAGAAACCGTAAGGAGGGTGGTGTGACCAAAGTTTCTAGAGGTAGGGGGAGAACAGTAAAGGACGGACAGGGATGATCATGTAGAAAAAAATGATAGCAAAGGGTTAGCATTTGATTCTATGTGCAATGGGAAGCTTTCGAAGCCTCTAAGCATCATCTCATTTACATGTTAAAAGTTCACCTTGGCTGCTTTGTGGAGAATGGATTATACTGAGTAGCCGCTGGAAGAGAGTCTATCAGAGTAGTCTGGGCTTGGGCATGGATAATGACAGGGAAGTGGATAGATTTGAGCTACATTCTGGAATGGAACAAGAAGAATTTGCTATTGAGTTCCCTTGGGGCTGAGAGAAAGAGATGAATCCAGGTTAGCTCTTACATGTGAATGATGATGCGTTTACTGCATAGTTAAGATAGGGAGGGCAGCCAGTCAGGGAGTGACAGGGGAGGTCTAACTCTTAGACTGGTATAAGCATTGTGCTAAGTGCTGGTGTTACATGTAAGGTTTTTTGTTTGTTTGTTTTTTTGTTTTTTAAGTTGAGATATAGTTGACATACAAGATTGTATTAGTATTTATTAAATAGTCACATAAACATTAAATAAGGGATCTCATCATTTTTCAGATGGAGAAAACAGAGCCTTTGGAAGGTTCCATACCTTTCTCAAGGTCAGATATGTAACAGAAATGGAACTCAAACCCAGGACTCTTTGATTAAGGCCCCTTCTCTTGACCACTAGTTTAAACATATTTAGCTACAGATTCCAAACAGTGCAGTTTAGCATGTAAGAGGAAACTTTTAATTTTACCTTTCCAGTGGTTTTACTCTAAAGTTATTGGCTTCCTCTTTGTGTACAGCAGATAAATATCACCTTTTGTTTATTCCTGGTATATTCTTTTTAGCCATTTTGAACCCCAAGTTTGTGAATCTGTTAATTCTCTGATAATAACGTAAAACAGACTTGTTTAAAAAAATCTCTGTTGATTGACTACTTCCTGCTTTCTGCTTTTTTTTTTTTTTTAAGATTTTATTTATTTATTTGACAGAGAGATAGAGAGAGAGCACAAGTAGGCAGAGAGGCAGGCAGAGGGAGAGGGAGAAGCAGACTCTCCACTGAGCAGGGAGCCGACACGGGGCTCGATCCCAGGACCCTGGGATCCTGACCTGAGCCGAAGGCAGCCTCTTAACCAACTGAGCCACCCAGGTGCCCCTTCTGCTGTCTTTGTACTTGGTTCCAAATACCCTTAAAAGAATTCCTGTTCTCCCTTTACCAGCATGTAGGCACTTGCATCTTGTCTGTTATTCTTCACGCTCCCAATGACACTTCTAAGTTCATGTTTATACTCACACCAATGTTGAAGGTGTTGTTACTGTTGCTACAAGTGGTGGTAGCAATGGTGGTGGTGGTGGTGGTGGTGGTGGTGACGGTGATGCAGGATGGTGGTTGGGGGGGGTAGTAGCAGTATTGTCTTTAATGAAAGGTCAGTTTTCATCAGCTTGGTTCACAAGATCATAAATGAAAAACAGTGAAACACCAAACACCTTCCACAAGGACTCAGTATTTTTTGGATCCTTCTCAGGGGGAAAGGAAGTTTCGTCCTTACTCCATGTTTTAAATCCAGAAGGATTCATGGTAATAATAATTTCTAACATGTACACTTGTCCTGTATTGACACATTTAATTTTCACAAAAACCCTATGATTAGTTTCACTTTACGGATAACGCAACTGAAGCAGGAAAAGGTCAAATAGTTCGCCTGATTCTACACAGACGAAAAGTGGCAGGGTAGAAATTAAAACGCAAATAGTCTGGCCCCACAGTCTTACTCCCACCATGGATCTCAACCTGTGGAGGCCCTGGGCCATCCTTGTGACACCCCTGTGGGAGTGTGACTTCTGGTAAATCACTTACTGCCTTTCTCCAGCTTTAAAAAAATCTATGTCTATGAAAATCTAGTGTTTTAAAATAATTTTTAGCTTATTTTACACAAGCACTTCTAAAGATACTTTTGTTAACTTACCTTTCAATTAGTAACAGGGTATTTATTTTGCCTATTAATTATCATGATCTACACAATTGTTAAATTAATAATAATTTTATATAACTTATATTTAATTTTCTCTCCTTAAACTCTCTTATTCTTTTAAAACATTTATTCCAGTCTATAGTGGGCCAAGAGCTGTACTAGACTATGGCTCATTATTGTCATTTCACATTCTGGCATACTCTGCTTTTCTTAGAACCACATGGAGTTCTGAACTTTAAATTTCACTTTAAACGAAGAGAGCATTTAGTCTTCGTAACGTTGGTATGGTTTAGCCAAAGAGTGTTGTTTGTTTCAATTGAATAACAAAATGTTTTTTCATACAGAATATCAAAATTGATAGAATGTTAAAATTCTTTGCTGAATTTAAATATCCATTAGCTGATACCTAATTTTTGAAGGAACTGCTTTAGATATAATGTTAGAGCACAGCAGAAGTTCTTTTTTTCTTTAAGTAGAGTATATAAAATGGAAAGGCAGGTGATAAATGGGTCTTGATTCTTACATCAAATGATATTTTTTTTAAATAATCAAAGTAATATAAGTTCTGGAGATCAGTAGTGTTGATGGATGCACAGCAAAGTAAATGTACTTAATGTCATTAAGCTGTGTACTTTAAGAATGGTGAAAATGTTCAATTTTCTGTTACATATATTTTACCACAATAAAAAGAAATTAAAAAAAAATAACCTAAGGTAATATTTACTTAGAAATTTCACCAATCCAGAGTTAAAATATCAGGAAAAGCAAAACCAAAGAGCTTAAAACTTCCAATATATACTTAATAATTATATTTATGACCTTTTAAATTGTCTCACTATAAAGTAATCAACAGAAATGTGTCAAGTACTCCTGTGCTCACGGTTTCATAATAGTCATTGAGTTAATAGAGAATGGATTTCCATATAACTATTGGCCATTTTAACAAGCATATCAGTCTAAAGAGACAATCAATTCCAGAAAACTTTATATTGAAATAGTTCAAGAAGAGCCTTTCTTTAGGCTGGACTCCAGAGCCTAATTATGTTCCCCTTTTTGTCTTCTTCCTCCACAATCCTTCTTCCTGAGCATGTCAAACATACTGATTCTGGTATCAATATATTTCTCTCATAAGGAAGAAAAAAAAAAAGGAGCAGCTTGGGAGGAGGGAAGAGAAGAGAACAGTAAGATATGGGAGGTCATAAACTAGGTCAGATTTCATTTTGTATCCATTCATTACAAGTGATGGCTGCCCAGTAAAGTTCTGTGAAGTTAGGAGTGACCTTACTAAGCCTCAAATTCAATATATCTAAAATGGACTCATCACCTGCCTCCCTCTTTCCTCCCCCCAAACAAATACTGACTTCTTACATTCCAAAATGCTTGTTCCTCCCTTTACCATACGAGTTAATGAAACCATTATGTTCCCAATGTTTCCTAAGCTAGGAATCTGAGAGCCTTTCTAAACTTCTCTGCATACCCTCAAATTCAAATACCATGTCCACCTAGCAATACGACATATTTTTGGAATCTTCTCCTTTCTTCCACCCCATGACCACTGTCCTAGATTTGGCCTGTTTCATTTGTTTCACACTCCTGGCAATAACCACATTAATCTTTCCCCATCTCTGTTTTTTCCCATTTAAATCCTTTCTATACCTTTCTACCAGAATGATCATGATAAAATACTAAGCTCACCATGATACTCTTCTACTTAAAATCACTTAATTTCTTTCTGATAAAATATAATTTGAATCAGGCTTCCTCTTTCACCAATATCATCCCTTACTTCTTTTTAATCTCTTCATTTACTTCCCTTGTGTCCAAATAAGCTTTTCTTCTTTGGTTGAGTTGCACAACTTAGCTTGAGACTCATTTCATATTGCCCTTCCTCTATAAAGCCCTTCCAGAACATCGCCACTTCCTCTACCCCATCCCTGACCCCAGCTAGTCTGAAAGCCCAGCCTCAGTGCGTCATAGCTTTATGAAAGCACTAATGATATTACATTGAAATTATCAGCTTATCGGCCAGCTCCTTGTTGGATATAAGCTTACTGGGGTCATGCACCATAATTTTGATCATCTTTATATCCCTGGAGCATAGCACAGTGCCTTACACATAATTACACGGCCAATGCCAAGTGCATTTTGAGTTTGTGAATTTCTTAAATACTTCTTGAGGTAGTATAGCAATTTTAAAAAATGCTTTCTACTAAACCTTCTTTCACTGAACATAATGTAGGCTGGCTAGCAATTCATTCACATATTTTCCATATATAAGTACAAGTAAAAGTTATTTTGAGTTATCTTTATTCATTTCATTCTCAAAGCAAAGAATTTTAATGTATCAAAGAAGAAATACATCCTTAACCTTCAAAACTTTAATCTTTCTGTTTCTTGGTATGGTACAGTTAAATTTCTTTCTGTGTTATCAATTATGTATTTATTTTACACATTATATAGACTGCATTCTGTTAATACTTTGAAATATTAATAATCATATATTAGTTATTAATTGTGGTACTTTTATGAAAATAATGCCAAAGAGGTTGTAATGCAATATTACTCTGGGTGCTTCACCTATGATTAAGATGAAGGAAATTCTTGAAAACTTTCTTCTGTGTGGTAGAAAATGAGAAGGAAGTCATGAACAGACCATAAACTAAATGTTGAAATGACCATAGATAATATATAAAGACTCCTCAAAAGAGTAGCTGAAGTCAAGGCAACTTCCGGAAAGCATTTACATGTGTTTCGGTCTCTCTTTGCTTTTTTTATTTACCTCTCAGCACCCATAACCCACTTGCCCAATCTCAGCTTCCAAAGTTGAATACCTTCAACACACAACTCAGCCCTGACCTGATACTCAGCCAATTCCTGCCAAGTCGGGTTGTCTTGCTGCCCTCGGCTTGATGCCTGCTTTTTCTGGGGCAGACACTTTGTCATCTAGTACCCTAAGAGCAATTGTCTCCTCCTGTCCCATTTCTACTGTGTAGGCCATTCTATGAGATGTTGTTTTCTGACTTGAGTGCCGGTTTTTCCCCTGGCACTAGCATCCACTTGAGTCAGACGCTGGCTACTTGCCTAGCCTTTGCTTTCACCCTCGCTTAAGAAGACTGGATCTTTTTCCTATTGCTCTAGATGCTGCAGTTATCTGGAGTTTATCTGAATTTTGACTTGTTTTTGCAAAGAGAATATATCCGGCACAACTTTATTTTTTTTATTTTTTATTTTTTTAAAGATTTTTATTTATTTGAGAGAGAGAGAATGAGAGAGAGCGAGCACATGAGAGGGGGGAGGGTCAGAGGGAGAAGCAGGCTCCCTGCCGAGCAGGGAGCCCGATGCGGGACTCGATCCAGGGACTCCAGGATCATGACCTGAGCCGAAGGCAGTCGCTTAACCAACTGAGCCACCCAGGTGCCCCAATCCGGCACAACTTTAAAACACAAAGTCTTTAGAAAGAGGAACAGTGTTTTGTTGTCCATTAAATTTTTATTTATGTGTAGTTGTAATTATTAAAAATCATAATTTAAAAGTATTATTTAATCTGAAATTATTAGCTAAATACAAATTAATCTCAGACCAAAGTTTTAGTTTATAAAATTTTTCCACTAGATGAAGGCTGATAGAATTTTCAAGACATTTGGATGTCCCAGATATGTTTGGAGGAAACCATGGTAACAATGCCTAACATTTATTGAGTGCTTACCACGAAACAGGTTCTGTTCTGTATGTTTGTATTTATTATTTTTTTTAAAGATTTTATTTATTTATTTTGACAGAGAGAGAGACAGCAAGAGAGAGAGCACAAGCAGGGGGAGTGCGAGAGGGAGAAGCAGGCTTCCCGCGGAGCAGGGAGCCTGATGCGGGGCTCGATCCCAGGACCTGGGATCATGACCTGAGCGGAACACAGACGCTTAACGACTGAGCCACCCAGGCGCCCCTGTATTTATTATTTATTTAATCCTCACAAGAACCCTAAGAAGTCAGTAAGGTTATTACAACTCCCATATTATACGTTAAAAACAAACACAAACAATCCAGATAAATCAAGCAAGTTTTCCAAGGCCGCACAGTAAGAGGGAGGGTAGACCACTGGGTTCTAATGCCTTTTTTCTTAATTATGATGCTTTGCTGCCTCACTCAGTCCCTCTTTCGGCCCTTAATGTAGCTCTAATATTAGTAATCAGTTACAACTCTGTCATTTGTAACAGAATTCAAATTGTTTTCAGCTTATTTACATTTTTCTCTTTAATATATTATTTTTTGCTTCCCAGTATAGCCAAGGCCATCCATCACATTGCTGCAGAATTAGGACTGAACGACAATGATCATTTTACTCCTGGATGTCCAAGTTCAATGCCTCCTTTTTCACACAGAATAAAGTTTAGAATCCTTGCAATGGCATTAAATAATTCTCCCGAGGCTGCCATGCTTCATAGGAACCACTTTCCAGGAGCTTTCTACTCATACCTATTAATTTTATGCCTAAAATCTCCATTTCCTATTTTGTGTTTTAGTAATAAATTCATTCTTCTGGCCTCCAAGCCTACCAACAAATCTGTGGTTTCTTCCAGCAATTCTGTAGGACCCATGGTTGGCATTTCTTTCATTGAACCTATGGTTTTTTAATTCCGATATATTTATTTTCCCCTTTTATTCAGATTGCCTGAATTAATTATCCTATCCTGTTGGGATATATGTATTTTTATAATTTACTACAAAATCTTTCTGAAAGGCAATGAGATATAAATACATATAAACTAAAAATAAAATAAAATTCCTTCTTTCAAAGCCAAGCTTAGCAGCAATTTCCTCATGAAGCCTTTTTAACTCCCCATCTGTCTGAAATATTTGCCTTATCCTTTGTACTTCTGTGGCTCTCTGTTGATATCTTCTTAATGCCACCGCAATGCAGTCTTGTATTTCAGCTATGCACGTACATATCCAGCTCTTCTGACTCAATTGTAAGCATTTTAAGATTCATCCTTAACTCCCCTTCATATCTCGCATAGTATCTTTTACATAATGTGGTTTCTGATGAGATATCCACAGTCATTTGAATCATTGCTTCACAATATGTAATGCATCATTTTCTCAGGCTGCTTTCAAGATTTTTTCTTTGTCTTTAGTTTTCAGTAGTTTGATTTTGATGAGCCTGGGCATGGATTTCTTTGGGCTCATTCTGTTTTAGTTTCTCTGAGCTTCACAAATCTTTAGGTTTATGACTTTGCCAAGTTAGAAAGTTTTCAGCCATTATTTCTTCAGATATTAATTTAAGCCCCACACTTTCTCCTTTCCTTCTGAAATTCTGATGACCTGTTTTAGATACTTTATGTATTATCTTCTAAATCTCTGAGTCTGATTTTTTTTTTTCTTTCCTCCTGTTTCTTTCCTCTTTCGTTTTTGTTACCTTTTTCTGTTGTTCATACCAGATAAAGTTTATTCATCTATATTCAAGTTCCCTGACTTTTTCCTCTTTTATCTCCATTCTGTTCTTGAGCCCATCCAAGTAAGTTTTGTTTTACTTCAGCCATTGTATTTTTCAGTTGTAAAATTTCTAACTGGTTCCTTTTTTTAATATCATCTATTTCTCAGCCGATAGTTTCTATCTTTCCCTTCAGTTCAGGAGTATCTATCATTACTTCGTGGAGCACGGTTTAGTAGCTGCTCTAAGGTCCTGGGTGGTAACTCTAACACTTGGATCATCTCAGGCTTTGCATCATTGGCTGTCTTTCCCCATGTGAGTTTTTGAGATTTTCCTGGATCATCATATGTTGAGAAATTTTGAGGTGTATGCTGAACTCCGGGTTTTATTTAATTCTTATGGGGAATGTTGATTTGTCATTGTTGTTGCTATTTTAGCAGGTCATGAATCCAGTTAGGTTCAGGTCACAAATCCTGAGCTGCTTCCTGTGAGTTGTGTTTCTAATGTCAGTTCAACTTTAAAAGTCTTTGCAGTGTTATTCAGATTCATTTTACATGTACAAGATCCATAAGCTGGTGTGGAACCTCGATGGTGATCTATCCCCTATTTTGGTTCTTTAAGTTGTCAGTATGCTTCTTAAGGACAAATCTATTCATACACAGCTCAGGGGTAAACTCAGGAGATTGTATGCAACTTTAAGGAATAGCTTTTTTTTTTGTGCTTGCCCTCTCCTCCAAGATCTCTGGCTAGGAAATGTGAGAGGGAAGAAAAAAAAAGAAAACTCATCATTGGTTCAGTGGCACTTTATGCTCTGATTTCCTTCTCCATTCTACCTGCTATCTTTTGCTTTCAGCATCCTCAGATAGCTGCTCTCTTCTATGTAGGATTTGTAGTTGCCATTAGTGAGAGAGACAGGGTGGAGTTTGTTTGCTCCTTGACTAGAACTGAAACTGTCACCACTCTTCTTAGATGTTATTGTGTATGGCTATTTTAAGATCTGTCTGAATTGTCCCCATCAGATTGGCATATTATTAGTCAGAAGTGCTTATCTGCCAACTTGGAGACTTCACAGCAAAATCCCAATTTCTTCCAAAAAAAAAGAAGAAGAAGAACTAAGTAAGTCTAAGAAATGCACTAAACCTTGAATCTTAAATCTTATTCATTGAGAACATGTCATAAATTACTTTTCCATTCTTGTGCATTTAAGTAGCTAAGACAGCATGTAACTTGTTTGATAGAAAATAATGGATCAAAAAGGCATAGTTTTTCTACTCACCTGTAAGGATAAAGTTTTAGGTGTTTCTCTAGGCTAGTAATGAGGTGCATGACTACATGAGATATGTTTTTTAGATTACTTTGTAGGAGAACATATATTAAGACTATTGCAAATAAGCCATGTGGCTGTATGGGAGACTTAGAGACTATGGAGGGTGGTTAGTTAAATGTCTAACTAAGGTCACCAAGCAGAGTTACAAGACTGGGTCTGTTCCTAACTTGTTTTTCTACTCCCAAACTGGTCATCAGTTGATTAAGCTTGTTTGCCTAAGGTTAAAAAGTTCAGAGAGGAGGAAATACAATGTCTCTGAAGCTTTCTGCAATGGATGGTGTTGAGTAAAGGAGCCTAAGTGTAAAGGCAGCCAGCCAATGAGACTCCTTGGCACTTTGACTTTCTCTAGCAGCTGTAACCACAGCAAACAGTGTAGGACCCTTGTGTTGAGAAGCAAAATAAACCTTTTTAAGAAAAGATTATTTTAATGGCCCTCTCAACCCACTCGTAAAGTTGAATACCATGACCATATTTTCTACTTGGGAATACCATTTAAATGAGCATTTCATATAATATTATATTAGAAGAAATAATGGCACTGAATATAATGCTTTTCTCCATAGTTTATGTACTTAGACCTCTCTTGATTGCTAGAGATACAACAAATATGGGTGTAGGCAAATTGTGCATGGAGTGTTTAGTAGCAAGAAGCTACTAAAGCCTAACGATAAACAGTACACGAGAATATCTATGAAGAGAGTGGTGCAAATTTAGGAAGTAGGAAAATAGCTAAAATTTGCTTATCTCTATGATAGGTGGATCCCCATATACCTACTACCTAACTTAACTGATCACACACTTGGGAACTAAAAACAGATTAGAAGTTAAATAGCCTTACCATTCTTTTATTAGAGACTCGCAACCATTTTATTAAAACTTCTATATATTAGCTTTATATCTGAAACCCATTTAAAGTTTAGTATTTTAAAAGTTATTTTGAACAAGCTAACATCTACAACTGAAATAGTAAACTTTTCTAGCACTTTAGCAGAAATTTAATGTAGTCTAGGGTTAAGAATATTTTTCACTTCTTAAAAGCAATGTTTTATGGGATTTCCATAAGGAGGGAAGGAAAAAAAATTGCTTAGGAAGATTACCATGAGAAATAAGTATATCCCAATGGATGGAAAACAAGAATAAAGGCCAGAGACCAGGGTTTCATATTTGTTATATCAGTGACCTCTGGACTTCAGAGAATTACTTAATCTTCTTGAAACTATTTCCTTATTCCTAAAACTAGCTACCTAGAAATCGGAAGGTAGTATTGAAGGGTTGTTGAAAATTACGATACATCACATTTTCCAACACTAAGAAAGTATTAATTGTTTGTTGGTGTATGTTAAGTATTGTTATATTTAATAATGCACTTGAATTTTCTTCTTTTTTATTGTTCAAACTAGCTTCCCTGTGATCTTGAGTCATATAGGAAAAAAAGTTAAACCAATGTAATTTTATGGTGGGACAAAATTTGAAATCTTTTTGAGATTTGGCCATAGTGTTATAGAAAATGTAGCCGTGACTTTTTGTTTTCCCATAATCAGTTTTTTAAATTTAATTTAATTTTATTATGTTATGTTAGTCACCATACAGTACATCATTAGTTTTTGATGTAGTGTTCCATGATTCATTGTTTGCGTATAACACCCAGTGCTCCATTCAGTATATGCCCTCTTTAATACCCATCACCAGGCTAACCTATCCCCCCACCTCCCTCCCCTCTAGAACCCTCAGTTTGTTTCTCAGAGTCCATAGTCTCTCATGGTTCGTCTCCCATAATCATTTACAGATAACTCATATTGGAACAGGATATCATTTCACCATAACATTTAACATCTTTAATTATTATCTAAAAGGAAAATTATATTAAAACTCATCTAAATAGAATAGCGCTGTGAAAGTTATCTGCAAGTTTACCTAACTCTTGAATCTCCCAAGACTCTTGCATTAAGTTGATTACTTTAAATAGTACTAAATAATATTTAATGCACCAGTTTGATTTTTTAGAAATTATTCTTGTTTTGAAAATTTAATAAAGTATTGTTTTCTCATTTGAAGTTATGCAGCTATTGTAACTTGGCACTTGCATGTTGACTTTGTAAACACACTATTTTTAAGGAATCTTAAGCTGCTCTAATGGCTTACTTTAGAAAGGGATGGGCAAAGCAGACAAGGGAACATGTATAGTTTTAGTGATAGAAGAAAGAGTAACCCGTAAATTATCAGTAGGAAAATGCTCAACAGGTATATGTAGATAATGAATATTTTCTTGATGTGCCTGGAAATTGCATTTTGCCTAATATTTAAATACAGAATAGGGATAAATGTTAAGGAAGGAAATACCACCATTTGTTATTTAATGAGTCGAAATGTGGATATCCTGAAGAATAGAAAATTAACTAACAGTATTCAGACATCTTAAAATATATTTGAGTAAGCAGACTGCTGTTTTAGTAGGTATATTTTTTAAGGTGTGAGTGATAGTGAGACTCCAAATGCAGTTAAATAAAACATAAACTAAACGCTTCTTTTACTTAAGACTTCACTGGTAAATTCTTTTGCATAAATTTGCATTTCCAAGCCTTTATTTTTTTTTCAAAGACTGGCATGTTAATGTTTAGTTGGGCATTATTTTGTGTGTTCCCCTGTTACTTACGCATTAATTAGTTTTGTTTACCTGTGCATAATTTTTTCTAATTTCACAACAGTTGTTGTTTTTGTAATTGACAATGCAATTTACTGCATGTGTGCATTCTGGCCCCCAAACAAGAATGTTAAGCTGTAAAGCACCAATCTCTTCATTTCAGATTGTTAAAAAAAAAAGGATTGGTTGTGACTAATTTCCAATTAATTTGCAGTGGTTATGGGGAACAAAACAATTGCACCTACTAATTAAATTTTAAAATATTCCAAAGTGTCATCTTTAGGTGTCTGTGGAATATATAATTTCCATTTTGGTTCATTGCTGGATCTGTAACACCCATGAGCTTGACAGCTCTATTAATTTAAAGGCTCAGTAATACCTATTAGTACAAAACATGAAAAAAATACCATTAATCATTTATTTTAATTTTGCAGCTCTGTCATTTTCTCAGTATGTTTTAAAATTATGATGACACCATAATGTGCACAAAGCGACTTGGATGAAGGGAAAATGGATCACACTACTTAGGAGAGATACTGAAGTACATTATTAGAGCTTAATTAATGCCAAACTGATTAGATTTGATTGCATTTTGCACTAAAATATTTTAAAGAATTTTTTCTTACCATATTATATTTTAAGTTATCCCAAACATTATGTTTACAATTGGACTTACCTTTTTTGTACTTCTTTTCTTGAATATATTCTACCTAAATACTATGAAATAAACCTAAATTGTTCTTTCATTTTTCATGTTGAAATCTGAATTAATCTAGTTATTAATTTAAATTTAGAAAAGTTTATTTCATTTCAGTTGATAGTGTCTCTCATATTCATATGCTTTGATGATAACTTCTAACCCAAATTGAACACAATGTCCAAAAACATAAAAGATCAAAAATTGGAATGAAAAATATACTAAGTATGTAATCCCTTATGCATTTCTATTGATGTGATCCAGGATTGTTAAACATGCTAAAAATGATCAAATTGTATGTACTTAGACTTTTGTCATTAGATTTTTAAGAGAACCAATAGTTATTTTATTTATATCTACATCTAGTTCAAAATTGAAAATACTCCTTTAGAATGGGTAGTTACTAGTGTCTCCTAGTTGATGGGCATCATGAAACTAATACATAGATTTGATTTCTTTCCTTCCAGATCACTTAGGCATCTCCCTTCTGGTCGATACAAACTATAGAATCACAAGGCCTAACTTTTCTCCCACTTTGCCTTGGGATCGTATCTTATCTGGCTGTTCATTTCCTTTGACTTTATATATTAAAATTAGAAAATATGGCTAACATAGCCTCAGTTTTTCCTCAAAAGGTAACATAGTGTAGTGTTGAAAGTTTTAAGAGTAAGACTTCTTATCCGCTAACAGAGAACAGGGTCCAGTGTTTTATAGAGATATTCCCTGGATGGCTTAACAATTTCAAACAGAAATTTGAATTTAAAAAATTCATAATAAAAATACACTGAGTAGAATATAATAACATTTGTTTTTGTTTTCTTGAATATTCAGAACATAACTACACATGTTTTATTTGAGAAGACTGAGAAAATTTTAAAATTTTTAACATATTACATTGTCTTATACACATGACAATTCCATGGGGTGAATTAAATAGATATTATTAAAGATGATTTTCAAATCAGTAAATAAAACTAAGAATGGAATGCAATTATTTCATCTAAGCCAAATCAAGAATATCAGCAACTCATTTTTTCATTCAACAAATGTTTATTGAGTTCCTTCTCTAAGAAGGTACAGATACTTTGTCCTAGTATTACAATGGAGAGAAAACAAAATAAAACAAACAAGAGTATGGTTTCTGAGCTCAGTGTAGATACACATTACTCAGAGAATCACACAAAATTTCCGTAATGATGCAAGGTCTGTGAGTGAAATGTTTTTGGTACTATGAGCTGTGATACTATGATATTATGAGAGGGTATAAAAGAGGGATTTGACCTCATCAAAGTAGGTGTAAGAAGACTTTCAAAGAAACTCAAAATAGGCCTGAGGGGAGCATAGAACTAAGCGTAGGATGGGGAGCATAGAACTAAGGATAAAAAGAGGGAAGAGTGTCGTATGCAGAGGGAGCTGTAGGAGGTAGGAGGGAGCATGTGTACAAGGATCTGAAAGATGACATGATGAGTGTGGAACAGAAGGAAAGGAGGTGTGAGGCAAGGCAGGAGATTCAGTGGGAGTCAGAGCTGCAGGACCTTGACGCCCACAGGAAGGATGGTTAGCTTCAGCTTAAGAGTCAAGTGGAACTATAAATAGAGTTTAAGCAGGAGAGTGATGTGATCAGATATGCATGGTGATAAGATCATTCTGGGTGGGAAATGGATTGGAAGGGAAGGCAATAACCAGTGAGGAGACTTCTGCAATTGTTCAGGCCTTAGAGTGGTGGAAGTAGAAAGACAAAAGTTAGGAGATACAGAAAATATTTGAGGGATAAAATTGATCAGAATTAGTAATAGACTGGTTATTTATGGATGTTAAGGAGAAGATACCACAGATGATCCGGATTTCTGGCTTGAACAACTGAATAAATGATGGGACAATTCATTAAAATAGGAGAATCTGGAAAATAATCAGGTTATTTCCTCTCTACTCCAATTTAACTCAACTAGATTATGCTCCCTAATCAATGTCCTAGGCACATTGTTAGGAATGTCAGTTATTGTTACACCATGGGATGGCAGTTTTTTATGGATGTTGAAATGTTTGTTGGATTACCATGAAAGAGTTTAACATTGGTGAGAAACTCTTTAACATCAATGCCATGATGCTCTAAATAGCCAAGCGTATAGCTGAGTCTAGGAATTGGGTCATTAAAGAGATATGTTCTCACATATTAGTCTCCCTTGGTTTAAAAAAAAAAAAAATACATTCTGTGGGTTAGTAAATGTCACACATGGATTTTTTTTCTGGTATTTTCTTTGGGTGGAAGTAGAGCCTGGAATGTCACTGGAATCCTACCAGGTGCTTCTGGCTGCCTCAGAGAGAAGGCAGATGGCCATATATGCCATTTCATAATGTCACCCAAGGAATCACAAATGCATTGTTGTTTCAGATAGAAGAGGGGTGAAGAAAATGTTTTTTTTCCACTGGACTATGCATAATTACACTAAAAATAACAGGTAATATTTATTAAGCACATATATGAAATGCAGAACCTCATTTGTACTTGCAGTGGTCCTATAAAGTAGGTGTACTGTTAGCTTCCTTTAATAAATAGATACTGAGGCTCAAAAATGTGAGATCCTAGGGCACCTGGGTGACTCAGATGGCTAAGCATTCCACTCTTGATTTCGGCTCAGGTCATGATATCAGGGTTGTGAGATTGAGCCCCGCATCAGGCTCTGCGCTGGGCATGGGTCCTGCTTAAGATTCTCTCTCCCTCTGCCTCTGCCCCTCCTCTCTTTCCTCTCTCTCTCTCTTTCTTCCTCTTTAAAAAAAAAAAGTGAGATCCTTTTGCCAGTGGCTAAGCTGGCACTCAAACTCTTGCCTCCTGTTCCAAGTCCATGATTTTAACCCCTAAGCTGTGTGAAAAGACCACATAGGAAAGGGCCTACAAAATACTATTCATTAGGAAAAGTATAGTCATAAGTTGTGAATATTATGAATATTCTCTGGCTGTAGTTGAGGAGGGGAATTTTTATGTGTTGTTTTGTTCTGTTTTAATTTTTGTTTATTTGTTGTTTGTTGTTTTATTTTTTCCATATGACCAAAGATTTGGAGAGGCCCTGGGAAAAGAAAAACAGTTACTAGGTTAAGATTGTGGGTATAATTTCTCTATAGAGACATGGACATTATAAAAAGCTTTTATAAATGTTGTTGACCTTCCCTGGCAACCAACTTATAACCATAAAATATTTTGGGAAGGAGAGCCAAATTTATATCTTAAAAGAGATCTCAAATCCAGGTGTAAGTATTTCTTTCCTAATGTAACCAAAGAACCTGTCACTTGCAAGAAAAAGTTTCTCTTTTCTCATTACCATACATATTTAAAATTGCTGTGAATTTCATCAGTGAGTCAACCTCTTAAACCCATTTTTTAAAGATTTTATTGTAAATCTTCACAATAATTTATCTGAATTTGTTGTTAGATCAAAGACTTTAACATTAAACTTGGATATTACTCTCATTCCAGAAAATAATGACTGGAATCATAAAGAAGCTGGCACAGGGATTTTAGAAAATTTTTATGTTTCCATTGCTTTGCTTTTTGGCAGTTATGGACCTGAAAAATTTAGCATGCTCTTTATTCCTGCTGTCATATGGCTCAGCTACGTGCATGAATTCAAAATGGTTTCCATTATTGGAAGGAGACCATCTTATTCCAGAACCAAGCTAGGTAACTTTGAATGTTCCAGATAATTCCAAAATTAAGCTCTCCCCACAGATATTTTATGGCATTTATTTTGCTCTGAAAACTCCATTCATTTCTAAGGTAGCTGAATAAATCCAGCGATAATAAACTTTTAAAGAAAAGAAGCAAGAAAAGGACATTTTGTTGGCTAGATACAGGAAGAAAATTTTGAAAGGAAAATACTACCTGCTGAGGTACTTTCTAAGAATCACAATATTATTAAGCCCACCCTGGTACAAAGCAATAAAGAGATTGTACATTTGAGGGCGCCTGGGTGGCTCAGTCGTTAAGCGTCTGCCTTCGGCTCAGGTCATGATCCCAGGGTCCTGGGATCGAGTCCCACATCGGGCTCCCTTCTCGGCAGGAAGCCTGCTTCTCCCTCTCCCCCTCCCCCTGCTTGTGTTCCTGCTCTCGCTCTCTCTGTCTGTCAAATAAATAAATAAAATCTTTAAAAAAAAAAAAAAGAGATTGTACATTTGAGCCAAGCCAAACATGATCAGTTGATACATAATCAAAATTGGGAAAGGTCACATATATTCTAATCCAGAACTTTGCAGAAGGATTTCTGAATGGTGACACTCAGCATATCAAAGATAGGCCATATGAAATTATTTCCACTTTTATCCATCTTCCAGCTATGGACCCATTAAATCATAACTTTAAATTAAAATTTCTTTCTTCTACTTTATGCCTCATAATTCTAGATGTAATTATATTTGACTGTAATTACATCAGGGGTCAGCAAGTTATGGCCTTTGGGCAAAATCTGGACAGCTGCCTGTTTTTATATAGCAAAAGAGTTAAGATTTTTTTTTTACATTTTAAATGGTTGAAAAAGCAAAAGAAGGATAATATTTCATAATGTTAAAATTATATAAAATTCATATTTTAGCTTTCAAACATAAAGTTTTACTGGAACACAGTCACACCTGTTTATTTACATGTAGCTGATGGACACTCCTGTGCTACAATAGCAGAGATGAGTAGTTACAGAGACCCCGTGGCCCACAAAACCTAAAATATTTACCATCTAGCAGAAGATGCTTTACAGGAAATGCTTGTCAATCCCTAAATTACATGAGCACCACTCAAACATCCTACAGTATATAACTCTCAAATATAATTACTTCTAGATTTAGAATTAGTATAAAATTTCAGTAGCTTATATCACTTATATGCAAACCCCTGTGAGAATCTGAGCCATGACTAGCCAAAGAACATGCAATTTGAAGTCTCGCCCTCCTTCATGGAAGAGGAATAGTCCACACAACAGATTGACTGGGAATGTTTGTATCATGGTGCTTCTTTCTAGTTTTTCTCCTACCTCTCTGGCTACTTGTACTCATATTCTTTCATAGAATATCATTCTCCTGCTTCACCCTTAAATGTCAGCTTTCCTCAGGTACGCAGTCTAATATCTGATATTTGTATTTGCCAAACTGTCCTTCAGTAATCTATTCTCAATGGATGACATTATTATAGGTTCATCCCGCCGAAATCTGAGTCAAGACCTGTTCACCCTTCTGAACTCCAGACCTACATATCTAAAGATACTGAACACCACTTTCAGAATGCAACACGCAACACAGAGTTCACAAACTTCTCGGTTTCCACCCCTGCCAAAAATGTATCTCCTTCTATTAAAAAGCATCACCAGACACATAGCAAACAGAGCTAAAAGCACAGGAGTCATACTAGAATCTTTCTGTTTTCCAGTACTCCACACATTCAATCATGTCCTATATGTGCCTCCTTGATATCTCTCAAATCTACCCCCTACTCCATTCGCATTACCACTGCCACAATTAAAATCCATTTTAATTTTTCCCTAGATTATTATATTAACCCCCCATCTAATCTCCCTGACTCTTATATGGCACCCAGCCCCTAACCTATGCTTCCAGAGTGATATTGCTAAGACTCAGGTTTAATTATATCCTGTCTTTCCACCATGATCTCAATGGTATTGTTTTGTGCTCCCTCTGCACCCTGAGAATATTTCTGTAACACAGTGCGTATCACATTCTACCACTGCATATGCTATCATCATTAGAATACAAGCACCTTAATTATGTTTAAAAAATGTCTATTCCACTTGGAAGCCCAAGCACTAAACCGAAGTAAGCTGGTATCTAGTAGATTAACAACAGAGTTAATTTAAGTTGTATAAATTAGGTTATTTCTTAGCCCTAGGTTTTGGGAGTGAGTATAAGAAGGTGCTGGCCAGTCCGTCAGTAGGTCAACAGACTCATTGACCTTAAGCCTTAGGAAGAGAAGTAAAATGACAAGTGTAAATAGATATGGCTTCTCAAATTTAAAGGTGCATAACAATCACCTGGGGGATCTTGCTCCAAAGTAGAAACTGATTCAGAAAGTCTGGGTTGGGATTGGGGAGTCTGCATTTCTAACAGTGAGGTCACTTCTCCTGGTTTGTAGACCACATTTGGAGAACCGTAACACTAGAGTGCAAGGGAATCATCCGCAGAGGGATTTCTGTTGTTGTTGTTGTTGTTGTTGTTGTTAATTTTTTAAATGTTTATGCCAAAATAATATATGCACACTGAAAAAAAGCAGAATGTATAGAATTGCAAGAAAAATAGCAAGCTTCTGTCCCATCATTCATTTCTTTGTCACTAGGTCTGTTCTTTGAATTATTTGGCTTTTTCTTGTCATTTACTCTACCTCTATAAGAAATATGCTTTCTTTTTTTTTTTTTTTCACCTGTTACTTTTAGGTGTATTCTATTTACTTCATGCATAGAAAAGTGGTTTTTAACACTTATATTACTCCATTTAGCTCCCTTACTAATAGTGAATATGTACTGAGTGATTTTTATGTGCCAGGTAACATTCCAAGCATTTTGTGTGCCTTGATTCATTTTAGTCCTAACAAGAAACCAATGAAACAGACACTATTTTAAAGTCTCTATATTATTAATGAGGGAAATGAGTCATAGTCACTTGGCTAAAGTCTCCAGATAGGAAGTGGTGGACCCAGGCAGTGTGATTTTCAACCATTATGCTCTTCTGCTTCTGAAAAAAAGTAATGATTTTATTTAAATCAAAACAAAATATATAATCATTGAGATTATGAAAATGTTGTCAACTACAGAACCAAATGCTGACACACAATTACATTTTCTTTTCTATAAGGATTTTGGAATCTCTTTTTTCAAAGTCATCATTGTAGTAATTCTCATTTTTAAAATTAGATACCAATTTACCTATTGTCCCCACTCTTGTTCTTTATTTTTTATTTATTTGTTTATTTTTAGAGAATGGAGGAGGGGTGTAGAGGCAGAGAGGGAGAAAAAGAATCTTAAGCAGGCTCCACGCCCAGCACGGAGCCCAACATAGGGCTTGATCTCACAACCCTGAGATCATGACCTGAACTGAAATCAGGAGTCGGGACTCTTAACCAACTGAGCCACCCAGGCAACCCCCAACTCTTGTTCTTTGTATAGAAAAGTCCTTCTCTGGAGATGTCTTTCTAGGTTTCTTGCAAATCTGTCATCCTGGTTCTCAGTTGGACCCCCTGTTTGTTGTTGTTGTTATTGTTGTTTTTTAATAGACTTGATTTTTTAGAACACTTTTAAGTTCACAGTAAAATTAAGAAGTTACACAGATTTCCCATATACCCCCTGCCTACACATGTGCGTAACCTCCTTCACCAAAGTAGTACATTTGTTATAATCATTGAACCTACACTAACACATAGTCGCCCAAAGTCCATAGTTTACATTAGGGTTTCCTCTTAGTGTTGTACAGTTTGTGGGTTTGGACACATGTATAATAACATGTGTCTATCAATATAATATCATAGAGAACATTTTCACTGCCCTAAAAATTCTTTGTGGTCCATCTTTTCATCCCTCTTCAGCTATAACCCCTGGCAACCATAAATTTTTACTTCTCCATAGTTTTGCCTTTTCTAGAATGCAGTAAGTTGGAATCATTCTGTACGTAGCATTTCCAGATTGGCTTCTTTCACCTTGTAGTATGTAATTAAGGTTCCTCCATGTCTTTTCATGGCTTGATAGCTCATTTCTTTTTTAGCATTGAATAATATTCCATTGTCTGGAACTACCATAGTTGATGTATCTATGCACCTACTGAAGGACATGTTGGTTGCTTCCACGTTTTGGCAATTATGAAAAAAGCTACCATAAACATCCATGTGCAGGTTTCTGTACGAACATGTTTTCAAATCATTTGATTAATATCAAGGAGTGTGATCTCTGGATCCAATGATAAGAGTATGTTTAGTTTTATAAGAAACTACCAGTCTTCCAAAGTGGCTATACCATTTTGTCTTCCCACCAGTAATATATGAGAGTTCCTATTGTTCCACATCCTTCCAGCATTTAGTGTTGGCAGTGTGATCCTCTGTTTTTTGAATCTCTTTCGTAGCTCAGCCATTTGTTTTGCTGGAGAACACTCTCAAATATGTTTTAAAGGGCATATAGAAGGTAAATGCTCTCAATCGTTTTGTGACTGAAAATGTCTTCATTGTACCCTTGCCTTTAATCAATACATTAACTAAGTATAGAATTCTGTGATAAAATTAACTTTTCCTCTGGGGTTTGGAGGTGTATCTCCATTTTCTTCTAGCACTAATGTTTTTGAGAAACCTGATGCCATGTAACTTTTATTTTTTGGTAAGTCACCAGTTTTTCCTCTCAGAGGGCATTTAGAATCTTCTTTTTTATCCCTATGCTTTGAAATTTCACAATAATACATGATTTGAACTGGACAGGACAGGAATCAAAGTTTCATTAGCAGAATAAAAGGGAAGGCTCTCCAGGGCAGTAGCACAAGGCACAGAAGTGGGAATTCAGGAGGAGTGCTGGGGAGGTTGGAGAGTGAGTTTTCAAACCCAGTTCTTGCACTCACCAACATGAGCTGTGTAACACAAGTTACAGAACCCACACTTTTGTCATATATTGAAAACTAAGGATGTTGACGCAGACCTCCAAGGGTTGCAGGAAGATAAAATTAAATAATGTAAGAATTATAAAAAAAATTATGCTTTTACTAGCAGGTCTGAGAACTCCTTGAAAAGAGAACAGATCCACCTCTGTTTTAATCATATTAGAATGCCTTTCTGCTCTTTGTTTTTTATTTACTGAGGTATAATTGACATACAACATTATATTAGTTTCAGGTGTACAACATAATGATTGGACATTTGTATATATTGCAAAATGGTCACCCTGGTATCTAGTTAGCAATCTGTCTCCTTACAAAGTTGATTCAGTATTATGGACTATATTCCCAGTGCTGCACATTACATCCCTATGAGTTATTTATTTTATAACCGGAGGTCTTGTACTTCTTAATCCCCTTCACACATTTTGTTACCCACTCAAGCCCTCTCCAATCTGGCAACCAAAAATCTATTCTCTGTATATACGAGTCCTGGGTTGTTTCGTTTTGTTTTGTACATTTTGGTTTTTTTATATTACACATATAGATGAAATCATATGGTATTTGTCCTTCTCTTATTTCACTTAGTATAATACTCTCAAGGTACACCCGTGTTGTCATAAATGCAAGATTTCATTCTTTTTATGCTCAGTAGTCTCCCATTGTATATATATAGCCCATATTCTTTGTCCATCCATTCATCTTTGGACACTTAGGTTGTTCCCATATCTTACCTATTGTAAATGATACTGCAGTGAACATGGGGCTGCTTATATCTTTTCAATTAGTGTTTTCATTTCTTCAGATAGATACCCAGTAATGGAATTGCTGGATCATAGGGTAGTTCTATTTTTAATTTTTTGAGAAACTTCCATCCTGTTTTTCAGAGTGGCTGCCCCAATTTATAATCCCACCAACAGTGCATGAGGGTTCCCTTTCTCCACATCCTCACCAGCCTTTGTTATTTTTTGTCCTTTGATAATAGCCATTCTGACAGGTGTAAGGTGATAACTCCTTGTGGTTTTGATTTCCATTTCCCTGATAATTAGTGATATTGAGCATCGTTTCATCAGCCTTTTGACTATCTGTATGTCTTCTTTGGAAAAATGCCTATTCAGATCCTCTGCTCATTTTTTAATCAGGTTGTTTTTTTGTTACTGAGTTTCATAAGTTCTTTGTGTATTTTTGATATTAGCCCCTTATCAGATGTATGACTTGCAAATATCTTCTCCCATTCAGTAGGTTGCCTTTTTGTTTTGTTGATAGTTTCCTTTGCTGGGCAGAAGCTTTTTAGTTTGATGTCATCCATTTGTTTTTGTTTGTTTCGTTGTGCTTTTGTTTCCCTTGCCTTTGGAGTCAGATCCAAAAATTATTGCTAAAACGAATGCTAAGGAGCTTACTACTTAAGTTTTTTTCTAGGCATTTTATGGTTTTAGATTTTACGTTCAAGTCTTTAATCCATTTTGAGTTTATTTTTGTATGTGGTGTAAGATAGTGGCCCAGTTTTATTCTTTTGCATGTGGCTGTCCAGTTTTCCCAACAGCATGTATTGAACAGACTATCCTTTCCCCATTGTGTATTCTTGCCTCCTTTGTTGTAGATTTGTTGACCAAAAATGTGTGAGTTTATTTCTCAACTCTCTATTCCATTGACTCTTTGTGTCAGTTTTTCTACCAATACTGCGATGTTTGGTATACTTTAGCCTTGTAATTTACTTTGAAATCAAGGAGCATAGTTCCTCTGGCTTTGTTCTTATTTCTCAGGATTTTTTTTTTTTTTTTTTGACTATTTGTGGTCTTCTGTGGTTCCATACACATTTTAGATTTGTTCTAGTTCTGTGAGAAATGCCAGGGAATATCGATAGGGATTGCATTGAATCTGTAGATTGCTTTAGGTAATATGGACATTTTAACAATATTAATTCTTCCAATCCATAAGCATGCAATATCTCTTCATTTATTGTGTTTTCTTTAATTTCTTTCCTTAGTGTCTTACAGTTTTTAGTGTTCAGGTCTTTTACCCAATTGATTAAATTTATTCCTACATGTTTTATGCTTTTTGGTCCAATTATAAATGGGATTATTTTCTTGATTTCTTTTTTTTTGATAGTTCATTAATAGTGTAGAATCTGCAAAATTTTGATCATTAATTTTGTATCCTTCAACTTTACTGAATTCATTTATTTAGTACTAACAGTTTTTTGTTGTTGTTGGAATCTTTAGGGGTTTCTATGTTTCTATGTATCAAGTTATCTGCAAATTGTGACAGTTTTACTTCTTTCTTAACAATTTGAATGCCTTTTATTTCTCTTTCTTGCCTAATTACTCTGTCTAGGACTTCTAATACTTTGTTGAATAAAAGTGGGAGTAGTAGGCATCCTTGTCTTGTTCTTGATCTTAGAGGAAATATTTCAGCTTCTTACCACTGAGTATGATGTTAGCTGTGGGCTTGTCATATGTGTCCTCTATTATGTTGAGATATGTTCCATCTATACTCAGTTAAGAGCTTTTACTTTAAATGGATCTTGAATTTTGTCAATTCATTTGCAGATGTTGAACCATTCTTACATCTCTGGATGCCACTTGATCTTGGTGTATAATCTTCTCAATGTAGTATTGAATTTAGTTTGCTAATATTTCGTTAAGGATCTTTTACCTCTGTGTTCTTCAGGGATATCTGCCTGTAATTTGTGTGTGTTTGGTGTCTTTGTCTGGTTTTGGTATCATGGTAATGGTAGCCTCATAAAATGAAATTGGAAGCATACCCTTCTATTGAGTTTTTGGAAGAGTTTAAGAAACATAGGTATTAAGTCTTTTAATATTTGGTAGAATTCACCAGTGAAGTCGCTTGGTCCTGGACTGTTGTTGCTTTTGAAGTTCTTAATTACTGATTCAGTCTCCTTACTAGTAATCAGTCTATTCAAGATTTTCTATTTCTTCATGAATCATTTTGGAAGATTGTAAATTTCTAGAAATTTATCTATTTCTTCTAGGCTGTCCAGTTTATTGGTGTATAATTATCCAAAGTAGTTTCTCATGATCTTTTGTATTTCTGTGGTAATAGTTGTAACTTCTCCTTTATTTCTGATTTTTTTTTAATTTGAGCTCTCTCTTTTTTTCTTGGAGAGTCTAGCTAAAGTTTTGTGAATTTTGTTTATCTTGTCGAAGAAGCAGCTCTTGATTTCATTGATTTTTTTCTATTGCCTTTTTAGTCTCTGTTTTATTTATTTCCAGTCTGATCTTTATTATTTTCTTCCTTCTCCTAACTTTAGGCTTCATTTTACTTCTTTTTCTAATTCCTTTAGGCATAAAGGTAAATTGTTTATTTGAGATTTTTCTTGTGTTTTGAGGTAGGCCTACCTGCATTGTTATGAACATTCCTCTTAGAACTGTGTTTGCGGCATCCCATAGATTATGTCATATTTCTGTTTTTATTTGTCTCTAGGTATTTTTTATTTCTCCTTTGATTTCTTCTATGACCCAATAGTTGCTCAGTAACATGTTTAATCTCCATGTAGAAGTAGGGTTTTTTTCCAGTTTTCTTTTTGTAATTGATATCTAGTTTTATACAATTGTGATCTGAAAAGAGGTTTGAATAGATTTCACACTTTCTGAATTTATTGAGACTTGTTTTGTAGCCTAACATGTGATCTATTCTGGAGGATGTTCTGTGTGAACTTAAGAAGATTGTGTATTCTGCTGCTTTTGGATGGACTGTTCTATATATATTTATTAAGTCTATCTGGTCTATTGTGACATTTAAGACCAAAGTCTCTTACTGATTTTCTGTCTGGATGATTTATCCATGGATATAAGTGGGGTATTAAAATCGCCCACAATTATTGTATTGCTATTGATTTCTCCCTTTAGGTCTGTTAATATTTGCTTTATATATTTCGGTGTTTCTATATTGTATGCATATACATTTATAAACATTTTATCTTCTTGCTGGATTGACCCCTATATCATCATGCAGTATGCTACAGTCTTTATTTTAAAGTCTGTTTTGTCTGATATGAGTATAGCTACACCAACATTCTTTTCCATTTGTATGGGAGATATTTTTCCATTCCTTCACTTTCCATGTGTGTGTCTTTACTTCTGAAGTGAGTCTCTTGTAGGCAATATATAAGTGTATCTTGTTTTTGTTTGTTTGTTTTTTAATCCATTCAGCCACTCTGTATCTTTTTATTGGAGAATTTAGTCAACTTACATTTAAAGTAATTATTGATGGGTATGTACTTACTGCCATTTTGTTCATTATTTTCTGGTGTTTTTATAGGTCCTGTCTGTTTTTCTTCTTTTCTCTCTTTCCTTGTGGTTTGGTGACTTTAGTGTTGTGTTTAGATTCCTTTCTCATTTACTTTTGTGTATTTACTATAAGTCTTTGCTTTGTGGTTATCATGAGATTCACATATATATCATCCTATGTATATGACAGTTTATTTTTAAGTTGATAGCAACTTAAATTTGAACACATTTGAAAACTGCATTTGTATCCCACCCACATTTTGTTTTTTATGTCACTTTTTACGTCTTTTTATTTTATATAACTAATTAGTGTAGTTTTAGTTAATTTTAATACTTATGTATTTTAGCCTTCTTAGTTGCTTTATAACTAATTAATCCACTACCTTTACTATGTATTTACTTTTTCCAGTGAGAACTTTACTTTTGCATGTTTTCCTGTTATTAACCAGTACCATTTCCTTTTAGCTTAAACAAATTCCTTTAACATTTCTTCTAAGGCCAGTTTAATAGTGATAAACTCCTTTAGCTTTTGCTTTCTGGAAAACTCTTTATCTCTCCTGCAAATCTGAATGATAACCTTACTGAGTATTCTTGGTTGGAAGGTTTTTCCTTTTATCACTTTGAATATGTCATGCCAACTTCTTCTGACTTGCGAAGTTTCTGCTGATAAATCTGCTGATACTCTTATAGGATTTCCCTTGTATATAACAAGTTGGTTTTCTCTCTCTCTCTCTCTCTCTGTCTCTCTGGTTTTAAGATTATCTCTTTAACTTTTGACATTTTAATTATAATGTGACTTAGCTTGGCTCTTTTGGGGCTCATCTTATGTGGAACTTTCTGTTCTCCCGGGACCTGATATCTGTTTCCTTCTTTAGGTTAGGGGAGTTTACAGCCATTTTTTCTTCAAATAAGTTTTCTGCCCCTTTCTCCTAGGACCCCTATAATGCAAATGTCATCCCATTTGATGTGGTCCTGTAGGTGCCTTAAGCTGTCTTCATTTTTTTTAATTCTTTTTTCTTTTTGTTGCTCTGAGTGAGTTTCGTTTCTTTATCTTCCAGCTTGCTGATCTATTCTTCCACTTGAGTCAGTTGCTGTTGAACAGCTCAGATTTGTTTTTCAGCTCAATTATTGTATTCTTCAGTTCTGTGACTTATGTTTGTTACTTTTTTTCCCTATACGTTATCTCATTGTTAAAGGTTTTGTATGTTCATCCTTTCTTCTCTCAAGTTCCGTCAGCATCTTTGTGATCATTCCTTTGAATTCTTTATCAAGTAAATTACTTATATTTGTATCATTAAGATGTTTATCCTGAGGATTTGTCTTGTTCTTTCATTTGAAACATATTTCTCTGTTTTCTCATTTTGTTCGACTCTCTGTTTCTATGTTTTAGGTGAAACTGCTACCTTTCTCAGTCTTGAGGGAATGGCTTTGTATAGGTGATGATCCTTCTCATTTAACCTTGCCCTAGCTTTTGGTTGTCTCTTGAAGCTTTTTGATTTTCTAAACCACATAATTTGTTCTTGATATGTCTCTATTTGTAAGTGTGTGCCAAGACCTGTCAGTAATCCAAAAGGAGGAATCTCATTTAGAATCTATTTTCAGGTAACAGCTTTTAAAGGATGGAAATGTTTACAGTCTATGGGCCACATGTGTAATCATTGCTAGTCTGTAGACCAGGAGATCTGGAGGTGTCCCCTGGGCAACAGTTGCAAAAACTAGGGATTCAGATGAGACTATAAGCTTCTTTCTGGAAAGTTTTGTGGAGCTGTAGAAAGGCCAAGGGGGTGTTCAAGGATAGTGTTCTCCACTTACATTCCCTAGGAGTGCTTCTTAGCCTCTAGATGTATAGAAACCCAAAGCCTGTCCCTCAAGCTGAAGCTCTAGGCTAAGTAAATAGGCCTTTTTCACAGGAAGACTGGGGTTGTGTTTCAGGCTGCTGTCTGTGCAGTGCGCTGAGGGTCGTGGACTGCCAAGAACTGTTTTTCCAATTGTTACAGTCCTGTGGAGCTCTGGAATACCAGGTCTCTTGGCCACCAGGGCCAGGCAATCAAGGGGTGCTCCCAATGGATTGCATGTGCCCACTTTTTCAGTAAGGCAGATGGAGAATGTTTGGTCTGTGCATGCATACCAGCTTTAGGCTGGGAAAGGGAGAATGCTGGGATCATTCATACTTATCAGCCCCAGCCAGAGGCCAGGGCAATGTTAAAATCCACCCTACTCGCAGACTTTAGCTGGCAAGTGGGAGGACTCTATGACCATTCATGTTTTCCTGCCCCAGTCAGGTAGAGGGGGAGCATTGCAACAACCCATGCCCTCCTGCCTCAGCAAGTACCACAACGACTTGTCCCTGTCCATCCCAGCAAGGCAACAGGAGGGTGCCACATCCAAGCTCATCCACCTGTGCTAGTAGGCTGTGTGGAGAGAGAACTGTCTCCAGAAAGAATCTCAACTCTCCCTTGCCCCTCCAGCTGATGCCACCAGATCAGCAAATGGGAATCTTCCTCATGTATAGTCTAGGTGCTTTTCAATTTGCTGGGTCTCAGGGCAAGCAAGACAGCATGTAAGCCCTCCAAGAGGGGAATCTTTCCTGTAACACTTTGGGAACCTCAGATGTCAGCCCCATTGGTTTTCTAATCCAGACTTTCTCGGGATCATCTCTCCAGTGCACACAGGAGCTGGGGTATCCAATGTGGGGAACCAGTCGCTGCCTCCTACTTCTCCAGGAGAAGTGCTTGTCTGATGATATCCCTCCCTACTGTGTGTTGCTGTGCCAGGGTGGGGCTTTTCCTACCCATCTCAGTGTGGCTCTTTTATCCTTTGTTGTGGAGAGCAGTTCATCTAGTTTTCAGATATTTTTCAGAGGGAAATGATCCATATGTAGTAGCAAATCTGGTATGTCCATGGGAGGAGGTGAGTTCAAAATCTTCCTACACTGCCATCCTGGATGCCCCTCTTATCAGAAAACTTAGTAGGCCCTTTGGTGAGTAGCCAGGGCCTCCAGGGACTGGATATTGGACAAGGTGTTCAGACGACCTGAGGAAAAGAAACACTATGCCTTGTAATAAAGGGTAGTGAGAATATTTGGTGTTAGGGAATAGGGAGCTAGGAAAGAAAAATCCAATGAATCATGTGGAACTTGCCTGGAGAATGAGTCAGAAAAGACTTTCCTCTCTTATCTCAATTTTAGTTAGACTAACGAAAGTTGTTTTGTTGTTGTTGTTGTTGTTGTTGTTTATGTTATGTTAGTCACCATACAATACATCATTAGTTTTTGATGTAATGATCCATGATTCATTGTTTTCATATAACACCCAGTGCTCCATGCAGTACGGGCCCTCCTTAATACCCATCACCAGGCGAACCCATCTCCCCACTCCCTCCCCTCCAAAACCCTCAGTTTGTTTCTCACGGTCCATAGTCTCTCATGGCTTGTCTCTCCCTCCGATTCCCCCCCCTTCATTTTTCCCTTCCTTCTCCTGATGTCCTCCATGCTATTCCTTATGTTCCACAAATAAGTAAAACCTTATGATAATTGACTTTCTCAGCTTGACTTATTTCACTTATCATAATCTCCTCCAGTCCCATCCATGTTGATGTGAAAGTTGGGTATTCATCCTTTCTGATGGCTGAGTAATATTCCATTGTATATATGGACCACATCTTCTTTATCCATTCATCTGTTGAAGGTCATCTCGGCTCTTTCCACAGTTTGGCTATTGCGGACATTGCTGCTATGAACATTGGGGTGCATATGGCCCTTCTTTTCACTACATCTGTGTCTTTGGGGTAAATACCCAGGAGTGCAATTGCTGGGTCATAGGGTAGCTCGATTTTTAATTTTTTGAGGCACCTCCACACTGTTTTCCAAAGTGGCTGTACCAGTGCTCACTTCGGCGGCACATATACAAAGTGGCTGTACCAACTTGCATTCCCACCAACAGTGTAAGAGGGTTCCCCTTTCTCCAGAACCTCTCCAACATTTGTTGTTTCTTGCCTTGTCAATTTTTGCCATTCTAACAGGTGTAAGGTGGTATCTCAATGTGGTTTTGATTTGAATTTCCCTGATGGCTAATGATGAACATTTTTTCATGTGTCTGTTAGCCAGTTGTTTGTCTTCTTTGGAGAAGTGTCTGTTCATGTCTTCTGCCCATTTTTTAACTTGATTATTTGTGTTTTGGGTGTTGAGTTTGAGAAGTTCTTTATAGATCTTGGATACCAACCCTTTAACTGTAGTGTCATTTGCAAATATCTTCTCCCATTCTGTGGGTTGCCGCTTTGTTTTGTTGACTGTTTCCTTTGCTGTGCAGAAGCTTTTTATCTTGATGAAGTCCCACAAGTTCATTTTTGCTTTTGTTTCACTAGCCTTTGGAGATGTATCTTGAAAGAAGTTGCTGTGGCCAATGTAAAAGAGGTGACTGCCTATGTTCTCCTCTAGGATTTTGATGGATTCCTGTCTCACATTGAGGTTTTTCATCCATTTTGAGTTTATCTTTGTGTATGGTGTTAGAGAATGGTCAAGTTTCATTCTCCTGTATATAGCTGTCCAGTTTTCCCAGCACCATTTATTGAAGAGACTCTCTTTTTTCCATTGCACATTTTCTCCTACTTTGTCAAAGATTATTTGACCATAAAGTTGAGGGTCCATATCTGGGCTCTCTATTCTGTTCCACCACGACCAAGTGGGATTTATCCCCAGGATGCAAGGGTGGTTCAACATTCACAAATCAATCAATGTGATAGAACACATTAATAAGAGGAGAGAGAAGAACCATATGTCCTCTCAATTGATCAGAAAAAGCCATTTGATGAAATACAGCATCCTTTCCTGATTAAAACTCTTCAGAGTATAGGGGTAGAGGGAACATTCCTCAAGTTCATAAAATCCATCAGTGAAAAACCCACAGTGAATATCATCCTCAATGGCGAAAAGCTGAGAGCCTTTCCCTTAAGATCAGGAACACGTCAAGGGTGCCCACTCTCGCCCTATTGTTCAACATAGTACTAGAAGTCCTAGCAATAACAATCAGACAACAAAAAGAAATAAAAGGTATTCAAATTGGCAAAAAAGAAGTCAAACTCTCTCTCTTCGCAGATGACATGATACTTTATGTGGAAAACCCAAAAGACTCCACCCCCAAATTACTAGAACTCATACATCAATTCAGTAATGTGGCAGGATACAAAATCAATGCACAGAAATCAGTTGCTCTGTTATACACTAACAATGCAACAAAGAGAGAGAAATTAGAGAAACGATTCCATTTACAATAGCACCAAAAACCGTAAGATACCTCGGAATAAACCTAACCAAAGAGGTAAAGGATCTATACTCTAGGAACTACAGAACACTCATGAAAGAAATTGAAGAAGACACAAAAAGATGGAAAAACATTCCATGCTCATGGATCGGAAAAATAAACATTGTTAAAATGTCTCTGCTACCCAGAGCAATCCATATCTTCAATGCCATCCTGATCGAAATTCCAGTGACATTTTTCAAAGTGCTGAAACAAACAATCCTAAAATTTGTTTGGAATCAGAAAAGACCCTGAATCGCCAAGGAAATGTTGGAAAAGAAAAACAAAGCTGGGGGCATCATGTTGACTGATTTCAAGCTATATTACAAAGCAGTGATCACAAGACAGCATTGTACTGGCACAAAAACAGACATATAATGAAAGTTCTTTATAGAGAACACAAATGTCTAATGGGAATAAACACTGTTTACTGCTATGAGATATAAACCCCTATTCTGTCATGTTTATGAAATTATACTTCAGTCCTACAGTCTTCAACAATAATACTTTTATGAGAATAGGCTTTTGTTGAGGGCAACTCAAAGAGATGAAACAGGTAGCATCTGAATTACTTGTGTAAAATACTTAGCATAATGCTCAGCACACAGCAAGAGTCAAATCTTACTATTTTTTGATTTTGTTATTACTCTCAATATTATAATTATGACGTTACACTATGTAACACTGATAATACAGTAGAAACAAGAAAACTGTGCCTTGTAATCCTTGATTTGGTTTCCATGTGTGCATTTTTATTTTGTACTGAAAACTTATGAAACTGAAAACTCCAATTAAATTTTTTTCATGTTTAGATTTTTAGATGTGTCTAATCTTAATATGTAATAGGAAGATAGAAGTAGGAAGAGTCATGCAACCGTAGAAGCGCCTCCCTTGTGCCACCATTGCTTTGCAAAGGAATAAGTAATACGCAGAAATGAAGAGTTTTTATAGGAGGACACTATTGTATTACTGACAGTATTTATCTTTCGTTTTTAAAGCAAAGTTCTTCTACCTTCATGCAGCCATCCCAGCTTCTGGAAGCCCATCACCCACAGTTCTCTCTTATGAGTGCCCACGATTCTTTTTCAGTTATAAATTTCAGATTCTCTTCCAAACTAATCAAAATCAAGTTGCAAATTGCTGATAGCTGGTGCTCGGTAAATATTTGATGTATTGAAAAACAGCTAAGAAGCAACTGCCTGATTGTTGAAAGATGGAAGCAGTCGAAGATTGCTGAAAATTTGGCTCATGTCTTCAGATTGCTGAAACTTAGTATATTCTAAAGTCTTTAGGGATAAAATCTGCTCCTTACTCGTTGTTTTTCTGGTAGATATCACGGTCTCTAAATAAATAAATAAATAAATAAATAAATAAATAAATAAATAAAATAATACAAGAGTATGGAATGTAGGGGTGCCTGGGTGGCTCAGTCACTTGAGCATCTGACTCTTGATTTTGGCTCAGGTCATGATCTCAGGATCATGGGATCAAGGCCCAGGTTGGGCTCTGTACATCGCACGGAGTCTGCTTGTGATTCTCCCTCTCAAAAAAAAAAAAAAAAAAAGAGAGAGAGAGAGATTCTCCCTCTCCCTCTGCCCGGCCCCTCACTCGTGCCTGTGTGCACACACACACACGCTCTCTCTCTCTCTCTCTCTCAAATAAATAAATAAATAAAATCTTTAAGACAAAAAGTATAGAATGTATACAAAATAGGCATCTGAATCATTATTCCATTCCTGGAGATGCCCTCTTAACCAGGTTCCCTCACATGGGCAGTCTGAACCTAAACTTACTCTTAATTAAGTCTCTACAGCTTTCTGGAGCCTACATTGGACTTTCTGTGACCACACCATTAACTCACTTGAACTGGAATTATTCTCATCCTTAATGGAGTCCTTTTTGCTTATGCTCAAATATACAAGGACATTTAATTATCCAGTGAGATTACCTATGCAAAGAGCCCAGATACGTAATAGGCATTTCCTGAATGCTAGTTTCCTTCATGTTATCTCCGCTAAAAGGAAAACACAGCCAGTTGTTTTTCATTTTCATAAACCATAGACAATAAAGATAAAGATTGGGACGCCTGGGTGGCTCAGTCGGTTAAGCGGCTGCCTTCGGCCCAGGTCATGATGCCAGGGTCCTGGGATCGAGTCCCACATCAGGCTCCTTGCTCAGCAGGGAGCCTGCTTCTCCCTCTCTCTCCCTCTGCTTGTGCTCTGTCAAATAAATAAAATCTTTAAAAAAATAAAAATAAAAAAATAAAGATTTAATCTTTTATGGAAATAATGTTAGATTAAAGAAAGAGTTGTATACTTAGACCATAGGCATGATCAAACAACCAAAAGGACAGGTTTTAGATAATTTTAAGAACAGGAGTGGCCGTCATCTTGCTTAGAAACTGAAAACTAGCACTCCACAATAGTAACATGGATTAAGGATCTCGTTGTATTAAGAGCACTGAATGAAGGAATAGCAACATGTTATTTTTTTCAAAAAAGAATTGCCAGTATAAAGATAGCCATGATCAAAAGAAAATTCAAATGCAGAAATAACAGAGTGAACAAAATCTCATAGCCAATGATTTGTGGTACTATGGTTACACTTAGTCATAAATTATTACTAAGCTTATATAAGTAGAATGATGTATTTCTTCCAAAGTCTTAACAATAATTTGCTAATAATGAACTTATTTTCCAAAATGTCCTAATACTATTCATACTCTCCAAAGAATTTAGTCCAGCAACTGTGAGTCAGAAATATGTATCTTCTTACTTTAGCTGCTAATGTTCTATTTGAATCTAAGGTTATCATATAAGTAATATGTGATAACTTCTTCCCCAAGCATTCATTTAAACATTGTGTTTTTGTGTAAAAAAAATCACTTTTATTTTCATCATTAAAAAATAGTGCCTTTCTGCTTAACCTCCTATTTCAGTTCCTATGATAGGTTGAACATGCCTGTTAAATTTCTTTTTCCTACTTGACTAGAACTTCTTGGGAGCATAGATTGTGCATTATTCATTAAAAGTTCCTGGTAGGGTGTCTGAAGCATAGTAGGGGTGCAATAAATTTTATGAAATGAATAAATGAATGAATGATGCTGTATTAGATATTATACAAACCTAGGGTTCAGGGGGATTTAAAAATTCATGGCATAGTCTAAAACTGAATTTATTAAGAGAGAAAATCTGGTAGAGATCTTTTTCAATCTATAAAGATGTGCACATTCTGGGATCTTAACTATCCAGCTATCAATTCCACAGTTCATAAGATAACAAAAATAAAATAAAATCATACATTCAGAGAGTTTGGGGCTGGCTTAGCCTACTGGCCTTTTACAGGTGCAATTTATTTTTACAGTAAAGAGAAGAACACTGAATCTTCCCAGAATAACCTGATTCCAACAGACTTAAATAAAGTTGTTCATTTTTCCAGGTTTTTGACATACTTCTGTCTTTCTAGACTGTGAAGTGAATCTCCATTTCCCAAAAGCCCCAGTGCTGATTTTAATGATCCTGTCCACGTGGATTTTTTTTTGTTTTGTTTTATTGCTATTAGTGAATGACAAGTGAAGGATATTCATTTTAACTTGAAAATGTCAGGGATGCACTTTAAGAGATATATTTTTGCAGCTTTTAATGAGGTGGTGTTTCTTTTTGAAAGAAATACTCATCTCTGATGCGGGTGGCTGTGCAGGTGACAACTGATATTTAATAAGCGATGGTTCTTGTATTAGTCGCAGTTCTCTAAAGAAAATGTCTCCGATTGCTTTTGAAAAACTCCCAGCGTCACTAGCCCAAAGGCAAGATGTGACCTTTTTATTACATAATGAGAATCATTTATTATCTTACAATGTATCTTAAAGTCACAGACAAAATGCCACTTTGATAATTGCTTTCAATTAGCTTTGAGCATAGCATATATTCATAAAATGTCTTCTCTAATTTAGACTTGAATTAGAGAAAATTGCAGACATAATCTACTTTAAGGTTGTCTCATTTAGGGTGATTCGTAGTTTTATATCAAAGAAATCAAAACGAGTAGCTTTAGAACAGTCTCTCAAAGTGTTTTAAGCAGGCTTTTCAATATTTGATTCTATTCTATTACCAATTAATTAACAAATTAGAAAGCTAGTTCATCATTTCTGACCTTTTTTGCACGTTAACTTTTGACTTTCATTCCTAATGATTGTTTTGAAATTAAACCTTGCAGTTCATGTGGAAAGAGAGAAACAATCTGATTAACAAGATAAATAAGGCTTGCCTTGATCCCCAGTACATCTTGATGTTGGACTGTAACTAGGATTCTGAATACTGGAATGGTGCATCCTTTCCTGCTTTAAATGGTCAGTGAATTATACTAGATAATCATGTGGCTGAAACAAAGAGTTTTGGGCTGTTACCACAAGTGAGGTTAGAGGTAACATGATATTTAAAATGTGATTTCAGTCAATTTTTATTTTTTGTTAATACATTGAGCATTAGGATATGGCTTAAATGCAAATTCTTGTCTTCCTTAAAAATATTTTTGAAGTAATGAAAACTCTGAAGCTGCATTTTACCCTCGTGGTGTTCCAGTAGCTCATAGAATATTAACCTTAACAGAGATTCTGTGAAGTCGGTATTATACCTGGAGATTACTCTCTTTCTCTTTCTTTCCCTAGATAAAAATTACACACAAGAACCAAGCCCCAATGCTGATGGGTCCTCCTCCAAAAACCGGGTTGTTCTGCTCCCTCGTCAAAAGAACAAGAAACCGAAGCAAGGAATAAACCTGTCTCATTTTATTCTTCGAGATCTAATTAGCATAATTGGGCCATGGAAACTTATGCTGGAAATCTTTGAACCATTTCAATTCTCTTGCTCATGCAAAATCATGGAATTGGTTTAACAGTTTTTGTTACTGAGCTAATGTAAAATTCAGCTATTAGAAAATTTGTCTCAGTTTTTATAGGCATCTTTGCATGAAGAAGGCAGAAATTTACATGAAGTGGTACTGCATATTTTTGTTGCATGCATTCCCATAGATTTTTATGTCCCCCATCCATTCCTCTCCCAGTTTCCATTTACTAACCTGTGAGAGAAATCTGTGAGCCATAAAAGGAAATACCATGGGAAACGTGATTCTCCGTGTGATTCCAATTATTGATAAGCACTAATCAGTAATGCTACGATGATCATAACCACAGATTGCGATACTTTTCCCTTTTAGAATCAGTGTCTCAGTGACCTTTGAACTATTACTTGAGAAGAAACTTTTAATTGGAAGATTTTATTAAATAGTTGTCTATGATACCTCGCTGTATCTAAATAGTTTTTCTTCAACATCTTGATGCTTCTGAGTGGATTTTAAAATTTCAGGTATAAAGTTTTCTTGTGCTAAAAAAAAAATAGAAAAGTGATTTTTATTTTGTTTCATTTTGTTTTTAATTCCAGAAATAAGTGAAAACAGAAATAAGTTACTTGGCAGTTAAGTTGTGGTAATATGACAAGCCTTATTCCTTTCTGCATGTGGATCTAGAAGAAAATTCATAACCACACCAGTTAACCAAATAGCTGTTTTAAACTATGTGCCTAATATACTATCTCCCACCAAAGATTCAGAAAAAGATGCTTGAGAGAAGTGGGTTCATGTATAATTAATTAGCATTGTGGAGAAAATTTATGGTTCTTATGATTAATTTTTTGATAACTTAAACTCTGGAAAGAGAGTGAATTACCCATTAATTATAATTAAAGTTCTCACCTTATGCAGACAATAGGCCATACAACACAGTCAAAGCTCAATTCGCTGATTTCTCGCTTTTTTTGGTCATTTATAAATATAGGTATCTGTAATTTTTAATGGATCAGTTTGAGAAAGTAAATGATTGTATCAGTTTTGTTCTAGTATAAATTGATACCTGTAAGAAATATCAAGCTCACCGAAGCAAATCATGCATGCAATTAATCCTCTCCCATCAGCCTAGGCCACTCCCATCTCTATGGCATTTCAAATGTTTATTTGGAAATGATGGCCCAAATTGTCGTTTACGGTATTCATGGTATGGTTGGAGTCTCTGTTTAAAGAAATCATGGAATATGTACTTTTCTTAGTGTTTCATTAAATCTATGATTATAAAATGAAATGCTATTCTGACTAGTTTGGGTATTGTTCATTCATTTTGACCTGCATCTCATCATTGCATGTTTTATGTTTTTAAACATGCCATAAGGAAAACAAGTGCTTGAAATGCATGATTTATTAGTTTTTCTCTCCACTCTGCATTAAAGTACTAATGATTTATCAGTTCTGTTTTTCTATTGATTCATTCATCTTTGAATAACAAATAGCATTTAGTGAGTCTGTTGAACACACTCCTGTGCATGGATTTATGGATTTCAAGTGAAATTGCTATAATTTTTGTTCTTTGGTTTGAAAACTCAACTGAATGCTGTTATATCAAATAGCTACTCTCAAGCAATGTACTATAATGGAAGATTATGTATAAAGTGTATTATTTTAGTGTTCCAGGAACATTAGATAGTAAATATCAATCAACAATAAGTTTAATTGCTCTGAAAATAAAAGCTTTTGAATAAAATTAAGACATAATTTAGCATTCCCAGGAAAATTATCATTACAATTGCAAATGTGGCACAGTAATCACTTGCCCTAGTATAATAAAAAAAAAAAAAGTTATTTGGCAGAGCAGTAATCTGGAGCAAAAGAAATCTCTAAACAGTAACAAATGCATTACTGACATAATGTTACATAACACACACATTGATTTCGTGTATCTATGGTTACAGGTAATAAATATTTTTACATAAATTGACACAATTTTCTACAATGGGCAGGCAGGCTTTGTATCAAAACATATTCTGAAGCCACCAATTATTTTATGTGCAGTACACATACAATTATGTCTTGGCTACCTTTTATAGTATGTTGTGTGAAGGCAGCAACAGTTTGTGAATCATTCTTAACAATCTGTGCAGTGGAAAGCTACTGAGGAGACAGTGGGATAGGACGAATCAAACAACCTGCCTATCAGACTTCCACAGTTGAGATCAAGGGATGCAGCTTTACATCGGTGCAGCTACAGAATTATAATTAGTGATAATAGTAGTTACATTTTCAGTCAGAATTCATTGGTACAAATAATAAATGTTCAAATAGGGATCAAATGTGACTGTCTTCAACTCATTTTCTAAAGCTACTGACATGCTTGCCCTTCAAGTACACTACTCCTGGGGTTTGGAAAGTAGTTTAAAAAAAAAAAAAAAACAGACTTTGATGGTTTTAAAATCAGAGAAGATATTCTTTCCATTTTTATGGCAGCCTCAAGTGAAGCATATATATTTTAAGGAAAATTCTAAACGGAAAGTTATATGGTATATTAAATATTGAATAACAAATGTTAGCTTTTCAAGATGGAATTTTTTCTTCTCTATGTGTGGGTGTTGGAGTTGTCGGGTCAACCTCTTTAAATATAGTAGACATCATAGTACAAAGTTTTAAGTAGATGAAACCCTAAAGTAAAAAATTAATCCTGGACTTGCAGGGGTCAGAGGAACAGGGGAAAAGAGATATGCATTTTGCTCAACAGTGCAGTACACCGAGTTGATAAACAGACATTCCAGGAGAATCCTGGCTATCCAAGCTTCCAGTAGGAATGGAGATGTCTATGTGGATCCAGAAATTTTAAAGGATGTAAGTGTATTTTTCCACATACATGCATATACCATGTGTATTCAATGCAAAAAGTGCTGGTCAATGTATTTGTGGAGAAAGAAGGTATCCTGTAGAAGGTGAAGAAAACAAACTTTTAAAACAGTTTTCATGTTTAAACTATCTCTGTGACTATAGCCATAACAAAGCAGAAGGCTCAGCTGTTTAGTGTAGTCTACTGCAGGTAGAAATTTAAATCTGATGAATTGTGTATATGTTTCTGCATTTTGTTCTTTTTTAGGGGGATGGGAAATAATTGCAGTTCTCAAGGGAGAATCTGTTTTGAATTTCAGACTGTATTCTACATGAATGAGACAAAACTTTTAAATGGTTCCATTCCTTTTTGTGTCAGTTTATTGTTTATTGATTATAAAAAGGAAAATGTACCTTTCATGGCACATAGAACTCCCCAACAATTATTCAAATACAATATGTATATCCTAAACCAAACAATGAAGCCCTTGTAATATATGTTAAGGATGTAAAATTTAAATAAATAAATAAACAAACAAAACCCGCAAAAGAGCTTTTATTTTGTGACAGGCAGAAATCGCCCCTTTAGTCTCCCGACTAAGTTGCATTTTATTTAAATAAAATTTGAATAAACTCACACTGAGGGATTCTATACATCCTTATTGTGTTTAAAAACAGAGAATTCATTTGATTACAGTATCTTATTAATTATTTTTCAGGAAGTGTTATATACAATATCGTGCTTTTTGAAATAAAAGTGTTAACCACTCAATTAAGTGTCATTCCTTCCTGCCATTTTGGCCAGATTTGGTCTGTACATGAACTTTTCAAGCAGTTGCCATCAGTCTACCCCCCTGGATCTCCGTCTTTTGTCAGGGAGGAAGGAGTCTGGGCATTTGGGGACTGAATTCTGTCATTAAGAATGGAACCATTCTATTTTGTCCTGCTTTGGCCCCGGGTTGCTGCTGTGAACGTTATTCCAGCAATTTCAGAGATCCCAGGAACACCAACACACTGGCTGATGGAATTTTGGAGACTGAAAGATGGGGTCAGGGGTTCTGGGAGGACTTAAACTGAATTTTCTGGATGAAACCCATTTTGAATTCCATTTTGTGTAGCAGACTTCAGCAAATCTGTCCTGGGCATTGACTGGGGATCCAATATTTTACAAAGGGGTTACAGCAGGTAAAGGGCAGTAATCCTTTGGGTTTTTTCTACTGGAGGTCAAGATTGGCTACCCCAGGTGTTGGGTGGTGTCCCCGTGGATGTGGTGGCCCCCGGAGCCGGGACAGCACTCTGCGACACTGCCATGTCACTGACCAGAATGCTGTTTCCTCCTTCTCTTCATCAAGTTTTGGAATGGGCCCATGCCAGTCAGAAACTAGAAGATTCAGCTTGACAACTTTAAGGTGAATCTGCCTCTGGGAGCTGTAAGAAGGTTCTGAGGATGGAGGCGTCAACTTTAATCCTAGCTGCACATTTGACAGAATGTAGTGCAGAGGAGAGTTACGTAATCTCTCTAAGCCTCAGTCTTCTCATCCGTACAATAGACAGAAATACAGGCCCTGTATCAGGTTGTTGTGAGGATTTAAGTAGAGATAACTTTCTAACTCTTTTTTTTTTTTTTTTTTTAAGACAGAGAGAGAGAGAAAGCACAAGCAGGGGGAGCAGCAGAGGGAGAGGGAGAAGCAGGCTTCCCAGTGATCAGGGAGCCCGATGTGGGGCTTGAGATCCCAGGACCCTGAGATAACGACCCAAGCCAAAGGCAGACGCCCAACGGCTGAGGCACCCAGGTGCCCCTCTAACTCATTTTCTATCAGCAGTGGCAGGAGACTCCTCTTCGTCCCCACTTCAGTCCCTCCTCTACAATACCAACGATAGTTTTCTAGAAATAGATGATATTCCTCATCACATCACCCTGTTTTACATGATAGAAGTCCAAAATCCTCAGACAAAGGGTTTTCATGAGCTGGATCTTCTTAACCTTTCCTCTGTCCACTTTCCTCCTAACCCCATGTGCAAACTTGGTTCTAGCCACACTGTTCTACTTGCATTTCACCAGATATGCCATGTTTTTTTCATGGCTATGCACTTCAGCAAATTTTATACTCACTGGCACATTCCCTTTCTCAAGGGTTGGTTCCCTTCTGTTTGGGAGGATTTCTGGACCCACATTTGTCCAGAATGCATGAGAGTAGTTCTGGTGAGTCTCTGTTGTGCCCCTTTAATACTCTGATTCCTATGCTAAAGGTTTCCACTCTGTATTTTAAATGGTTACTTGTCTGATTGTCTCATTAAACTGGTGAGTCAGGTGAAAGCCAGCCCTGGGTTCTAGTCCCTGCTGTTCCCCCGGGGCCATCCCTATAAGATATCCAATAATCTTTGAATAAATACAAGCTACCAAAATTCCCAAGTTCCCATAAAACGTATATTACTCCTTTCAGAAGAAATGATATAAAAATAGTCTATTCAATAAATCATAAAAGTATGACTTTTTTTTACAATTTTATTATCCCTTATACACTTTGGCTGAATAAACTTACAGTTCATTCTTATGTCTTTCTCACCTCTTGTCATTTTCCCACATGCAGTAGCACATTTCCAACTTTTCGGTTAATTCGGTAGCCAAAATGGCATGCACTTTAACTCACAAGTGGTTATCACTGGGCCAGCGCAGGGTCCACGTGCCTGGTGGGGCTGGAAGTCGTGGATAGCTGTCTTCTATTCTCCCAAGGAATGCTGGGGAGATACTGTGTAGGATAATGGCCCCCAAAACATGTTCACATGCTGATATTTGGAGTGTTTGAATATGTTATGTTACATAGCCACAGGGAATTAAGGTTACAGGTAGAATTAAGGATGCTAATCAGCTGAGTTCAAGCGGAAGAGCAGCCCGGATTATCCAGGTGTGCTCAATGTAATCTCAAGGATCCTTTCAAGTGGACGAGAGAGGTGGAACAGGTCAGAGTCCGAGCGAGGTTTGAAGATACTATATTGCTTCGTTTGAAGATGGCGGAATGGAGACCACAAGCCACAGAAAGCAGGGATCTCTGCAGAAGGTAAGGAAAAGGATTTTCCTCCTGAACCTCCAGAAGGAACAAAAAGCTTTAATTTTAACCTAGTGAGACCCATTTTGAACTTCTGAGCTGCGGTACTAAGATAATAAATTTGTGTTTTTTAAGCCACTAAATTAGTGGTAATTTGTTACCGCAGCAGTCGGAAACCAATACAGGGAAGTAGGAAGGTAGAATACCATATGCAGGGCTGTTGCTGAAACATTGATGCCTTTTAAAATAGAATAAAAGTGCTGTTGCTTAATCTTTAATGCATTTGAATTGCTTAATCCTCCCTTAAATGCATTTGAATTTCGAACATCCAGTACACATGGCCTCACCTTTGACCCATGTAGATAAACTGATGAGGGGTGGAGAAAGGGAGAGAGATTTTATTTCCAGTTCATTCATTTTTGATTGATAGCGCTCTAATAGGGGAAAAGAGAAAAAAAAATAAAAGCTTCTGTTGTGATGACATTTATTCTGCTGAAGACAACAATCTCAAAAATTTATTTTTTTCAGATTATGTATGTAATCCTGGTTTTAGTTTTTTGGATGTTTGCTTGTATTAATGCTTTTTACCCTTCCTGGGGCACTTAGGACACTTTCTACTTGAGTCTGTAGGAATAAGAAAATAATAAAAGGTGACTGTAAATGAGAGGTTTAGAGTAATCTTCTCAAGTTAAATTATTTATGTATGTCTGCCCCACATTTTCCTGCGCATTCATTTCACAAGTTGAGCTTCAGCTGGGGCAACAGCTGAACAGAGTCCGCTAATGAAGCCGCCCCTACATGCTGGGTCAGAGCCCGACTTTGCCGTTTGGATTGCTATCCCCGTTTGAAGCTTTCGAAGAGGTGTGTGCTTGGCAAATGCTAATGAGTTTAAACTGGCTTACGTGTAAATTACTAGGCGTTTGGAGGGGAAAATTAAAGTACTTTGCAAATATTTTGCAGTGCAAACGGTTTTCTGGGCCTCTTATCTTGTTCATAGATGAGACTTCCCTGAATCATATAGAAAGGTTGCCGGCTACATGAAAACTTAGCATGTCTTTAACTTGAGACCTTTAACTCAAGTCCTTTTCCTATCCAGAGCCTTCTATTGTGAGTTTAAGGTATCTATTAGAGACTCTATTGCCATCCACACACCTGGGAGAAATTAATTCAGCGCTATTTTCTGTACAGTTGAGTCACAAAGATTCTGTCCTTGACTTCACTCTACCAGGCTCCCTTGAACTCTGTTTCATCTAGGCTTTAGCTTCTGGACTTCTTGGTCTCTGCATTGTCCAATTTGAGCAGGAATCCTAAGTCAGTTTAGCTGGAGTTCCCCATCCTCCGTATCTGATCACCTTCAGTATCTATCTAACCAGGCTTCTCAGCCTCCACCATCCCCAGGTGATAACTGTTACCCTTGCCCCTCTTGTTTCTTTTAATAATTTGCCATCCACTGACCCCCTACACTGTACCTTAGCTATTAATGCCCACTTGACCATGCTGTGTTTGGAGTTGAAACCACTCTCTCTCTCCTGTCAAATTCCATTTCAGTGGTCCCTACACCTGTTCTGATAGCCGCCCCTCCCCCACTTGAATAAAGCCTTTCTCGCCCTACTTTAACAAGTGTCATTCAAGAATTTTTCTTTAACATTAGTTTTGGGTATAATGGAAAATCAGTATAATGGTAGCATATTATCAGAAGTTAAAGACTTGCAAAATTCAGTTATATAAAAATATTCTCAAGGGAATTTACCTTATATTACAATTGATAAAAAAACAAAATTTTTTTTAAAAAACAGAATGTAGGAGTAGTTACTATTGCCCATGTGAAGCTTTAAAACAATTGATGATTTGCAATTCCATAACATAGTTGGTTGTAAGAGAACCATATTGCCCACGATCCTACCTTGAGTTTACCTGCAGCCATGGAAAGTTTCCTGCACACAGAGCACTCTTCTGAAAAAACTCTTGCAAGGAAGCAAACATGCTGGGGTATGCCTAGGTTGAACCCTGAAATGTGGCAGAATAATACCCCCAGCTCAATCCTCAGCCAACTGGGGATGAGAGCCCACTGATAAATGTCCCAGTCTCCCTGTTCTTACAGGTTTGACAATTCAGAGGTATGGTCCACTGAATGTTTTAGAGGCTTCCTAGTGGGACCGTGCCTAGTAGTGCACTCATTAATGTGGCCTTTTTTGACTTGTCTTGTGTCTCTGTCTCCCTTGTGTCTCCTGGCGTTGTCTTCCAAATAAACTACCAACAGCCAAATCCTTGTCTCAGGCGCTGCTTTTGAGGAAGCCTTGTTTGAACCCAAAGACAGTATTAAGGTCCCACCTAAGCCTGTTACTCTTTCAAAAAGACCTGTGTCAAAAAAAAGGTTGCAAATCAAATGGCTAAAGAGGTTAAGAGGGTATTAAAGACAGACTGAGACTCATTAAAAATTGTAGGAGTTTATTTGAACAAAAATTGATTAGAATTGGGCCGCATCCAATCCAGCAGATAGAAGCTTGAGGAGCTGTATAAAATGAGAGAGTTTTATAGGCAGAAGAGAGCAGGAACAAGAAGGAAATTATATGAGGCATAAAATCAGATTGGTTATTGTACGGTTACTTCACTTTGGAGGAGAATGGCAGGGGTCTATCAGGCAGATTATGTAACTAGTGCTGATCAGGCGATTGCTGATTGATTTAAGATTCCATTTCTGGGAAGGCTGAAACTATAAGTCTCATTTTGGTGATGTGGGGCTTAGCATAAGTGACTCCATTCTGGGCTAGATAACTCGTTGATGTGAATTATTTCAATTGAGATTAAGTGTGCCAAAACACAGAGACAGAAATACTGGGTATCTCTCAGTGATTCCTTTAACAAATTTACTATGTTTATTAAATGCCTATGAGCTCAGGAAACATCTGTGAATAAAACAAAGTCCATTGTCTTCATGTGGATTGTATACTAGATTCTAATAACCATTAAACCATTTCTGTAAGCCATTTAAAGTGGCAATATCTGTTTTAATTAAAAATTTTCATGAGGTTATATTATACGTGGGATGCTTGCAAGCAAGTATTTTTATAGCAGGAGTAACTTTCATGTTAGTATTAGGTTTGAAATTGTTTTTTGTTTTTTGTTTTTCTCTTTGCTCTCTACTTACTCTACTCAGTTTCCCTAATCAACTTTGACTTAGGGCTTTTACCACTTCACACTGAAAGGAAAAGGACAACAAGTCCAATGTGGTATGTGATTTATTTATATATTATGATATTGCTGTTTTTTATTGAGCTGAGGATAATCTCTGCATAGACAGCTAAAAACAAGGAATTGAATCCAGGCTTGACTCTCCACAAAGTACTTCTCACCATTCACTGCCTACGTGCTTCTTAATGGAGGGTAGATAACAATCTGCCAGTGAGTATTTTCGGGGACCCCTGACATTTAACTAAGGATTGTGGGGAAAAAATAAACTTAATGCAAAAACCAACACAGATCCATATACATTTTAAAATGGAACAAATATTAAAGTAAAACCACAGGTTTGCAATGGGTCACTTAAAATAGTCCCTCAAGCTTCCTGGCTTATGCAATCAGAACTCTGGAAGATGCTTTGGGGGAAAACAGTGCCTCATAGTCAGATCTTGACCACATCCTGGACCTCACTTACAAGCTGCAGACCTGTATCTAAGGACACACTGTCACCTCTCTCTGGATATTCCATGGGCATCACATAGGCAATGTTCCTGACTCTTAACCCATCCACATTCTCATATGACCACCTGCCTCCCTGTCTATTACTTGCTTTTCACTTCACGGAAGCATGACCCACTCTTTCTTAGCTAATCAGTCACCAAATCTTTTCTATTCAATTTATTTCTTTAATTTTTACTCACCTTCTATTTCTACCCCCAGTGTATTATACAATTTTTTACCTTTATCTCTCATTAGAACTTTTTCAGACCTATCTGCTTTTAGTTTGGTTTACTTTTGCTTGATCCTACCACATGATGTAAACATTTTTTCTACAACAGATACTATTAATATACTACTAATACAGAGAAATTACAATGTATGCTCAATAAAGTGAATTATTTTTCCTATGGGTAGGAATAGCTTCAAAATTCTTCCATGAGAATGTGTCTTTGCTCTCTTGTATTAAAATAAGCTATTTTGAGTGAGGAAAGAAAGGACAAGAATAATAGAAGTCCATTTAACAATATCTTAGCAAAAACCCCAGTTGAGGAGTGCCTGGGTGGGTCAGTTAGTTAAGCGTCTGACTCTTGATCTCAGGGTCATGAGTTCAAGCCCCATGTTGGGTTCCACGCTGGCCCTGGAGCCTACTTGAAAACAAACAAAACCCTACGGTCCAGAATGGATTTAAGCATGTGGTAGTGCTGCATGGACCCTCACCACCAGATTGACAGAGAAAGGTGTTGAATGATAGCTGATCTAGAAGACTTTCAGCCCAACTTGGAGCTCTCCAAGGATTTCCAAGTCCTCTGCCCTCAGATTTCCTTTATCCTCTAATATCCTTGCCAGCTTAGAAAAATACATGGGTTAGAATATCTCATTGTTTAGTAGAGACCCTGATGCATTCAAAGCTTGTTTCACTGCATCCAGTCATTAAACAAATGGTCACTTATAATGGAGTTGGTGTAAGAAATAATGGATAAAATTGTAGTTTGAAGCACTTAGCATCTATAAAGATCTGCAGATGGGCTAAATAATATTTTCAAAATATTTATACATGCTTGTAACTTTTCTATGCTCTCTAGTAACTACATGCTGTGAGCTCTATTTTCACATCCGTGAAGAATTAGTTGGGTTTTGGCTTATCATGTTTTAGATTACCTTAACGTATGCACTTCTAAATATCTGGCATTTCTTTTAAAGTTGTTCTATCATAGTTTTTTTTTTTTCTTATCAGTATGTATATTCTACTTTTTAGACACCTTTCTGGAAAAAAGAGACAAGTTCTCTCTCACATTTACTCACACATATGTACATGCTGCCTCACACATAATTTGGCAAAGAAAATTTAATTGAAGAATGGGAGAGTCCTGTACAACCTATATTAATTTCAAGACATTAACATTTATAATTAAAATATTGGACAATGCTCATTCGATTGTTACCCTAGCTTTCTTTTAAGAAAACACATAGGCAAAATAGAGGTTCCTTTTGATCACGTAGATGAAAGATCAGTGGTGACTCTAAAGTAAACAATGTTTTATTACTTAATAAATGCATAAATTAGGTTTCTAAATAATCCTTTGGCAGCAAACATAAAAGTTATTTGAAAACAATCACTTAATATTAAATTTTGAGAACATGGAAACTTGTAAATTCAAGAATAAACTGAGGTCTTTGTTCTTACATTAATTTTTAGTTTTTCTCCTAGTTGATAAGTGCTCCTAAACTGAAAACCCCTGTCAAGCTTAGAGAAGGAAGAGTAGGCATGGGAAAATGCCTTCCTAGTTCTCCTTCCTAGAATTCCATCTTCCACTGGTTTCTTTTCTCCCCTCTCCTTCTCCCCTCTCCTTCTCCCCTCTCCTTCTCCCCTCTCCTTCTCCCCTCTCCTTCTGATTTTATGTATTAGTGAGGCGGGGGAGAGAGAGAGAGAGAACATGAGTGGGAGAGAGCAGAGGGTGAAGCAGCCCCCCCCGCCCCCCCGCTGAGCGGGGAGCCTGCCACAAGGCTTATCCCAGGACCCTAGGATCATGACATGAGCCGAAGGATTAACCCACTGAGGCACCCAGTGGCCCCCTTCCACTGGTTTCTAATCGCTGTATTTTTTGAAAAGCATAATAGCCTCTGATTTTTTTAACGATTTATAAATTACTAGAATTTCCATTTAATTTTAGAGTTATTTTAGAATTCAACTTTTTCAAATTTGAAAAAATTTAAATATACTTTCTCATTTTAATTTTTAAGTTAGTCCTTTCTGTGTCTTGGTAATGGATATTTCATATATCTAAATATGGTCTTCATTCTCTGTTATCTTTACCTGCACAGAAGTATTTTCTATATGTTTAATTTCTCTAAATTAGTTCTAGTTACACTTTGTACATTTCAGAATCAAAAAAATATTTAGAGCTGTAAGAAGCTCTCTTTTTTTTTTTTTTTTTTTTTTTTTTTTTTTAGTGTTCCATGATTTATTGTTTGCACCCAGGGCTCCATTCAGTACGTGCCCTCTTTAATACCCATCACCAGGCTAACCCATCCGCCCACCCCCCTCCCCTCTAGAACCCTCACTTTGTTTCTCAGAGTCCATAGTCTCTCATGGTTTGTCTCCCCCTCCGATTCCGCCCCCCCATTTTTCCCTTCCTGCTATCTTTTTTCTTCTTTTATTTATTTTTTTTTAAAGATTTTATTTATTTGACAGTGAGAGATACAGTGAGAGAGGGAACACAAGCAGGGGGAGTGGGAGAGGGAGAAGCAGGCTTCCCGCGGAGCAGGGAGCCTGATGCAGGGCTCAATCCCAGGACCCTGGGATCATGACCTGAGCCGAAGGCAGACGCTTAACGACTGAGCCACCCAGGCACCCTTTTTTTTTTCTTTTAACATATAATGTATTATTTGTTTCAGAGGTACAGGTCTGTGATTCAACAGTCTTACACAATTCACAGCACTCACCGGTGCAGATACCCTCCCCAATGTCTATCACCCAGCCACCCCATCCCTCCCACCCCCACCACTCCAGCAACCCTCAGTTTTTTCCTGAGATTAAGAATTCCTCATATCAGTGAGATCATATCCATTATTTCTTACACCAACTCCATTATAAGTAACCATTTGTTTAATGACTGGATGCAGTGAAACAAGCTTTGAATGCATCAAGTTCTCTACTAAACAATGAGATATTCTAGCTGATGTATTTTTCCAAAATGGCAAGGATATTAGAAGACATACATGTCTTTCTCTGACTGACTTATTTCGCTCCGCATAATACCCTCTAGTTTCAACCACGTCGCTGCAAATGGCAAGCTTTCATTCTTTTTGATGGCTGCATAATATTCCATTGTATATATACACCACATCTTCATTATCCATTCATCTGTCGATGGACATCTTGGCCCTTTCCATAGTTTGGCTATTGTGGACATTGCTGCTATAAACATCAGGGTGCACGTACCCCTTCAGATCGCTACATTTGTATCTTTGGGGTAAATACCCAGTAGTGCAATTGCTGGGTCATATGGTAACTCTATTTTCAACTTTTTGAGGAACCTCCATACTGTTTTCCAGATTGGCTACACCAGCTTGCATTCCCACCAACAGTGGAGGAGGGTTCCCCTTTCTCCGCATCCTCACCAACATCTGTCGTTTCCTGACTTGTTAATTTTAACCATTCTGACTGGTGTGAGGTGGTATCTCATTGAGGTTTTGATTTGGATTTCCCTGATGCCAACTGATGTTGAGCACCTTTTCATGTGTCTGTTGGTTGTTTGGAGGTCTTCCTTGGAAAAATGTCTGTTCATGTCTTCTGCCCATTTCTTGATTGGATCATTTGTTCCTTGGGGCTTGAGTTTAAGAAGTTCTTTATAGATTTTGGATACTAGTCCTTTATCTGATATGTCATTTGCAAATATCTTCTCCCATTCTGTTGGTTGTCTTTTGGTTTTGTTGACTGTTTCCTTTGCTGTGCAAAAGCTTTTTATCTTGATGAAGTCCCAATAGTTCATTTTTGCCCTTGCTTCCTTGCCTTTGGCGATGTTTCTAGGAAGAAGTTGCTGCAGCTGAGGTCAAAGAGGTTGCTGCCTGTGTTCTCCTTTAGGATTTTGATGGACTCCTGTCTCCCATTAAGGTCTTTCACCCATTTTGAGTCTTTTTGTGTGTGGTGTAAGGAAATGGTCCAGTTTCATTCTTCTGCATGTGGCTGTCCAATTTTCCCAACACCATTTATTGAAGAGACTGTCTTTTTTTTCCATTGGACATTCTTTCCTGCTTTGTCAAAGATTAGTTGACCATAGAGTTGAGAGTCCATTTCTGGGATCTGTATTCTGTTCCATTGATCTATGTGTCTGTTTTTGTGCCAGTACCATACTGTCTTGATGATGACAGCTTTGTAATAGAGCTGGAAGTCCGGAATTGTGATGCCACCAGCTTGGCTTTGCTTTTTCAACATTCCTCTGGCTATGCAGGGTCTTTTCTGGTTCCATAAAAATTTTAGGATTATTTGTTCCATTTCTTTGAAAAGAGTGGATGGTTTTTTGATAGGATTGCATTGAATGTATAGCTTGCTCTAGGTAGCATTGACATCTTCACAATATTTGTTCTTCCAGTCCATGAGCATGGAACATTTTTCCATTTCTTTGTGTCTTCCTCAATTTCTTTCATGAGTACAGATTCTTTGCCTCTTTGGTTAGATTTATCCTAGGTATCTTATGGTTTTGGGTGCAATTGTAAATGGGATCGACTCCTTAATTTCTCCTTCTTCTGTCTTGTTGTTGGTGTATAGGAATGCCACTGATTTCTGTGCATTGATTTTATATCCTGCCACTTTACTGAATTCCTGTATGAGTTCTAGCAGTTTTGGGATGGAGTCCTTTGGGTTTTCCACGTAAAGTATCATATCATCTGCAGAGTGAGAGTTTGACTTCTTCTTTGCCGATTCGGATGCCTTTTATTTCTTTTTGTTGTCTGATCGCTGTGGCTAGGACTTCTAATACTATGTTGAATAGCAGTGGTGATAGTGGACATCCCTGCCACGTTCCTGACCTTAGGGGGAAAGATCTCAGTTTTTCCCCATTGAGAATGATATTTGCTGTGGGTTTTTCATAGATGGCTTTTATGATATTGAGGTATGTACCCTCTATCCCTATACTCTTCACAGTTTTGATCAAGAAAGGGTGCTGTTCTTTGTCAAATGCTTTTTCTGCATCTTTTGAGAAGATCATATGGTTCTTGTTCTTTCTTTTATTAATGTATTGTATCACGTTGATTGATTTGCGGATGTTAAACCAACCTTGTAGCCCAGGGAGAAATCACACTTGGTCATGGTGAATAATTCTTTTAATGTACTGTTGGATCCTATTGGCTAGTATTTTGGTGAGAATTTTTGCATCCGTGTTCATCAAAGATATTGGTCTGTAATTCTCCTTTTTGATGGAGTCTTTGTCTGGTTTGGGGATCAAGGTAATGGTGGCTTCATATAACGAGTTTGGAAGTTTTCCTTCCATTTCTGTTTTTTTGGAACAGTTTCAGAAGAATAGGTATTCTTCTTTAAATGTTTGGTAGAATTCCCCTGGGAAGCCATCTGGCCCTGGGCTTTTGTTTGTTGGGAGATTTTTGATGACTGCTTCAATTTCCTTAGTGGTTGTAGGTCTGTTCAGGTTTTCTATTTCTTCCTGGTTCAGTTTTGGTAGTTGATACATCTCTAGGAATGCATCCATTTCTTCCAGATTATCTAATTTGCTGGCATAGAGTTGCTCATACTATGTTCTTATAATTGTTTGTATTTCTTTGGTGTTGGTTGTGATCTCTCCTCTTTCATTCATGATTTTGTTGATTTGGGTCATTTCTCTTTTCTTTTTGATAAGTCTGGCCAGGGGTTTATCAATGTTGTTCATTCTTTCAAAGAACCAGCTCCTAGTTTCGTTGATCTGTTCTACTGTTCTTTTGGTTTCTATTTCACTGATTTCTGCTCTGATCTTTATTATTTCTCTTCTCCTGCTGGGTTTAGGCTTTATTTGCTGTTCTTTCTCCACCTCCTTTAGGTGTAGGGTTAGGTTGTGTATTTGAGAGCTTTCTTGTTTCTTTAGAAAGGCTTGTACTGCTATAGACTTTCCTCTTAGGACTGCCTTTGCTGCATCCCAAAGATTTTGAACAGTTGTGTTTTCATTTTCATTGGTTTCCATGAATTTTTTTTTTAATTCTTCTTTAATTTCCTGGTTGACCCATTCATTCTTTAGTAGGATGCTCTTTAGCCTCCATGTATTTGAGTTCTTTCCAACTTTCCTCTTGTGATTGAGTTCCAGTTTCAAAGCATTGTGGCCTGAAAATATACAGGGAAGGATCCCAGTCTTTTGGTACCAGTTGAGACCTGATTTGTGACCTAAGATGTGATCTATTCTGGAGAATGTTCCATGGGCACTAGAGAAGAATGTGTATTCCATTGCTTTGGGATGGAATGTTCTAAATATATCTGTGAAGTCCGTTTGGTCCAGTGTGTCATTTAAAGTCTTTATTTCCTTGCTGATCTTTTGCTTAGATGATCTGTCCATTTCAGTGAGGGGGGTGTTAAAGTCCCCCACTATTATTGTTGTCTATGTGTTTCTTTGCTTTTGTTATTAATTGGCTTATATAATTGGCTGCTCCCATGTTAGGGACATAGATATTTACAATTGTTAAAGGGTCTATCCAACAAGAAGATCTAAGTATGATAAGAGTGTCCTTCCTCATCTCTTATTAGAGTCTTTGGTTTAAAATCTAATTTGTCTGATAGAAGGATTGCCACCCCAGCTTTCTTTTGGTGTCCATTAGCATGGTAAATGGTTTTCCAGCCCCTCACTTTCAATCTGGAGGTGTCTTTGGGTCTAAAATGAATCTCTTGCAGACAGCATATCAATGGGTCCTGTTTTTTTTATCCAATCTGATAGCTTGTGTCTTTTGATTGGGGCATTTAGCCCATTTACATTCAGGGTAACTATTGAAAGATATTAATTTGGTGCTATTGTATTGCCTGTAAGGTGACTGTTACTCTATACTGTCTGTGTTCCTTTCTCGTGTATGTTACTTTTAGGCTCTCTCTTTGCTTAGAGGACCCCTTTCAATATTTCTTGTAGGGCTGGTTTCGTGTTTGCATATTCCTTTAGTTTTTGTTTGTCCTTGAAGCTTTTTATCTCTCCTTCTATTTTCAATGACAGCCTAGCTGGATATAATATTCTTGGCTGCGTATCTTTCTCATTTAGGCTCTGAATATATCATGCCAGTCCTTTCTGGCCTGCCAGGTCTCTGTGGATAGGTCTGTTGAAAATCTAATGTTTCTACCATTATAGGTGACAGATCTCTTGTCCCGAGCTGCTTTCAGGATTTTCTCTTTGTCTCTGAGATTTGTAAGTTTTAATATTAGATGTCGGGGTGTTGACTTATTTTTATTGATTTTTGAGGGGGGTTTTCTGTGCCTCCTGGATTTTGATACCTGTTTCCTTCCCCAAATTAGGGAAGTTCTCTGCTATAATTTGCTCCAATAGACCTTCTGTCCCTCTCTCTCTTTCTTCTTCTTCTGGGATCCCAATTATTCTAATGTTGTTTCATCTTATGGTATCGCTTATCTCTCGAATTCTGCCCTCGTGATCTAGTAGTTGTTTATCTCTCTCTCTCAGCTTCTTTGTTTTCCATCATTTGGTCTTCTATATCACTAATTCTCTCTTCTGCCTCATTTATCCAAGCAGTTAGAGCCTCCATTTTTTATTGCACCTCATTAATAGCCTTTTTGATTTTGACTTGGTTAGATTTTAGTTTTTTTATTTCTCCAGAAAGGGTTTCTCTAATACCTTCAATGCTTTTTCAAGCCCAGCTAGTATCTTTAAAATCGTCATTCTGGACTCTAGTTCCGACATCTTACTAATGTCCATATTGATTAGGTCCCTGGCAGTCGGTACTGCCTCTTGTTTTTTTTTTTTGAGGTGATTTTTTTTCTGTCTTGTCATTTTGTCCAGAGAGAATAGATGAATGAGAGAACAAAATGCTAACAGGGTAACAATGACCCCAGGAAAATATACACTAAACAAATGAGAAGAGACCTGAAACCAGGGGAAAAGAAAAGGAAAGAAAGAAAAAAGAAAAAAAAAAGAGATAAAAACAAACAAACAAAAAAACCCAGAAATTGATCAAATATGATCAGGCTGGTGCATAGATCAGTGCCACACACTAGATTTTGGGCATATTTTGGTCTGTTAGAAGAAAGTGCCTCCCAAAATTTTAAAGAAAGAAAAACTTATATATGTACAAAAATAAGGTAAATATGATGAAGGGATGGAATATGACTGTAAAGATGAAAATTATAAAATCTTTTATAAAAGGAATTGATAAGTTGGTTGAAAAAAAGAAGAGAAATTTTTTTAAAAAAGGAGAGAATGTGATCGGGCAGGAGAGTAGAACAAAGGCATACACTAGAGATTTAGGGTATATTTTGGTCTGTTTGAAGAAAGTGTATCCCAAAATTTTAAAGAGAGACCAACTTAAATATATATACCAAAAATAAGGTTAACTACTCTGAGGATGGAATATGACTCTAAAGATGAAAAATAAAATTTTTTTTAAAAAAGGGATTGATGAGATGTTGGTTGAAAAAGGGAAAAAGAAAAATTAAAAAAGTTCAAAAAAAATTAATTTGAAAGATTGAAGAATCATGGTAAAAAAGCCATGGATTCTATGTGCAGTATTGCCCTAGCGCTGGAGTTCTGCCGTTCTCATTGATCGGTAAACTTGGTCTTGGCTGGCTGTTCTTGCTGATCTTCTGGGGGAGGGGCCTAATTTTATTTTTTTATTTTATAGAGAGAGACACAGTGAGAGAGGGAACACAAGCAGGGGGAGTGGGAGAGGGAGACGCAGGCTTCCCGCCGAGCAGGGAGCCCGACGCAGGGCTCGATCCCAGGACCCTGGGATCATGACCTGAGCCGAAGGCAGACGCTTAATGACTGAGCCACCCAGGCGCCCCCTGGCTGGCTGTTTTTGCTGATCTTCTGGGGGAGGGGCCTGTTGCCGTGGTTCCCAAATGTCTCCGCAGGAGCCGTAATTGCCCCGCCCTTGCCCTGGCCGGGCTAAGTAATCTGCTCGGGTTTACTCTCTGGGAGCTTTTGTTCCCTGCAAGCTTTCCATACAGCTTTGGAGGACAAGAGTGAAAATGGCAGCCTCCCAATCTCTGGTCCCTGAGGAGCCAAGAACTTGGGGCCCCACTCCTCAGTGAGCCCCCAGAGAAAAGCAGTCAATCACTCCCATCTCCCCGGTCTCCGGCCGCAATCCGTGCTCAGCCGGCCTGTGACCGAGTGTTTCTATCTCTGGCACCAAACCCCGTGTGGAGTCTCCAAACCCAGCAGATCCCTGCGGTGTGCTCCTGCATGGCTCCTCCCGGGGGGAGAAAGGGGAATCTCCCAAGATCCGCCGCTTGTTGGGTCCCTGCTGGAAGAGGGACATCTGGCTTCCCTGCTCTGATACCTGGGAGCTCTGCCACACTCAGGCACCCCCAGTCTTCCTGTGACCCCGAGGGTCCTGAGACCACACTGTCCCAGCAAGGGTTCCACCCCCCGTTTAGCCATCGGAGCAATGTCCCTCAGCGGAGCCGACTTCTAAAAGTTCCGATTTTGTGCTCTGTGGCTCTATCACTTGCCAGAAGCGGCCGATGGAGGCCCCCTCCCCCACCGTCTGTCTTCCTGAATATTGCCTCGGATTCACTTCTCTGTACATCCTACCTTCCAGAAAGTGGTTGCTTTTCTGTTCAGAGTTGCTGCCATTCTTTTCTTCTATCTCCTGTTGAGTTCGTAGGTGTTCAGAATGGTTTGATCCCTAACCAGCTGAATTCCTGGGACCAGACGAAATTTAGCTCTCCTACTCCTCCACCATCTTGCTCCTCCCCTAGAACATCTCTTTTTTTTTTTTTTTCATTATGCCTGCAAGACTTAAGTTCTTCAGCCACATTCTCACAGTTAACTAAGAATGGAACACCCACATATTTCAGAACTACTCTGATCTCTGTAAATAGTTCAAATTGGCCAAAAAAGAAAATTCTGTAATACTTTTAAAATAAAATAGCTATAGTCAAATCTAATTATCCAGCAAAATAAAAGTTTGTGTATGATAGAATAGTTACTTACAAAGTATTTATTAGAAAATGCTTTAATTTTAGAGGCATTTTGCATAATTACATTTTATTAGGCAAATATTAGAGTCATCTTGCTTCTCCTGAATAAACAATGTCTGATGATAATAAGGATAATTGAGGAGTGGGGTTGACTGGAGTTGGCAAATTTTTTTTCAGAATTTTAATATATGTCTTGGATGAAATGCAAAACCCCAAGTCACATCAGTGATTGAAAATTATAATTGAATAACTAAAAATAACAATCTAATCAAGCATATACGTACATTGACTGGGATATTGTTATTTTAAAAGTTTAGGCTCCCAGATTACCTCAAAATTTTTTGGTTTGAAAACCTTGTTTTAGAAATGTTACAGCAAGATGTAATGCTATCTAGCCACAAAGTCTGGAAAAAAGACTGTAGTAATGCCATTTGATTTTTAGGTGGGGAATATACTGTGCTTCCTTTATTTTAATCAAAAAATAATTTTAAGACTGATTTGAAGCCTTTTTTTTAAAGCAATAAAATAGTTATTTAGTTCAACACTTAAGATTAATTCCTCAGATGTATTTTGTAATAGAGTCACTCACTTTTAACTCTCCTCTACCAATGTATATAGATTTGAAATTGATGTCAAAATTTATCCACAAGGCTTGTCTTCCACCTTTGGTTTTAATGGAAATGACAGGAAGTGTGTTCTTCTGTGACACCATTGCTTGTGCTCGCATGGTCACTGCCTACTCTACTTCCCTTCTGCTGATGTGTCTGGACCACTTGCTATTGTGCTTGCAGTGGATTAGGAGTCCTATTCTGGCAGAGAAAGCAGCATGCATGTGTCTAATCTTTGGCCTTCTCCTCAACTCAGAATCCAAATATAGTTACATACTATTTTTACAATTGATGGCTCATGCTTTCATCTTTTCAGTTAGCACAGAAACCAGTTCATATCTCCTTCTGGGAAAAGAATCACCAGGATCCTGTAGTATAAGTTGGAGGAGGTTACAGGATGATGCAGAGAGAGGCCAAGACGAGTCTCAACACATAAAATCATGCTGTTATTTGTTGCAGGCACTAGGTGACACCATTGAAAGGTGTCAATAAAGTAGTGATGCCTGTGCTGTTGACAATTCTTGAGATCGTTGGTGGAGTGACTCCACCCCAAGCATAGTTTCTAGAGTTAGGTTTCTCTTCCTTTTCCCAAGATGTTTGGGCTCTTCTCCTCAAAACACAACACTGTCCTGTACTTGCTCTCTTGGGATGGGCTGCTTCGTTCAGGTTGAAGTTGTGCTCATACCAATTTCCCTTCATTATTGTTTACACCTTTGTCTTAAGCCTAAACCCCAGTTTAGATTTACCTTTCCTCACAGATACTTGATTTTAGGTGTCCGGTTTCTTTTCCCTGCTAGTTGATTTTTGTGAAACCCTTCTGTTCTACTCTGGTCTCTTTACCTTTAAATCTCAACAGGTTGAGATTTCTGTCTCCTCTCCAATTATATCCATTGCTTCTTATTTCCTGTGACGAGTGAGAAAGAACAAGAACCTCAAGAAATCAATCACAGTGAAGTCACCTGAGGTTCTATCAACACTTTTGCAGGTTTTCTGCCCTCCTCTGCTTTTCCCATAATTTGTGTCTACTTACCTGTGCTTCTCCTGGAGAATACACACATACATACATACATACATGATGATATATAACATCCTGCCTGATCAAGCACCTTTTTATGCCAGTATGTGTATACTGGGCTGGCCTTGGTCAAAATTGCAAATTCAATAAGATGACCTTCCTTCAATGTTTTTCATCTTTTCTCAGGGTCCCCTTGATTATCATCAATGGTTGCCTTCTTCCAAAAATCCTTAATATGTCCCCCTGAAACAGATCTTACTGTCTCAGATCAAGAAATTGATAATGTAATCCATTCTTGTCAGGAAGACCTAACCAGATCTTTCACATTTAGGGGTTTAGTTTTGACAAAGTGCTTCCTCTGGGTAACAGACTTGGGTAGCAGAAAGCTCACGGGGTTTATGGTTAACCTGACTCAATTCCAGAATCCTGAGAAAAATAAAATTATGAGAGAAGAGAAGGAACAGAATAAGTGTGCATTGATGAATGAGGAAAGAAAAGCTGGACTAGGGCTTAAGGTTATTTGGACTCTACTGATTAGAAACTGAAATGAATGGTGTGGTATTTATATTTAATGGGAGTATGCCATGAACTTGACCAGTATAAATACTGAGGTTTTTAAAAAGATATGCAGGCTGAAACTTGAGGGGAAATTCCAGGAAAAAAGTATTGCAACTTCAACCTTCTTAAAAAAAAGTAAATCTGTTATATAACAAATAAACCAGAGGTCATCCAAAGCAGATGCCAGTGAAAGATTTTACTACTGAATTCAGTAGAAGGAAGCATGCTCTATGATCATTTCCCTCTGTAGAAAAGAAGCCAACCAAATACTTGGGATACAAGCCATTGGAGTCTGAAGTGAAATCCACAAGTAGAAGGAATTTAAAGAGAAGGGAAACTCTCGAAGTACTAAAATAAAATGCTTAAGAAGTGAGAATAATTATTTGCATATCAGAGAAAAGATTGTAATGCATTAAATGAAAAATATTTCAGTTCAATTGTTCTATAATTCTAACTTGGTTTGGAGTAGGTTCTGATTCATCATAGTTTATAAAAAGTGTTTTGTTTTCATTGTCTTTTTTGTAAAGAGTAGCTTTCACATTTTTGACATAAATATACATGCATCCATGTGAATGCACATACCTATACACACATTTGTGCACACGTATACACAAACACACTTCTAGATTTCCAACTTGGCTGTGATTATTTACTGCCTTGGTGATGATATATCGCATATCATAAACACGTCATCATTAATTTATACTGAAATAAGATTGGCTATTAAGTGTTGAGCAGGTCTACAAAAAAAAAAAAATATTTCCAGATTCCTGACAGTTGTATACAATTTGCTTTCACATCCAATCAGAAGGATTACTTGTGAAGTTTTTTAAGTCATTTGCTAGTGGTCTAATTTATTTTTTTCTTTCAGAAATGTAACTATTCTTTAGGAAGTAATTCAGAGTAAATAAATCACCAGACTTGGGTTTTAGTCACCTAAGTGTTAAAGTTAACAAATACCACAATCTGTATTTGATTTCTATGCTTTTCCTGTTATTTACCAAGTGTCTCCTTCTATGCCATAAATAATTTAGAGTTCAGAGTGAACTATGCCATTAAGTGCTAGAAAGCTGCAAATCACGTTTATTTTGTTAATGTTTCTCTCATATAATCAAAATCTAAAACCATTCCACTTGCCCTCTAATAAACGAAAAGTCTTCCTAAAATGCTCTTGTAAGCTTTCTTCCAGCCAGGGGTAGAGGGATAAATTAAATATCCAGTATGATTGATTATAGAACACTTTTTATATATAATATTACCAGTGACAATACAATATTATTGCTGGAGGCAATTCATATAGGAAAATCTAGATTTACTATGACCAAAACAAATCACAATATGAAAACTCAATGTGGATTGATTTGGAAAGGGTTTTATTGATAGGTTAATCAACAATAGCATCTAAAATGTAAAAGAAGTAAATTTTATATGTATTTTTTAAAATTTATATGCATTTTGAGTCAACATATACGTAACCAAGCTACAACCCTTGAGAGAGTAAAACTACAATTTTAATTGGATATTTCTTATAACAGTGTCTGGGGAATAATTTTAAATGTTCCCTCCACATGGTGAAAATGACACAGCGGATTCTTTAATGCGAAAGATTTTGCTATTTTGTTGTAGTGATTTCTTTATGCCAAAAAGCAGGCATTTGGGGGCACCTGGGTGGCTCAGTCAAACATCTGACTCCTGGTTTAGGCTCAGGTCAGTATCTCAGGGTCCTGGGATAGAGTCCGTGGGCTCTATGTTCACTGGAGAGTCTGAGGATTCTTTCCCTGTCCCTCTGCCCCTCCCCTCCACTCGTGCTCTAGCACACACACTCTCTCTCCTAAAATAGTAATAATAAAAAAATCTTAAAAAGACATTTCAAATGGTATTGTTTTACTTACATGACCTTAAAATAATTTTCAGAGAGTGATATAAAGATTTAACAGAAAATCTAGGCAATACCCTCATTTTAATGATTGAGAAAATTGAAGTTCAGAAAGTTTTCACTTTCCCAAAGTTACAAAGTAGATTTCAGCAAGTCAGGAATGAAAACCTCAGGGTTCAGGTAGTGTGTTCTGGTCTTTCTACTTTGCTGCCTCTTAGGGTGTGTGAAATTCTAAAACACTTTGAAAAAATACACTACAGACAAGTTGAAGATGTTAGTAAATGAAAAACGCACAGTACTTAAAAAGAGTAACCTATCAGTCATTTAAATCTTATACACTGGAAACGAAAATGAGAAATTCTTAAATTTATCTTTGTTCAGATTAGAAATTAATCAAGGGGTTAAAAAAAATGAGCTAGGACTTGTTTACTCATTTATATACATGGGCTTGTATTTGTTTTTTGTTTTTCCTCTTTATATGTAACAAGAGAAATAATTAACAGCATTGCAAAATCTGCTTGCTTGCTCCTTTATTAAATGTAGGTAATTACTACCATGGTAGGGCTACTGTGAGGGAATTACTAAGGTTATAGGGCTGTGATGATGCATGTAAGTAAGTAATATAATACCTGGCACATGATAAGAGTTCAATAAACTGGTTTTTAGTTAGTATTAAGTGATTGGATTTACTGAATCGTCATGTTCTAATACTACCTGATTAACTTATTCTTTTACATGGAACATCTTTTCTTGTTCATATCCATATACTTTTTAGCTACCGTATCTCCCTAGTTTAACAAGGATAATGTCATTACTAAAGGGAAAGAGCCTACTATAATAATTCTCAACCACTTCTGTGCTAAGCCAGGCACTATTGTAGGTGTTCCACGTATTATTCACTGTAATACTCTCGGGAACCCTGTAAGGTTATTAACTACCCACCCCCCAATTGTCTAAGCCTGGACACTCAGTTCAGAGAGACTGACTTGACTAAAACTCCATAGCAATATGAGAAAAGCTGAATTCAAACTTGGCTGTACCTGCTGTTAAAGTCCATCAGTTTTCTAGTCTATCGGGCAACCTCAAAATCCAAGACCATGCAACGTTAAATTAAAAAAAAAAAACAAAAAACTATTTTACTTCCGGTAGAAAAACAAATTTTGTGTAAATTACATACTATTCCATTCCTATGTGTTAACCAACATCAGTCAACAGCAGACTGAGAATCAATTTCGAAATGGTGATTCCCGAATCTGCTGGATTACAAAATAAGAGGTGGGACTGAGGAGTTCTGTCCACTACTCCCTTTCCCCTAATCAGGAGACCAATGCAAATAGTGCACACCCGCATGTGCGCACACACACACACACACACACACAACCACCTGCCTTATTCTCTTTTTGAGAGACTAGAACTTTCTTTTCATGATGAGAATTGTGCCTAGTTCTGCAACATTGCCTCACGTCTCACTAAGGCCCTTTTAAGGATGACTGCAGAATGCATGGCAGCCTTCAGGAGACTTTCTCAGACTTTTCCTAAGTCCTGCTCAGATAAGTCCCAACAGGCAAATGTTGAAATAATCTCATAAAGAAATTTCTTCAGCTCTCACATGAGTGAGATGATGAATCGCCTTCCTTTAGCAGTCCGTGCCAGGTAATATGCTAAGCACTTTGCACACATTATATGATCTAACAGTTAAAATGACTGGATGCAACAGATGCTGTTCCTTTTCCCTACTTTGAAATGAGTAGACTCAAAGGTAATGCAAGAGAGTTAGTAGAAGGTCCAGGATTACAACTAAACTAGTAGGGATGCTTCCACATTCTACCTTACAAAGCTCGCATTGGGCAGATATGAGCCTAACATCATCACCCTGATGAATCTCCACAAGAAGCACAGAGAGTATTTTCTCCCTCCCGTGTTCTCCAAACTTTTCCAACAAGGAAACAGGGAATCAGGTACGTTGAAAATAAGAATCTGTGATAGGACTTAATTACTTCTTTACAACTATTAGGTCAAGACAGTCTTAGTAGTCAACGTCTCTGTATGCCATAACAGATACTTCATTTCATGAAAGAAACTGGCATTTTCATTCCCATTTATTAAATGTGCTATCTTTTGAAACCACGTTGTTTATGTAAAACAAAAGGAATAAAAATCTCTACAAACTTTACACCTTAAAATTTACTATACCTACTGTCAGAAACTTTCCAACTGATGATCTAAAAGCCTTTTTAAAGTTTAGTTATGATTCATGTTGTTTGGGAAATTTTGGGCTTGTTCTATTAGTGCTCAGATGGTTGTAATGAAGACAGCTGCTGGGGAGATTTGGCAGGGGTACAAATGAAGTTAGAAACGTACATGTTTATCACTTAGAAGCTGCGCACACCTACTGTTCTTCTTTGCCAAAAGATAACAATTCCACATTTTATAGGCAATTGTCTTTCCTTTTTTGTCCCAGAGGCTCACCAAAATTCAGTAAGTTTATTTTAGTGAAAACCACCTTGCTGCACTAAGCATCTTGCCTAAGCAAAATTCCTTAAAATAAAATGAGCAGGAGCCATTACTGCACAGTGAACAAAGCCAAAATGATCACGAGCCCATTTCTTTCCAAATGAGCTCATTACTATTAATTTCTGCTGTCCTTAGAGAATATTGGGAAAAGCAAGTTCATCAGGAGAGTGAAATAAATGTAAAAACAAAGTCCGTAAAAATATCTCTCCCCTTCAAAATTGCATCCCAAGTAAGGCAATCCCATAGGACACTAACTCTCAATGGCATAGGCTCTGAATAGATATTTCGGACGATTAGCTGTACATGATTCTGGGAGCATACATGGATGTTTTGACACTATCAAACAGAAGTCAAATGTTTGTAAAACCACCTCAGTTAAGTATACAGAATGCGACAGATTTCATTCTCAAGAAACCTGAGATTTCCTCCTTGGAATTCTTAGAGACTCTGTAATTAGAAGGACTATAATTACAGAGGCCGAAGGTTTAAAATAAATCTAAATATTTAAAGACTTGCTTTCTGTGGGTCAAATTCTTGGACTGTCCCTACCATGCCCCGATGAGGGGGGCTTTCTAAGAAGTCTGTGTGATGGGACACGTGGCTGGAGGGCAAAGCATTAGGTGGGAAGAGAGAGATGAATAAAGCATTTCATCCTTTGGTTACCTCTTCACACTTCTCTTTTGAACTCCAGCTTCTCCACTTGTTAGCTCTTTGACATTGCAATTCTGCTCAACTCGTAATACCCTCAGTTTTTTATCTATAAATGAGGATTGTAATATTACTACATTATAAGGAATAAAATATCAAATGTAAGTAGCTTAGGACAGTACCTGGTGCATAATCAGATATAGAATATGTTGGCTATTATTTGTATGAATTTGGACAGCATTTCCTGTCTTCTCTAGGTTCCCTCTCAAATGGAGAGCATCGTAAGAGACACATAAATGTGCTTCTCTGTCTTTGAAAAGACTAAGCAGGAGCAGGAGGGGTTTGGAGCCACAAAATGGGTGAGGTGGCAGGCTGTGCACATAAGTTTTTGAAGGGGATACATATTCTTTTTCTATGAGTTAAATATTCTATGCTTTCTCAACATACTGAGATGGTAAATCACCTAATCTAAGATCAGGAAAATGGATAAGGTAGATTGTTTGGCTTGACTTTGTCTGAAATTTAACTAAAGAAGCAAAAGGGATTTTCCTGATTCACACACGTTCCAACCTATTTCACTAAAATGGAAGAACAAATAGCAATTTGGGGCTATTCATACCATTTTTTTATTTTACACTTCTATAAGCCTGCCATAACAGGAAGCCACTGAAAATGGGGGGTTGGGGTCTCTTGTTATTGAGTAACACACAGCACCCAATTCCCATTATTTTTCTTTCCCTCCTCCCTACTCCCTCCCTCCCATCTTCCTAACGTCTCCCTCCTCCTCCCTTTCCCTCCTCCCACCTCCTCTCTCGCCTCCTCTTCTATCATCTCTCTGTGTATATATCTATATTCAAATGATTATTTCTTTCCCAGCAGAGGGAATTTTATCATTATCAAAACAACTTCTTGCCCTTTTTTCCTGGTGAGTTAACTTAATAATAGGCCAAAGAAGCCATATACCCAAAGTGAGAATATTAGTGGTTTGCTGTGTCTGAGTAATGCTTCTGGTTATTTGAGAACGGAAACGCATCTTCCAAAGAAATGGCTGCTACTCTTCAATGACATTCAAACTGTTAAAACTAATAGAAAATGAAAAGCAAGAAAATATCACTTCATTCAAAAGCTAGTGATGCTCAAGTATTAAGAAAATGTCCACTGATGACACATGAGTGTTGAAATCCAAAGTAGAAAATTCTGTCAATTTAACATTTGACTCAGAGTGCTTGAGATTATGGTTTTAATGTTTATATACCTAGACATAACTAGTTAAAGATTTTCAAAGCAAATCTGGGGCACCTGGGTGGCTCAGTCAGTTAAGCATCTGTCTTTGGCTCAGGTCATGATTCTGGGACCCTGGAATGGAGTCCCAGAATCCCATGTTGGGCTCCCTGCTCAGTGGGGAGTCTGCTTCTCCCTCTCCTTCTGCCTCCTCCCCCTGCTCATGCTCTCTCTCTCTCCCTCTCTCACAAATAAGTAAAATCTTAAAATTTTTTTTCAAACCAAATCAAATGCTCTAAACCAAACAAAGATGAGGTGATACTTAAAATATATGTACATTGATCTTTATTTTGTAAGACTGAAAATTTAAAATTCACAAATGACCTTCTTAGCCTGCTTGACAGCGATTGCATTTACCAATAATATCAAATGGTAAGCATGAAATACAAACTTCCATCCTGTGCTGCACACTTCCCTAACATCTATGGCATTTCCCTGAAGAAGACCATAAAGAACACCTTGCTGAAAAAGGCTTGCTTTATTCTTCATCAACCAAAAAAATAGCAGGGTTTCTAAATAATTAATGCAAAGCTGTCAATTCATATACCCTAATGCACTCTTTCAACATGGATGCCATAATAGTTAAAAGATCCTCCTTGTTGGTTTTCCTTTAGGCGCAAACATTTACCTCTGGAAAAGATCCCAGCAGTAGCCAAAAACCATTTCCTGAAGGAGAATATCAAAGATGATCATGTAATAATCAAAACTCGCATATTTTTTTTAAAGATTGTGCCTCAGATGTAGGCCTCTAAACATTATTTTGCTTGTGTTTTCTCCTTGGGCATCAAATAAGTACATAAAATGGGATTCATTTCACAGAAACAGATTTCAAACTCCAGATGTTTAATTTTTTAACAATTTAATTCATTGCCACACCATTAGATTTTTTTTTTCCTAAGCATGTTTCAAAGTGCAGCCATTGTTTCTCAGCTATAAACAAAGTACAATATATAGCTTCTGCCTAACTTCCCAGGTAAACTACACTCTAGTCCAAATATTTGTACCTGATTCAAGATACTCAACCTACAAATACTCTGTTATAAATAATAGAAGAAAGCTGAACAATGCTGAGGAAATGTTCCTTATGATTTTGTTTATTGGAGACCATTATGGTTCAATACAAAATGATAAGAGGAAGTGGGGAGAAAAACAAGATGGGTCCTAGACAGGAGGTCAGAATAGAGCAGTATGTGCAAGAGGAGGACATGTCCCAAGTGGCTTTCAAGCTTTTGACCACAGAGCAGAGCCAAGAAATAAATTTTACTTCATCATCTAGTAACACAAGTGGGAGCACACATACACCTGTGCATGTGAAGAGCAAGAACTGAAATAGAATTTTCATGAAACAACATCAGTAGTAAATGAAATATATTCTGGTATTTTCTAACCCACCTTAACTTATGTCCTCTCTTCTCATACTATTCTTTTCTGCATCACTTGTGTTGGTGCAACTGGTATGCTCCATATATTAACTATAATCTTTGCTGTCTATCCAGAGGATAGTATGTGCCTCAGCTGCATCAGGTATTTCTTGGTTTCTGCCCTGGGGCTTCTCAACCACCTCTGCTTGGGACTAGATGGAAATGCCATCAACCATTCTGAGAAGCATAGAGAAAAACAAACAAACAAAAAAAAACAAAAAAATAACTTAAAAGGTAACACATTTTTGGAGTAATCCTTGATGATTAGGGGAACAGGAACCATTGGAAAAATACTTCTCTCTTTTATTCTTCTTTTGAGGCACATGACTCCTAACGTTCTAGAACTACATTAGAGAGATCTAGCCTTGAATGCCATGGTGATGATCAGGATAACACTCCTGTGGTTTGTTCTTCGTCTTCATTACTACTCTCAGTCCCTGACTACTGTTTCTTGGGATCAAATTACAAATAAACCACTTGCACATATACTCTAGCCTGAACTTAAACTTTTGTTGTTGCTGTTGTTGGGGAGGGGAAAGGGACGGGACCTGCTAACATCATATCACTTCATTAAAACACTGCTGGTCATGAATTGGTTTCATGACCCAGTAATATTAATTTGAAAAACAGTGATCTAGGTCTTGGGAAACAGAAGAACCCAAGTGAAAAGAATGACTCCTCGGTGATGGTAGAGGTAAAGAATTCTCATATCAATTAGATGAACCTTGTGATATACCCAATGATCAATGATGAATGCTACTCAAGAGTTCAAGTGTAACATGTTTAATAGGAAAGTATTGTCTATCTCTGTGGTGTATCTCAACCCCTCTCTCTGATGCCTCCTTTTGTGATCTCATGGGAATATAGGATGTATATCATACATTTAAATTGAATTCATCAAATATTTGTTGAGTTTCTACAATGATGAATGCTGGAATGTTTGTAGAAGAGAGTCAAAACACATCTAACACCTTTAAGTGTTAAGAAATTACAGTCATGTGGGCATAGCTGATGCTTTCAAACTTTGTTAGGGGGAATTAGGCATTTAGAAGGGAAATAGTGAAATTAGAAATGCATGATTGGGATTAGAGAAGAGACTTAAATAAAATTCGGTGGCTGGAATAAAAATTCATCAAAAAAATACACAGAAAAAAAGAGAAAAACAAAAAACAGACTAACCAGTGCAGAAACAGCTGAGAAGAGCGTCAGTAACACAAATTTTAGCATCAGATTCTTATACACAAATACCCAGGGAGTGAGAAACAAGCTAAACATGAGATGTTATCATAAGTAACTATGCATATCCACATAGTTGTTACAGGGCTTCCCTGGTCACTAAGAAGCTATGCTGGTCATGCAGATTTCCATGTCTGCTAATTGTAGTCTTATCCTTATTGCCATATACTCAATCTGATGCTTAGTTCTTTTCTGTGGACCTGCAGAAATTATTTTAACATATTCTGAAGAGTAATCTGTCAGTTATGTGCGTTACAGATGAAGGAGTCTTACTTCATTAGTATTCCAAAAGAGTTCCAGTAGCATCTGACAAACTCTTCATTTGCCAGGCTGAATTTGTCAAAAATAGATAAGGACCCTTAAAGGGGGCACTATTTTAAGAAGTTTTAGCTCTTGTTGGTCAAAGAGTGCAAACTTTTGGTTATAAGATGAATAAATTCTGGGGATCTAATGTACAGAATGGTGATTATAATAGCAGTACTCTATTATATATTTCAAAGTTGCTAAGAGACTAAATCTTAATCGTTCTCACCACAAAAAAGAAATAGTAATTATGTGATGTAATGAAGTTGTCAGCTAACACCATGATGTAGAACTGTTTTGTAATATGTAAGTGTATCAAATCAACACATTGTACACCTGAAGTTTACATAATGTTATATATGTCCGAAGCTAAAAAAAAAAATTGCATCTCTGGTCCAGAAACATTATATCCAAGGGTTCTAAATAAATTTTCTAGAGCCCCTATCATTGTATTTGAGGCACTATGAAGATCAGTGGAGAGCCCATAAAATGAGGATTGCATAGAAAGTGTTGGTAGATAAAGGGATTTAACATCCATCCCTACCTACATTTCAGAATACTTAATCTGTGAACATGCATAAGGGGAAGGGGAAAAGAGTACTAAAAAACACCACCTGTACTTGTCCCCAGTTAGGCATAGGGCTTACTAGTTCCTTGGCCAGTGCAGTAGCATGCAGTAAGTGCTAGATAAAGATTTACTGAACAGTATAGTGCTACCATGGGCATGACATCTTAAGAGGAATGCCAACAAATGGAACACATGTATTGATGGACAAAGAAAGTAATGAAGAGTCCAAAGACCATGCCATGTGAGAATCACTGAAAAGCTTCCGAGAAAATAAGAAGATAGTGACATAGTCACACATGACATGACTGCATGATATTTATATAGAAGTGAAATTAGAAGCAGTCATCCAACAGCAGGAGAGGCCCATACAAGGAAATTAAAAAGGGAGACGATAAGGAAATTTGAGACTTAATTCAACAACAGCAAAAATATCTGAAGCATTTATTAGATGCTGCACAATGTGCTAGATACTAGGATACAAAAGCTCATGAAAGACAATAGCAATTCTCAAAGGGTTTTCAATCAGGTAGAAGAAACTAATATTTACAAAGTTAAAAATTAATAACAGGTGGTAAAGTAATAGGGTATACTAAGGGAGCACAGAAAATGTGGTGACTAATTCATTTAAATATGTTCAATTAGTTAATGAGTTACCTTGAGAAGTACTGAGATCCCAGGTAGAGAAGGCATTCAAGCCAAATAGGAGTTGGACTCAAATGCATTTGGACATGTACCTTAAACATAATTGTTAAAAAGCTGAGTGAGTTTGAAACAGCAGAGTCTAAGATGATTGGATTTCTAACAACATGTTTGCTTAATGCATTTCATTCTTAAAACCTCCCCAAAAAACAAAAAACAAAAACAAAAAACATGAACTCAACAGCAATGAAAGAAAACTACTGTCTTCACATTTAGGACCAGATTGTCAGTATATGATTCATAGTCTAAATCAGGGGTTGGAAAACTATGGCCCATTGGCCAAATCCAGCTAGCTGCCTGTTTTTGTTTTTGTTTTTGGTGGTTTGGGTTTTTTGTTTTTTGTTTTTTTGGTAAATAAAGTCGTATTGAACACAAACATGCTCAGTAATTTACATATTATATATGGCTGTTTTCCTACTACGAGAGCAAATTTGAAGAGTTATGGAAGACTGGCCCACAGATCTAAAATACTTACTGTTGTGCTCTTTACAGAAAAAGTTTGCTGAATGATACGTCTAGATGACCACCTGTTGCTCATGGGGAAGGGGGATTACTGGGTCAAATGTTGGACTAGGTTATTTTCTTTATATGGTACTTTTAAATTATTGTGTGTTTTTATTTCATTTTGAGCAAATTGTTTTAGTAATGTAGATAATTATATTCTTATCTGTTAACAAATAACTCTGAGAGTGATAAAATTTTCAGTGTAATTGATCCAATTCAATTGGATCGTGTATGCTTTTTCTTCCAACCTAAGAAAATTATAAATCTGTACTTGGCTTTTGCCACTATTTCCACTCAAAAATACATTTAAATGGATTAGAAAACAGTAGAAGTGACATTGCTATAGCAACAGGACCTATATGATGAGGTAATGTTTGCTAGATATTTAATGTCACATTAATGAGAATTATGCAACCATTGCTACTCTTGGAGTGCCAGTAATAGATGTTTTATTATCATGTGAGTAAAGAGATTCTATCTTCTATTTTGCTCTTAGACTGACTCATCTGGCCAAGCTTCCTGAAGAATTAAATGCTGAGGTGTATTTTGAATGCAGAGAAGAAAGTCTGAATTGGAAACTCTTTTTAGCATAAATAGCTAAGTTAAAATGACTATTTTTATAATATTAGGAAAGTCCATTTATCTAGGACTCAGCAGTCACAGGAATCCTCTCAAACATAGGATGCTTTTGCTAGAAATGCAAGATTGGGATGTCTCGTGGGCAGTTGCAGCAGCCTCCCCAGTGGCCCCTGATCATCCTCATCCTTGTGTTCACATCCTTGTGTTCACATCCTTGTGTTCACATCCTTGTGTTCACATCCTTGTGTTGTGCCCTCCTCATTGAGTAGGGCTGACTTGTGTAATCAACAGAATACTGCAGAAATGATAGAATGGAATGTATCTAAGGCTAGTAATAAAAGACATTGAGACTTCCATCTTGCTCTCTGGGACTACTCACTCTTGAGGGGAAGGCAGTTGTAATTATAGAAAGATACCCAAGCAGCCCTATGGAAAAGTAGTGTGGGGCGCCTGGGTGGCTCAGATGGTTAAGCGTCTGCCTTCGGCTCAGGTCATGATCTCAGGGTCCTGGGATCGAGTCCCGCATCAGGTTCCCTGCTCAGTGCAGAGCCTGCTTCTCCCTCTCCCTCTGCCACTCCCTCTGCCTGTGCTCTTCTGTCTATCTCTCTGTCAAATAAATAAATAAAATCTTTAAAAAAAAAAAAAAGAAAGAAAAGTAGTGTGGCAAGGAAATGAGGCCTCTTGGCAAGTGCCAGCAAAAAATAAGGCAAGTTGGAAGAATAGCCTTAGAAGGAGATCTGTCAGCTCCAATCAGGTTTTCAGATAATTCCAGATATTTTCACTAGAACCTCATGAAAGAAAGAAGAGGATACTGATAATATTGATGATATTATCATTTTAAGCCACTATGTTTGGGGAGACCTTGTTATACACAGTAGATGATTAATACAGCAGCCATACCCCATCTTGAACAGTTGTGGAGCCCTGCCTCACTGAGAGAATCTGTCCACATTTATCAGCCTTCGGCCCCTTGGAATAGAAAGTCCCAAATCAAAGGCTTTACAGTAATGTCATGCCACATAGATCGAGACCCTCTTCAGTGTAGATTCAGCCCAACCAAAGTGCCTGGCTAAATGCCCGGAATGATGCAAAGAGAGATGTTTTGAAGTAGGAGACTGGCAAAGATGACTAGCTCTACTCATTTGAAGCCATGTGACATTGGGCATGACACATAACCTCTAAACATCATTTCTCTAAAATTGAAATGAGTTTTTGCCTTTTTCCAACCAAGTATTATGAGGGTCAAATAAGGGAACATGTGTAATGATATGTTTGAAAACAGTGAAAATAGCCCCATCAGTAATTGCTAATTCTTGACACTTCATGTAAAAGGTAACAGCTCCTGCTTGTTTATTTATAAACCTCCATATAACTGTCCTCTTCTATTGGTCTGAATTACTGGACATATGTGTAGCTCAGAAAATAATCTTCCATTCCTTGATGCTTCCCACTATGTGAGTACCCGAATTTATTCAATCTCAGCTTTAACTCTGAAGGCACAGAAAGGATGCTTTCCTTTCCTCTACAATTGTCCTCATGCCCCCCCCCCCCCCAACCACTTTGATGCGGGCCTACCATATTTATCCAGTCGGAGAAGATCCTGTACTTCCTGTTCTTATTCATCTGTGCTCTGTGCTAGGAACCACCCACGTTAAACACCCCTAAAGGATAAAAGGAACACTATTTTTTAGTATATATTGCTCATATTATCATGAATATAAAAGAAATATAACTCTTTGCAACACTAATTCAACTACTTTATTACTTTGTGTGATATAATTAATAATAAATACCACTAATATTTATACTTTGCATCAGATTCCAGGTGCTGGAAATCTAGCTGTGAGTAAAGCAAATTCCCCACCTTTACAGGGCTTTTAGTTTAGAGTGACTGAATACAGATCATAAATGAACTGTATAATTACATAGTATAATAGATGATCCTATTGAAAAATAGAAAAAGGGAAGGATAACAAGGGCTACATAGAGGGTGCAGTTTTAAAAAGAGTTGCCAAAAGCTGTGATTCTCAAAGGAGGAGCATTGTCATCAGAGGAAATAGCATATTGACCATCTTGAAGGAACACGTGTGGTTTGTTTGGAAAGAGAAAGGTCAGTGTGACTGAAATAAAGTGAAGAAAAGGGGATTATAACAGGTGAGGCCAGAGTTTTTAACAGGAGTCCAGATCTCTTCCAGTAACTTGGCTTGTGCATGGAACGATGTGGGAAGTCATTGAGGGATCATGAGCTGCGAGTTGATCTAATTTGATTTATGTTTTACGAGACGCACTCTAACAGTTTTGATAAAAATAGAGTGGAGGGGCCATGACAGATGCTGGGTGATTGGTGAGGGACACTTGAGCATTAATTCGGGTAAGTAATGAAGGGGTCTGGGACTAGAGTGGTAAAAAAAAAAAAAAATTAAAAGGGGTGGTAAAAAATGGTCAGATTCCAAATACATTTTGAAGGTAGAGCTGAAAGGGCTTACTGATTGATTGAATTAGGATAAAAGAGAAAGAGGATACTTAAAGACTTTGGCATGAGCAACTGAAAGAATGGGATTGCCTTTAAGTGATAAGAAAGATGGCCAGAAAATCTGCTTTGGGAAGGTTCAAAATAAAGAGTTCATTTTGTAATATGTTAACTTTAAGGTGACCATTAGACTATTAGATAACCAAGTCAAAATTTCAAATGGACAGTTGTTCAAGGTGGGAGTTCAGGAATAAGGTCTGGGCTGAAGATGTTCATTTATAATTTGTCAAGATTTAAATGATCTTCAAAGTTGAGGTTTTATTTTTAATAAATGTGGAATAAAAGGTAAAAGATCCAAAATTGAGCCCTAAACACTCCAATTTTAGAAATAGGCAGGTAGAGAGATAGCAGCAAAAAAGTTTGACAATGAGCAACTTGTTATTCGGGAGAAAAAGCATGCCACAGAAGCATCCTGGATGCCAAGTGAAGACAGTGCTCTAAGGATGAGAGACCCATTAGTTGTCAAATGCTTTTGATGGGTCAGTAGAGGAGGACTAAGAAAAGCAAGGCTGAGGTCATTGGTGACATCGAAAAGAATAATTTCAGTGAAGTTGAAAGCACGGAAACCTCAATGTAGCATGTTCAAGGTAGAATAAAGGAAAATAATTGGGAGAGTGTTAGTGAGGACAACTGTTTTGGGAAGTTTTTCTTTAAAGACAAAAATCTGATGTAGTAACTGGGGAGAGGAGAGAGATCCAAGGAGAATTGCTGTAGGGTGGGAGATACTTGAGAATTTCTTTTAAAGATTTATTTTATTTATTTTAGAAAGACAGCGAGAAGGGGGAGGGACAGAGAATCTCAAGCAGATTCCCTGCTGAGTGTGGAGCCCGATGTGGGCCTCAATCCTGCAAGCCTGAGATCATAACCTGAGCCAAAACCAGGAACCAGATGCTCAACTGCATGAGCCACCCAGGCGCCCCTACTTGAGAATTTATGTTTCTGAGAAGGTCTCAGTAGAAAAGGAAACAACAACAACAACAATGATGGAGCAGAGGGAGATTTGCAGAGGCAGTGGCTTGAGTGGTTTAGAAACTGGCCACAAGCGGAAGAGTTGGTCACTGCACGGGCATAGGTGCAGAGAGGTGGGTGGATGTATTTGTTGGAACTTTCTGAAATCCTCTTCTTATTGCTTCAGCATTAGCACAAAAGTAGTGTGTTAGGTCATGGACTGAGAATTAGCATGAAAGTCTAGGTGTTGAAGATTTGAGGAGGGAAAAGATGATTTGAAATAGTCACCAAGGAAAAGGGGAGAGAAACTTCACTGGGCAAACACAGTGTGAATTCCAGACGTTGTTAAAAGCTCACTTGATCTTTGTGGTCATATTTAAAGTGATGTGGGTTTTTCTCCAGCACGTTTAGCTGCACTGTCCGGGCAGGAGTGGAAAGGGAGACAAGTTGGGTATAAATAGGATGCACATAGGCATTGCCAACAGAATAGAGCAAAATGAGTGAAAGGCAGGGATGGTAAGGGTAGGGATCAGGGAGTGGTTAAAATGACTGAACATGGAATTCAAGGAGAATAAGGAAGGAAATAGAAATATGAGGATGGGTGAGGGGTAATATGAGCTGGTACAGTCAATGGATTGTAGAACCCATGAATTAAAGAGATTATTGGAGTTGGGATTTTAGATCAAGTGAACTGGAAAGCTGGGATGTAGTTGTTGGGGGTAAGGATGCTTTTAAATGAAATTTGGTGGGACTACAGTTATGGATAATGATAAATTGTAGGGTGTGACCTTGAGAGTGAATAGGTGGGGACACAGGCATTAGAGGGAAGACGATCAAAGAACTATAGGCAAAGGGGTGCCTGGGTGGCTCAGTTATTAAGTGTCTGCCTTCAGCTCAGGTCATGATCTCAGGGTCCTGGGATTGAGCCCCGTATCGGGCTCCCTGCTCAGTGGGAAGCCTGCTTCTCTCGCTCCCTCTCCCCCTGCTTGTGTTCCCTCTCTTGCTGTCTCTCTCTCTGTCAAATAAATAAAATCTTAAAAAATATAGGCAAAAATATTGCAAGAATCATCTAGGTAAATATCAAAATCCTTTAGAATTCTGGCAGGAGTAGTGATGGAAAGTGACCATGAACCAGGAGGCAAACTTCTCAAGGCAAGAAAGAAACAGAAGAGCCAGCCACCAACTGCAGGAAGCATGGATACTGGTGAGGATAGTCTCATGACATGGAATCTGAAGAGTAAACACTGAATACTTTTTAAGGAGTAGAGAACAGGAATGGTCTGCAAACCCTAATGAGGAGCAAGAAGGCCTACTGTACTTCTGGAGAGGAACATGCAATGTGTTAAGGAGCAGACCTGTGCCATGTGAGGTGACAGCAGAAGCTGTGTCTTTAGGGAAGAGGCAGATTTCAACATAGAACAAGGACATAAAGAACATGATTTTTGCTGATGACCGACTGTGAATGGAACAATCAAATGCATTCATATTCCATGCTTTAGTAATTGCATTACATATCCAAGAAACTTGATGTGGAGGAGAAAAAACCTGTACGCTTGCAGGTATTACGGAACCAGATCACAGTTCAGTTGTAATAATAATTCCCCTGGAACTATGCCCTAGTGATGCAGGTGATGGATTCAAGGGCACAGGTTTAGAACAGCCTCTGGACTTTATGAACCACTTGTAGTTTTGTAGCTCCATGATGTCTTTACGATAGAGTAAAGCTTGTGTTCCGTTGGCCTAGGTTGATGGGAAGTAAAACAATGTTATGAGATTTTGAGAACAACACTGTAGCTCTGGAATCAAATGTATATTTGGCAAGTTGTTAAAAATATATCCAAAGCAAGCAGTGAGAAGATAAAGTAGAAAGAACACTAGACTTGAGTTATAGTGTTACTCCCCCACTATTTACTCAAACCCATTGGGCTTCGATTTTTCCTATATATAAACTGAGAGTGTCAGGACCAGAGAAATCTTAAGGTCCTGAATCTAAAATTCTAATATGTTAATCTACTGACAGACAAGGCAAATAATAAAAATTTTTGTATAATTTTCCTTTCCACTTTGCATTAAGGTATTTGAGAATTATGTTTGTGTAGTTGAAAATTGGAAAATCCAGTAAGTAATAGTAAATAAACACTGCTTTGGCTTTACAAAGCAAATGAAACAAATGAAAGCCTGTACCAAACAAACAAACAAATGATAAAATTTATTATCTTTCACCAATCCCAGGCAAAGAATGGTTTTCTTCTAGATATTTCTCTTTCCCAACCATTTTCAAGATATTTAATAATCAGCATTATAACAGTTTTCCTAATATTTAACCAATATAAATCCTAGGAAAGAATGATAGAAGAAATAGTGGATGATATAAATGAAAGAAAAATGGTATAATGTTAAATAAAATGAATAACAAAGCCCAAAAACTGTTTCTGGACAAAATGTGATTATAGGATTTTATTTTTCATCCACCACATGTAGCAGGTATGAAATAAACAAGCACTCTACTTGAGATTTCTTATTCCCATCATATTCAAAAGCCTTCTATCATATTAACTCCTATTTTTTCCATTACATTTTTTCAATGTAAGTGGAGAAATACAAGACCCAAATTTGTAGTAGAATATATAAAAAATAAATGACATTTATGTCCATCTTTAACTCAAAGAGCAGATGCTGAAGAATGAAAATATTAATATCATGACCAATATTATCCATTGCTGTTACTATGACTTCCAATACTATGTTGAATAAATGTGCTGTGAGTGGATGGACATCCTTGTCTTGTTCCTGATGTTAGGGGAAAAGCTTTTAGCTTTTCACCATTAAGGTCGAGGTTAGCTGTAAGCTTGTCATCATAGTCTTTATTATTTTGACTTATATTTCCTCTATAACAAGTTTGCTGAGAGTCTATCATAAAAGGATGTTAAATTTTATTAAGTGTTTTTTTTCCATCTCTTGAGATCATGTGCATTCTTTCCTTCATTTTGTTAATATGGTGTATCACATTGATTTTTCAGATGTTGAGCATTCTTTGCATCCCGAAATCCCACTTGATCATAGTGTGTGCTCCTTTTGATGTACTATTGAATTCAGTTTGCTAATATTTTATTGAAGATTTTGCAGCTATGTTTGTCAGGGATATTGGTGCTTAGTTTTCTTTTCTTGTAATGTCCTTGGCTGGTTCCCCCAAATTTTAATGACTTTAAAGAGCAATGAACATTGTTTATCTCTCATAGTTTATATGAATCATGAACTCAAGAACAACTTGGGTAGGCAGTTCTTGCTTGAGGTTTCTTGTGATGTTGTGAGGTGATGTTGAAGCTTGAAATCATCTGAATTCTTAACTGAAGCAGATGTACCCAATTCCATGGTGGCTCACTTAAGTGATGGGAAAGTTGATGCTGGCTCTTGTTGAGAGCTCATATCTGCACATAACCCTTTCTCAGGGCTGCTTGAGTGTCCTCACAATATGGCCATTGGTTCACCTCTGAGTGACAAAAGAGCTTACCTATGAGTGACAGAAGAGCTAGGGGCAGATAAAAATTACCTTTTTAGGACCAAACTTTGATTTTTATCACATTCTATTCATTAAAAATGGGTCACAATCCAGCCTACATTCAAGGGAAGGGAAATTAGGCTTCTCCTTTTAAAGAAAGAAATGTCAGTGAATTTTCAGAAAAATCACCAAAGACCAAATGGAAAATTAAGATTTGCCCGTTTCTTAATTTAGACTCATTATTTCAGTCTAATACCTAGTAAATTCACTAAACATAATTGACTTTTTTAGTAAGCTGATTTTTTCCCACCTGCCCTCCCTTTCCTCTTTCTTTTCTTTCTTTCTCTCTCTCTCTCTTTCTTTCTCTTTTTCTTTATTCTTCTTTTAAAATTTGCTATTTTGCTCAATTGATCACCTCAGTTTTCTACTTTGGAATCTAGTAGACATAACCTAAGTGTTTGTTCCAAGGTCACCCAACAAAATGTGGAACTCAGTCTAAGTTTTCCAAGTGACAGATTCACTCATACTATTTTTAGTTATTTTGAAATAACCCGTTAATGACAGGAGCTTTACTTTTATTCCATGGCTTTGCCATTGTGAATCTAAGATTCAGAGAAGTGCGTTTCTGGTGAATCTGAGACAGATAACTGTGTGGTGGGAGTTTATGAAAACTTGAAGTGACAAGGTCATAGACAGAATTTTTTCACCCACATAGTATAAGTCTGGGTGCATGATGTGGTAAAAGGAATTGATGACTAGATAATGTACTACAGACCTTTCAAATAGCAGGAGCAAAAGTCATTTTTTTTTCTTTTATTTCTTATTTATTTTAATTAATAATGCATGATGATGATCTCAGCAGTTTAGCACAGCAAGTTCCAATTCTCTCATTTTCTATCTGCAGAACAGAGATGTGACTCTGCTGTCAATATAGGTTGTGGCATTTGTTATATAATAACAACCAAAATCATATTTAGTGTGGCTAACTTTTTGAACCCCTCTACAACAAAAGGATGCAGTGTTGTCTTAGGCAAAGAGATGAAGTCATGTCATGTCTTGTTTGAGTTAAGGGGTAAAGTTATATAGTGGGCAGAGACATGGGTTAAGAAAGTCATTCTCTGTATATAATGAAACAGCGCAAGGATAATTTCACTTCAGAGTTTCATAGAGTATCATAGCTGAGCTATACTAAAGAAGTATAAAATATAGTCCTCCTTCAATAGTATATACTACTAACATATTTCATATTTAATTTCCAGTGAATTACATTTTGAAAGCTAAAATGTTTAGCCAAGATTAGCAAAACTTTTCAAAATTATAAATATCTTTGCTACTCTCAAGCTAGAGGTACGCTATACTCTCCATCTGAATTTCAGTGCCCATGGATCAAACACTGACATCAAGAGAACGGTCTCTGACATTGAAGGTCAGAAACTTCAAAAATAGTGCTAATAGAATAAGAGCGCAAAGGTGCTATCCAAGAATTCTGTGTTTACTGTATATCCAGACAGCTAAATAATTTTCTCAAAGTTTAGTTATACACTGGACAGTCTCAGCTTGCATCGGAAGAATTTTTAGTGGTTTCTTATGAAAAGGTAACTTCCATCTCAACTGCCAGAAAGCAACATGATGGTCACCATTTGTTCTATGCAATTACAAAAATAGGAATGGCCTGTGAGCATGAATGCAGGGCTAACTTGTGTGATGGGGTAGTGCATTCTAAGATAAGATAGTTTCAGGTAACAGTTTTATGACTTAGAGAAAAGAAATTACCAACTGATAATTGATTTTCAGACTTATCCTCCCTTATAGGACTCTAGATTTTAAAGAATTATAGAGAAATTGAAAAGTTTCATTTAAATGTTTCTGAAGAATAAAAGAATAGTAGCCTCTTTGAGTAGAGGGCTAGAGCAGACTATTGATAGGAGTGTGTCATTGAGTTTAAATTTAAACATTTGCCAGAAGACAGATTTTAGTGCAAAATTCTATGAAAGAAAATATTATCTGAACTAAATGATAATTTACTAACCCAGAAAACTAGTGTACAAAAACAAAAATTTCAAAGTTTAAGATATTCCTAAAACCCCAGGAGATAAATTCCATTGCTGCTTTTTTCTCCTCTATTTTTTTTCTAACATGGAAGAATGAAAACCTAAGAATAGGTGACATAAGACAGACAATAGAAGTCCAACTGAGTTTTGTCAGATTCAGTAAGATCTCCGTCCTATTGCTAATAGGAAACATTGCCATCAGTTTTTTATATACATATAAAGAGAACAGAATCAGCTAATGAAATCAAGCTTTCCTTGATGAATCTAGGTTTCTAATTAAAATCTTTTTATGATTTGGCTGTATATGGAAGCACACTAGAATCTATCGATGTAGCCCGCAGGAAAGTGGGCAGGAAACAGGCTGTCGAGTTTTGTGCCATTTCAGATGGAGTGGAGAATGGAGATGCTGTTTGATACTGCAATTCAAGAAGTATCAAAGAAGGCTTGGGGTCAAAGTCAACCTGAAAGCTTCTTTATTTCATCTAAAAGACAGGTCAAATCATGCTATTCCTCCCATTTTTTTTTTTTTTCTGAGAAGGAGAAAATATAGAAGAGAGCAAAGAAAACATTCCAAGTGAAGACATAAGCAGGCAAAGAGAAAGAATCTTACACTTGCCAAGGGCAAAAGACAGGAGAACTTCAAACAGAGTGCACAATGAAGGGGCAGATGGGGTCACTAATTCCAATAGTGTCCAGAGCAGCTAGAACCATAGAAATACAGGTGACAATGTCTGAGCAATTGCAGAAATAAAATGTCCTGGAACACTGGCACTGAGAGCCACACACTTGGATTGACCAAGTATAATACTAGGGGACAAAATAAAAGAAAGATGCAGATAGACAATCAATCATGTTTGTATAGAAATTCTTCCTTAGGATGTTGATTTTACTGCAGTAAGAGACTAAAAGAAGGAAGGGTATGGTGTTTTTGTTTTTGTTTTTGTTTTATCTTAGGAGTTAATATTTTGTGTTGCGGGAATCCAGACAGAAGATCTTTTACCTATGAAATGGCAACTCTCCATCATCTGGATTTCACTTGGGGGAGGTGGCTGGGAGTGTGGGGAGAGGGAGAGGATTATATTGTGCAGAGGCTGTTGAGCATGGGTGGTAGACCTGAAAGGCAGCACTTTAAATCTTCGCTGAGACTAGGAAGGAAAGAGGTTTTGCAGGATTAGCACCATTTCTTCAGCCCCTGGTCATTCTCAAAGGGTCAGAAGGGAGGTGGAGGCTTGTAAAGCCTGGCTCCTAAACATGAGCCCTTGATAGCAGAAGCAAATTTCTTTGAGGCTAAGTGTGCTGTGAGTGAGACTCCTATCTGAGCCTCTCAGAAGCATCATCATCACTCGACAGAAATGGGAAGGGAAGGCAGCCATTGGTTGTGCACTGGAAGGAGAAACAGCAATGATGGGATTTCCTGTGGCATAAGAAGGTGTTGTAAGCACTTCATAAACCTCAAGCATTCTTCTGTACAGTGACAGAAAGATCCAAACCTCTTATAATTGGGAATCTGAGTCAACTTTAATTTGCTTTTAAATAATAATGATGATGTGATACTTCTTGCTCTTGAGCGTTGAGGAGAAAATACTTAGCCCAAATTATGTTTCGTGTGCTGTTAAGAGTTTCCTGAGTATGGCATGGGTTTCATTTGTAGATGAAAACAATCTTAACACTTTGGAGATTTGAAGTCTAACAAATTTACTGAAGCTTCTCTTCTAAGGGGGAAAGAAGTGTAAAATAACAATATAAGAATGGAAGTATACCAGTAATAAAACAGATTTCTGTGATCTACACTAGAATAAGAAATAAAGACCAATCAATCATTCTCCGTACCTCAGATCGTCAAAGAGAACATGGTGATGGTGAAATACACAGCAGATCATATTACACCCCAGGAAGATGGATAACCCTCAAAAATATTTCCATGATACACGTTCCTGTCTCCATCTAATGGTTTTACCATTTTTATTCTCTTCTGTTAGCTCTTAACTCCATTTTTTTAAAAGGTTAAACTTTATTTTTCAGTTAGCAGGTTTATCTCAATCTTTCCTCATTTTTTTAAATCTTTTACTATTTGTCTTTTAAATAATGTTTTATTCTAACTTATTAAATGCTTAATCTTATAATTTTCCAAATTTTAGTCTCTGGTTTTAATTTTTGGCCATGTCTTTCTCATTTAAATCAATTTTATTTGGTATAAATTTTTTTCTTCAGTTTTGATTTAAGGTTTCCCTTTTCTTATACCCATATTCCTCTTTTTAAAGTTATTATATCTTTATTTATTTTTACGATTTATCTTGATGATAGCTGAACAATGAAGAGAATGGCCACCACGTGTAAGAGGATGACCTCTTTCTTTGATCTTCCTATTCTGATGTATGCCACCTATATTTCCCATGCCTAGTTGTATTTATTCTTTTAAGCAACTAGTATTAGTGGAGTGATATAGAGGTCTAAATTTTAAGTCTGCATAATTAATTGTCCCAGTGACATTTATTCAATAGTCTTGTCCCATGATCTCTGATACTACCTCTGTTATGTATCGCATTTCTGCACATACATCAGTCAACTTCAGATCTCACTATTGTATTTTTATTGATCAATTTTTCTAAAATATATAATTATATAAATCATACATATTTATGTAATTATATATTATTTATATATAAGTATGTATTATATGGTTATTTTCCAATACCTACATATTTGCAATAACCATAAGGAAAATTAGGAGAAGTCCAGACTGTGATTATACATACAAGAGGGAGGAAGGAAATGCGGCTGAGACGGGCACACAAAGGATTTCAAAACTACTAATATTTCTTAGGCTCAGTAGCATGTACATATATGTTTATTAGTAACTGTTAAATTATACATATTTTGTCTTTTAATACACACACACTATTTTTCAACTGTAAATAGATGAGCACAAATATTTATTTAAATTTACTGATACGCAAAATTCATACAGAATGAAAGGTAGAGATTTGACAAGGGGAAAGTAAAATTCTGTTTTGTTCACTTTTAAGTTGCAGATAGCTCTAAAGTATCCAAGTGCAGATCCACATTCACTTCTGGAACTCGAGGTAGAAGTTCATCCTGTAGGTAGAATACTGAATATCTTCAGCATGTAAATCATACTTAAGTCAGGGAATGAAAGAGTGTGGAGAAAAAGAAGATGGCTCCAGACTGCACTCTAAAGAGAACTTTCCTTCAAAAATATAGAAGAAGGATCTAACCAAGAGATAGCAAAATGGCTTCCAATGAATTAGGGAAAGGTTGTTTCAAGGAAACAACAAGGGGATAATCTTTCAAGAAGAAGCCAAAATCTTAGTAAATTATGTTGCAAGACCAAGAAAGATATGTTTAAAGCAGTGTTTGTTTGTTTTTCCACACAGAGGTCACTATAGCCTTGACAGGAGCAGAGAAGTGATGGGAGCAGCTGGAAGAATTGAGGAGTAAATGGAAAATTCTACCCTAAGAAATTCCTCACAAAACTTATCTCTTGTCTCCTCAAAGTAAAACCCACATCAAAATTTATAAATAGTAGCCAAACTATTAATCAGCAAACTGGGAAAAGGAAAACGTATAGGACATTATACCAGAGTAAAAAGTGAGCATGGCATGGATATTATCCCTCCCTGTCAGTTTGACTGGGCCAAAGAATGCCCAGGTACCTGGTAAAACATTATTTCAGGGTCTGTGATGGTGTTTCTGGAAGAGATTAGCATTTCAATCAGTACAGAATAAAGATCCACCCTCACCAGTGTAGACAGGCATCAACCAATCTAAGAGCTGGAATAGAATAAAAAGGTGGAGGAAGGATAAATTTGTCTGTCTCTTCTTGAGTTGGGACATCCATTTTCTGTCTTCAGACATTGGGGCTCATGGTCCTTAGGCCTTCACACTGTAGAACTTAAACCAGCGGCCTCCCCAGTTCTTAGGCCTTTGTACTCAGACTAAATTATAGCACTGTCTTTCCTCATTCTCCAGATTACAGATGGGAGATCTTAGGACTTTTCATCCTCCATAATAACATGACCCAATTCCTACACTCTCATATATATATGCGCACACACACACACACACACACGCATAAATATAATCTTACTGGTTCTGTTTCTCTGGAGAACCCTGACCAATACATAGTGATATTTGCACAAACAGTCTGAGCAATATCACAAAACAGGGATTAAACAACCCAAGTTGGCACATTCTCTTTTTCTTCTTATGACAATGAAGCGAAGGAAATGACATCTAGAAAGAATGCTATAAAGTGGGGAAGAAACAAAGAAGATAACTCTGATAGAAAGGAAGACATCAGGACTATACATTGCATAAGAAAAATAATCTTGAGTCCATGGCTGCAAAATGCACTTCATTAAGGCAGATTTAATGGAGGCTAATAAAGCTTAAGCCTCAGGTTTTCCTCCCCTACTTAGTTCCCCCCCTCTTTTTTTTTAAGATTTTATTTATTTGACAGAGCACAAGCAGGTGGAGCAGCAAGCAGAGGGCAAGGGAGAGAGAGAAGCAGGTTCCCCACTGAGCAAGAAGCCTGATGTGGGGCTTGATCCCAGGACCCTGGCATCATGACCTGAGCCAAAGGCAGTTGCTTAACTGACTGAGCCACCCAGGCACCCCTACATCCATCTCTTTTAAGTCACTACACCTAATGTCGTATTCATAATTTTTTATTCTTTAACAAAGGCCCTACAGTTTGTATAAATTCACTAAACCTCAATTTACCTTTGCCTAAAACTAGGAAGAGTAAACCTTGGTAGTGTACATAAAAAAAATTCATAAAGGAGGGGCGCCTGGGTGGCTCAGTCGTTAAGCGTCTGCCTTCGGCTCAGGTCATGATCTCAGGGTCCTGGGATCGAGCCCCACATCGGGCTCCCTGCTTGGCGGGAAGCCTGCTTCTCCCTCTCCCACTCCCCCTGCTTGTGTTCCCTCTCTCGCTGTGCCTCTCTCTGTCAAATAAATAAAATCTTTAAAAAAAAAAAATTCATAAAGGATAAAACAGAGACTCTGCTACAAAGGAACCACCACCTCCACAAAAGATGCTGCTTCCTATCCCACAAAAAATGCATACAGACCATTTATCCAGCTTCACACCATATTGTGGGAGAAAATAAAGCAAAGCTGGCTTTGATACTGTAGAAAGATAGCTTCGTTACTCTCTCAATTACCTAAGCAAATGGAGTGTCTAGACAGGGACAACCAGAAATGGGAAAGAAAAAAAAAAAAATACAGCAATTAAACAAACATAATATGGCAAAACAACTTAAGATATTAAAGCATGAAAAAGAAAGAAAAAGAGCTCATCCAATAGGAAATTATAACTTGAGCAAAAGGCAATTATTCACAATTGCTTCACATTGTAGAACAAATTAAGAAATGTTATTTCTCTAAGAGCTCCAAGATCAAATGTAAGACAAAAAGTAGTTTGAAAATAATTGCAACTGTAAGGGGAAGTGAGGATTAAATCATCATAATAGAATTAATATATTAATTAGAAGCAAAGAACAAAAATGACATAACTAAAAATAAAATTGCTGACATAGAGGAAGTGTTTGAAATAATCACAGTAGTTATAAAAGAGCTTAAAGAAACAGAATGAAACAATTGGATGATAGAGCAAGACAAGTTAACATAAATATAATTTTTGTTCTTGAAGTAGAAAAACCTAACAATAGAACAGAAGATTATTTTTATTTTTTTAAGAGAACAATTTTATTCAGTAGCTCTATTTCTTTTTTTTATTATGTTAATCACCATGCATTACATCAGTAGTTTTTGATGTAGTGTTCCATGATTCATTGTTTGCGTATAACACCCAGTGCTGCATTCAGTACGTGCCCTCTTTAATACCCATCACCGGGCTAACCCATCCCCCCACCCTCCTCCCCTCTAGAACCCTCAGTTTGTTTCTCAGAGTCCATAGTCTCTCATGGTTCATCTCCCCCTCCAATTTCCCCCTCCCTTCATTTTTCCTTCCTACTATCTTCTTTTTTTTAACATATAATGTATTTCTTGTTTCAGAGGTACAGGTCTGTGATTCAACAGTGTTTTTAAATTTAATATGAGAACTTCCCCCGAATAAATAGTTAAATCTGCAAATTGAAAGAAAACCCTATATTCCAGGATACTTTGATATAGAAACCTCAGGAACAACCTATATGCTGAGTCAGTTAAGTGTTGTTTTAAAGAAGTCTTTTTTGGGGTGTCTAGAATTCAAATCATCTACAACAGGGAAATATCAGGCTCACATCAAAGTTCTCCTCAGCAATTTTCAAAGCCAGAATACATTGTTTCCACAATGTTCTTAGGAATGTATGACCCAGTAATATTATGGCCCGCCAAATCAGTCAAGTATAAAGGCAATAGGGATATATCCTCAAATGTGAAAAGTTTCAGGAGTAAGACAATCTACACATCGTCCTTGGAAGGAAGAATGTTTGACAAAGAAATTCAGCAAAGTAAGAGGAAGATAAAACTGAGGAACACAAAAGGAGCCCAGAATGATCAGTGGTAAACATTAAACAAGTGGAACAAAACCAGTTGGAAACAACAGTGGGAATTATTCCTTTTATAGAAGTAAATCATAAGTTTGCATAAGTTTATACTGTAAATTTATAGTCAAATGCAAATAAAACATTTCATTTTATTTAAAATACAATATACAGTATTCTATTTTTATAAAAATATTTCTATCAATTGTGCATTTATTTACATGTATAGGGTATATGCATTTGCTTTGTGTTAACACAATTCCAAGGGAGTGGTATTTGGAGATTTTTTAAAACTTTTGTCTTTATAATATCTCTACAAAATTTGAAAATAGGTATAATTCATATTTATTACTTTGCAGAAACAAAGTGATTTTAAAAAACATAATAAAACCCAAAAGCAATAATTTTGTAATGTTAACTAGCATTAAGGATGGTAGGTATGTGAATGATTATTCTTCTTTGTGTTTTTTTCAAATGTGTTCTGATTCCCCCCCACTCTACTATCAAAACATTATAAAATGTACATAGAAGTAAAGTTGTAAGAGGGAGAGTAAATATAGAAAACTATTTGAAAATGTTTGGTCCAATGGGACCTAGAAAAGGCTATAATTGGAAGGAAATGTGGATTAACAATGGGGTTTTCATTAAAATAGAGCAAACTGGAACATCTTTCTATGCTGATAGGAAAATCCTATGTAGCCAGGAAATTGATACTGCAGGTGATAGCGGAGATAACTAAGTGAAGGACCATAGTTCTTTGAAGAGGTTATAAAGGGTGGAACCCAGAGCACTAGCTGAGTGATTGTCCTTGGACATAAAAGAGGGCTAGTCATTCCATTGTGACAAAAGAGAAGAAGGAAAAATCTGGGTACAAATGTAAGCAGGTTGTATGTTTAGGGTCAGAAAATGGAGGGAATTCGATTGTAGTGGTTTAAATTTTCTTAACAAATTATGTCACAAGGTCATTACCTGAGCATAAAATAGAAAGACTCTTGCATTGGTAATATATATGAGTTAGTGTAACAAAACAAACCCCAAGTTCTCAGCAGCTGAAAGTGATAAATGTATTTTTATGATGCATACAAAACCAATGTGAGTATTCCTGATAGGCAAGCTCTCTTCTTCATAGTCACTCATGACCCATTTTCTTTCCAGCTTGTGACCTCAGTATCTGCTGGATCCTCATAGTGCTTTTCCATTCAGCCAGAAGATCAGGTAAGAGAAGCACTGTGTGTAGAGATTTTTTTCTATGGCCGGGTTGGAAAGTGATGGATATACCTTCTGCCTGTGTTCCACTGGCCAGTATTCGGGAACATGATTACCTCTAACTAAAAGGTTGCTGGAGAATATAGTCAGCTTATGAGTCTAGGAGAAAGAGAAAATGATTTGGAGGGAAGCTAACCAATTTCTGCCTCAGCAGTGGTATGAAGTAATTTCAGGTATGTGGGGCAGTCAGCCTATTTGAGATGTAATATGATTGTTGGGCCATACTGAGTGCCATAAAAAATCTTAATGTTGAAATTTTAATTAAAAAACACCAAAAAGTCCTGGCCTCAGTTGGGTGACTTCCTATATGGTTATTAATCAGTTCATTTTAGATACAGAAAAGGGATGGTATGTCTCATCCAGACCTATTTTCTCAAATGAGTAAATTAGGGGGAGAGTCAAATAACCAATTGAGAATATTTACAAAAGAGAAATGTTATCTATGGACCATAGAAACGAGGCTAAACTCGGAAGCAGGTGGATATTGAAAAAGTAATGGAGTTAAACACTGGGGATATCAAAGAAGTCAAAGATTTGTAGCCATACACATTATTTGATAGAAATGCTATAAAAATAAAGTCACTTATCTCAGAGTAGATTGCTTTAAATATCTATTTTAAAAGTGTCTCGTAATAACAGGGTTTATGCACATTTTCATAAAAAGGAATGGCAGCAATAGAATGGAAAAAAGGTCATTGGAAAAGAGAGCAGCAGAAAAATGAAAGGCCAGGAGATAGGATTTGTACATATTAAAGTTATAAAGAAAAGTGACGAAGGAGGAAAATGATTAGCTGTAAGTTCTAGCCTTCGATGAATAAGCTGGGTAAGAAAAAAAATACTTAGATGACAGCATGAATGGTGGAAAAGGTATTTTACCCACAGGGATGAGTCTCAAAAAATGAGGTTGAAGTAACGGGTTGTAAGTAATAATGGAAAGTAAGGAATTCTAAGTAGCCCATGTAGACCCTGTGGTAAGTGAAAAAGGAAACAACTTCAAGTTAGGAAAAGGACAAAATTGCCCTGTTAGATATCTGGGGTTCACCTAAGGCCAGGAGAAGAGAATATTCCAAGAGGAGGTTAAAGATACTGAGGTGCCTTCTGATCTGAGTGGGTGATGTAGTAGTTGTGAGTTTGTGAGAAAGGGCGTGGGGGTGCTAAGGTCAGATGAGTGGCTGTCAAGGGTAGTGTGGAGATGACACTAGAAGGACAACCTGGAGTGCTTATGTGGTGGTGACTCGGGTGAGCAGAAATAGAAAGTATGATGCACTTGTAGGCTTGCAGCAAAGCAGTACTCTTAGTATTACTCTGAATTCTTCTCTAAGGAACCCACCCCTAAAAGGGAGGGAGAACACAGGAAATAAAAGAAATGGGACAGATGTGAGAATATTTGAAGGAAAGAATAAGAGTTTTTGGTGGTTGATTAGAAGGGATAAGAGAAAAGAAAAAAGGATGATTTCCTCATTGCTGGTTTAAGCAACAAAAATGGCTATTGGTAATCATCCAATATAAGGAACGTTGCCCGAGGAACATAGACATCATAGTCTCTTTTTGATTTTTGAAAGAGGAAAAGGATAAATCAGTTATTCAAATGAAGATGGAGATGTTGTGTTAAATAACTGCAAAGAAGGATAGATGTCTGGGCTATAGACACAGAAGAATATCAATATTGAAGAGTTGTGTAGAAAGGGGAGGCAAAAAAGACTTAGAAGCAGCATCCAGAGACCTAAAAGTAAAATGACCAGGGACTTTATTTTAAGAGCCATACAACAAGAGGTACAGATAAATCAGTAGGGTGAGAAAAATGCCAACAAGTAAATAAGCAGAAGATTAAAACGTTGATTCTAGTCAATTCTAGTCAAAGTCAATTGATTCCTATAATATGAAGCACACGTATTTCGTACTTCTGTAGATGCCCAGAATTTTCTGGAATGAGACCCTACTACATTTTCAGATTTTCTGAAAATCATTCTATTATACTCAAATATATACTGATTCCACTACTGTGTGCATAATCTATTTAAAAAATATTGTATGTGTCCGATATAGCAATTTAAGTACTATTATCAGATATTTTTAAAAATATAGTAACTTAAGAACTAATATATCAGCCTCTGAAAAATGCCATTTTCAGAATAGATACTAGTTCAATTTTTTAGAGTATACTCTAAATACTCACCAATTGTGGAAAAATAATTTGTAAAGTGAAATATCCATCACAGATTATCACTGTGTAGCACAGTTCCTGTATGAAATACAGTATCTATGGGAATTTAGTACATAACTTTTTGGGTTAGTAATACAAATTTCCATTAACTAATAGAAAATAATTACAAAAATAATAAATGTAACTTAAGTGTATTATTTCAAAAGCTAAAAAAAGTGCCAAAGTAATGAAAATGTAACTCATTCACTAAAAAAGATTTAATAAAACTACCATTGATCCTGTTATGTCCTCAAATAGTTTACAATAATCAGAGTTTACCAAAGAGAAACTGAAGTTAAAACAACAGGAAATCCTTTGACAATTTAGGAAATGCCTCTCTCAAGTCTGACAGCTTTATTAACACAACTTTTGTGTTCCAACAAAAATTACAGCACAAATGCATATTCATTATTTGCCCATACTGTAATGATGTCTGGACTCAGGAAATTCAAAATTTGTTTTACAATAAAGGGCTCTCAATGCCAGGTATGTGTCTACTTTTAGCCTTTTCTTCCCACCTTTTTTTTTTTTTCATTTCTTAAATCAGTTTTAGATCTATAATATATTTATCTTGTTGAAATGTGATAGAGCAATCTGATTGTGTGGATTGCAGGGAGTTCCATATACTAGCTTTTTAAGACTATTTTTTCCAGATCAGTTTTAATTTTTCACCTGGAGAAATCTACATTAACATACTTTTACTGTTCTTACTTTGGCAAGGATCATTAGGCAGTCAATAAAGAATTGGAAGGTCAATGAGGCAATGTGAAAGATAAAAAATCACAAGCGGTTAACCATATAAAAATTTGTAAAGCTTCCTCAAGTTTGCTCATTGGTTCAATACACTTAGCTACAATAGAACTATGTGAGAGAGCCAAGTAGTACACTCTCTGATTTACAAACCCGAGTCAATGGCCAGAGATTTTTTGCAAAATTAATCTCTTTCTAATTGGGCAATCCTTTACATTTATCCTATAAAGCTAATTATTTCTTTGTAAATAATAAAAACAATACCAAAGGGAATATTTTTAACTAGTATAGTTGATTAAGGATTCCCTAGACTGCTATATTCCAACCCTAATTAACCAAATCAGCTTTATTAATTTGAAAAATATAGGTTTTTTAATTTGAATCAGCCAACATATAGTACATCATTAGTTTTTGATGTAGTGTCAATGATTGATTAGTTACATAACACCCAGTGCTCATCATATCACGTGCCCTCCTTAATGCCCATCACCCAGTTACCCCATCCCTCCACCTCCCTCCCTTCTTCAACCCTGAGTTTGTTTCCCAAAGTGAAGAGTGGTTTGTCTCTCATGGTTTGTCTCCATCTCTGATTTCTTCCCATTCAGTTTTCCCTCCCTCCCCTTCTGGTCCTCTATGCTATTCCTTATATTCCACATATGAGTGAAAAATACATTTTTATATGACTGAAAATGGAATATAGTTCCAGGCAATCATAGCGTGATGGTCAAGAACTTGAACACTGAGACAGGATTGAAGGACTTTGAATCCTAGCTCTGTCAATGTCTTTGTGACTTAGATGAAATTACTTAGCCTGTCTGTGCCTCATCTGTAAAATAGAAATAATAATGACATCTTTCACATACAGTTGAGTAAGATTAGTTAAAATATGTAAAGAATTTAGGACAGTCTCCTTGTGCATTTCCCTGTGTGTTCCTCTCTCTCTCGCCTTTCTCCATTTTCACGGCTCCCTCCCTTCTGCAGAACCCATGATCTGTTTCTCCCCTAAACCATGCTTCCACACTTACTACCTTCTTCAGTGTGAACTCTTCTCTCTCTTTAGTTGTGGAGTTTGTTCTCTCAGTCTTCAGCTTGATTTCTGGGGTATTTTGGATGATTTGATAGTTATTTAGTTGTGTTCCTGGGACAAGATAAGCTTAGGGTCTTCATACTTTGCCAACATCTTCCTCTCCTCCCTCCAAATCCAAATTATCAATTGCCAAATTATGGAAACAACCCAAGTTTCCATCGACTAATAATGGATAAAGAAGATGTGGAATTATATATATTTATATATATATATGAATGGATAAAGAAGATGTATACATAATTTATATATATGAATGGATATATATTCATATATTCATAAATATATGAATGGATAAACAAGATGTATATATAATTTTTATATATATCATTTATATACTTATAAATATACACACACAGTGGAACATATAAAAAGATGTGGTATACACACACTCACACAATGGAATATTACTCATCCATAAAAAATAAAGAAATCTTGCTATTTGCAATGACGTGGGTGGAGGTAGATAGTATTATGCTAAGTGAAATCAATCAGTCAGAGAAAGACAAATACCATATGATTTCACTCATATGTGGAATCTAAGAAACAAACAAGAAATGGGAGAGAGAGGCAAACCAAGAAACAGACTCTTAACAATAGAGAACAAACTGATGGTTACCAGACGGGAGGTGGGTTGGGAGATGAGTTAAAGAGGTGATGGAGATTAAGGAGTGCACTTGCTATGATGAGCACCAGGTATTGTATGGAAGTGTTGAGTCACTATATTGTACACCTGAAACTATTATTACTCTGTATGTTAACTAACTGGAATTTAAATAAAAACTTAAAAGAATTTAGGATGGAGCCTGGCATGAATTCAACTCTATCTGAATATTAACTACACTAAATATTAGCTAAAATAAAATTTTTCTCTCATTTTTGGAAAGACAATCTCACTTCCTCTTGAATTTGAACAATTTATTAGGCAAATTTGTACCATCATCTGTTGCAGAACTTCTGGAAAATGAATTTCAGAGTATATAACTAGAGTCTGGGGAACATGACTAATAGGTCTATTCAACAAGCATTTATTAGGAGCCTACTATATGCCCAGTGGCTACTAGTTTCTAAGGTAGAAAAAATGAGAAAATCTGTTCTCAATGTATTGCTCTATCATATTTGCAAACAGATGACAGACAGACAGACAGAGACAGATAGGAAGCTTTAGAAAGGAATTGGTGCTAAGATGCCTATATGCTACATGGGCTACTGAGCAGAGAGTAGAGCCATTGAATCTCCTCTGTGAAGGCAAGTCAGGTTCACAGAGAGGGTCAGATATGAATAGACCCTGAAGCATGACCAAAAACCCCACCCTATTTCAGTGATTAAACATCTTAGCTATCAAGGAGCATTATAAATATCTGCCTTTTAAAATTAAATTTATAATGGATCTTGATCTAGATATCTCTCTTGCAATTTTAGGTGGAGGCATGACATTCACACCAGCTCTAGATGCCTATCTCCTCTTTAATTCTCTTTAAAAAAATCAGAGAGAAATATAGAACTTAAGTGATTTGTATCGTGAAACCCATTATCTCCCCCTTCTTACATTTATTCACAGATGAAACGCCACATACCCTATTCCCAAGGATAAGAAGATGAGTGGGGGAAGCTACAGGAATACTTGAATACCAAAATGTATTTAAATGATAGAATCCCATCAAAAAATACTTCAGGATAGGTGCAGCCGTCAACAGTTGTAATCACATACAACTTCTTCTATAGTTTAGGCTAATGTTCAAATCTATAGTTATGTCATGTTTGGCTTGGCAGTCACATTCCACTCATTCTGAGAGCATGTGGAAGAGAGAAGAGAAACCAGTCTGCTTATAGGGTAGATGGATCCCAATCTCCTACTCATCTCATGGCAGAAATGCTGTGTTTTACTTGTAGTGCTGCCAACATGTAAAGTGAGAAGCAGCTGAAGTGACTTATAGTCATCTGCAGACACTTGCGGACAATGTTTTGTTTCTGTTTTGTGGACAAAGAATATCAGAGGAAGCATGGCACCTCAGAGTTAGTAGTGACTCACCTGCATTTACTACTCTACTCCTCAACCAGAAAGCATCCAAACCCTGGAAAGCTCAAATGCCTGAACAAAATCATACATCTATCTGGTATGAAAATCAAGGCTAAAATCCAGATTTTTTGGGTTTCAATCAAGTTTTATTTTCATTACATCATGAATTCTTCCTGGTAATTATAAGTGAAATGTAGTAGAGCCTTCAAATTCTGGTAAAGTACTTTCTAGGACCATCTAAAATTCAAGAATATGTCTCTAAACATATACTTTGTTCTTTTAAATACAATCGAGTATAACTGGGAAATACTAATGATATCTTCAGGTTACTAAGCATCTATAACACGGGAATATAGTTTGTTTATACAGCTATGAAAATAAACGTCTCCAAAGCATATTTCCTTCCAACATCACACGTTTCATACTATGAGTTAATTGCTTTTTCAGATTTTACTAAAGTTTTTTTCTTTCGAGTAAGAACAAATTTTGGACTATTTAGAACATTGCTGAATCAGATTCACAAATCACTTTTTCTTGTCTTCACATAGAACTTATGGTGGGCTTGACAATTTCAAATTTCCAAACTGCTGTATAATTTGACAATCCATAATTTAACTAAAATGTTAATTTCTGGGTAAAAACATTAATACTTTTAATGAATTGAGACCAGTAGCAACTGGAATTCTTTCCAAAGTCATTTTTTTTTTCAAAATGAAACATAGTTTTGTCACACTAAAGTAGAACGTTATATGCTATAAATGTGAAATGAGAATACAAAGCCACAGTGAAATTTGAGTGTGTGGCAGTCATCTAACTCGATAGCAAAAGCTTATTCCTACCCACTACCTTTGTACTATACATCAGGCATGTTCACAATTAGCAAAACTATATATTGCTATATAATAAGACATACAATGTCTCTCAAAAATAATCTAAATCCGTCTGTTAAATTTCTCATGTTGAGAATATTCTATATCTTTATCATATTCATCCTGTAGCCTGCACCTCAGAAAGTGCAGTCTTCTGCATTTCACAGGTAAAAACGAAGTTAGCATTAAGTCTGATGACATAGCATGTCCCTCTATACCTTTCTTAATCTGTATATACACACAATAGACATTTTAGGACCTGCAAAAGTTTCCAAATCAAGCATAGCACATTACATAACAAAACTCTTTCTTCTCCCTTTTTCAACTAAAGAACTTTTAGTTGTTAGATTAAGTCTCTGAAGAAACCCTTTAATGATGTATTCAAAGTATTTTTTGAATGATGCAACAAAATTTCAGCAAGTTCATTCCAAGAGGAGAGAGCTTATTTCTGTGATCACCTCCAAAAATTTTCCTTTTACAGTTATTCTCTCTGTTGTTGGGGCTTTGATCCTTTTCTGAAATAGGCTTTTTTATCTCTAGGTTACCAGTCTTCAATGCAATTGTCTCAGGTTCATGCTGATCTTCACGGTTCTTTCTTCTACTTCTCACTGGTTGGTAGTGATCTCTTTGTACTGAAAATATTCCTCTTTCCAATAGGCCGGTCCTCCTATCCTATATCAATACAATTTAATCTATGATTATATTGGTCTTTTGAACTTTGGAGCATTTATAGATTTGGTAGTACATGGAGTACATTGTATAGATAGCCTTTCTTCGAGTTCATAAGTTACATTAAATCTTTTTAAATTTACAGGACTCAAACTAAACCCCATAATAAAAATGAACTTATGAAACAATTGTAGTAAAAAATAAATGCTTCTTACAGTTTACATTTTATATTGGCTCTAATATTTCATATATGTTTGGAAATGAACTCCCAAATTTAAAAGATATAAATAAACATTAGCATTTTGCATTTTCATGGGATCTCACCCTCTCATTTGTGTTCCACTAAGACAGCAGTCTAATGTCTTGATATTTCTTCTGAAAGAATTCAAAGCTCCTTATGATTTAATAATCTATCAAAAGGCAGAATTTTTAAGCCTTTAGTTACATGCAAAAGAGTGACAGCTTGAAAAAAAAAAGAATTTGCTTTTCAAATCTCATTGGAAAAAAAAAGACTGACTTCATATAACCCAAAAGTTTGAAAAAAAAAATCTATCTTATAGTTTGAAATAAGAGTGTAAAGTCTATTTATAAAAAGAATATTATTTTTTATTTAAGATTGAAATGTGTTATAATTAACATATACTTCCTTGGTAATTCTTCAAAAATGGACTTATGGCATGTGATCTAAATAAAGCTAAAGAGTTTATTTTCTGGGGCATTTGCTGAAGTTTTCAAAAGCAGAGCTGGTGTTTTGAGGTTGCAGATGGTATTATGTTACCCTAGAATTGTTGTGGCTCTCTCTACTAGAAAATCATTGCCTGTAAATCAGAAGAACCTATAAGAAAATGCAGATTAGAAATGGAAGAAAGAGATCTTGTTTCATGCAACATGCCCGATCACTCCTAGAAATTTCCTTTATGAAAGTCAACATATTCCATTTATTGCTTAAGCAAAAATAAACAGATTAAGATTTATTTGTCATGGGAAATCAACAGCAGGAAGAGGGCAAAAACAAATACAACAATTAATCCCATAGAAAGGGATATCACACAAGAAATAAAAGAGAATTTAAGAATTATAGTGTTTTCGAAATGGTTTAAGAAGTTATTGCAACTATAAGAATAAAAAAGAGAAAATTGGATTATAGGAAAGAATCAATGTACAAATAAGAAACAGTTAAAATAACATTGCCAAGGTAAAAATTTACTAGAATGAAATTATAAAGTAAATAGACAAAAAATAAATCACACTATGTAAGGTTAATCAAATTTCTAGAATATAGAGCAGAAAAAAAATTATAGGTGTCAACTTAAAAGACATAAAGAATGTTTTCAGAAACTCAAACATCTCATCCCCAGAGAACGAGAAGGAAAAAAAAATGAAAAGAGAGAAATTCTAAGGGAGAAAAACAGAGAGGGAAAGAGAAAGCCTGAAGATCATTTCCCCAAATCGAAGAAAGACTTGAGTCTTAAAATGGAAAGAAAATACCAAAGGAAAAATTGGAATAGAGGAAAAACATGTATATAGATACCTTACTATTGAGGTACAGGATAAAAAACATAAAGATAAGGGAGTTCTAAAATCTTCTTAAAAACAAATAACATATGATCCCTTCAAAAAATAAGCAAAATTGGTTGACTTTTTGTCACAACCAGGAAGTCAGATGGAAGTTGAATAAAAAAGTCTTAACATTTTGTAGTAGAAATTTTTAAGTCTATATAAGTCAATTTATAAGTCTATACATGAAAATTATTATTAAGTGGGTTGCATAGGCAAAATAAAGGTTTTTCAGACATACATGAAATCTATATCATCACCATCTTTTTTAATTTATTTGTGGAGACCCTAGTCAATAAGAAGTAAGAAAAGGAAAAATGTGGTGTCTTAGCCTGTGTTCCCCAAGAACCTAGGCAAAAGTTGCCTTGAGGCAAAAGTTCTTGCACTACTAAGTTCTTGTGCTATTTATGAGTACAATCTCAGAAAGACAGGAGTAAGGCAGGGAAGAAAAATAAGCAATACAAGGTTGCATTACTGAAATGGCCACCACTTGGTGCCAAGCATAACTGGTTGCTTAGTCTCATAGAGTTACCTTCAACAAGTCTGGTCTGGAAGGGAAATGGAGTAAGGATTTAACCAATGATCCCTATGTTCCACTGGTCTCCCGTAGGGAGTTAACACACCCAACCTTTCTGTTTTCACATTCCTGGGAATTGGCAGTGTTTCATAATATTAAGAAGGAAACACTGGAGCCTAAAATATTGGGGGGGGTAGTGGTGGGAGCTTTAAACAAAACTGGAGATGGGTGAGCAAAATTGGATCTAAAGTACCATATCAGTATGCCTAATGCAAGTGGTATAAATATTAGGAAGAGATAAAATTAACATTGTTTGCAGAATGTATGATTGCCTACTTAGAAATCTAAAGCACATCAGACTCTGATACGTAGTTAACTCTAAGAAGAAGATGGCAATTGGTGGGGACCAAAAGAGGATTTTTATATCTTATTCAAAATATGTGGGGTTTTTTCCTACAAGGAATGATTTCACTATATAATCATCAGTGATTATGAAAAAAAATTACATCTTTTTAAAAGAGCACAGTCTTAGGGGCATTGGCCACATTTTCCTGAATTGTACCTCTAAGAGCCCCACCAGGAGAAAAGTCCCCTTGTGTTCCATTAAAGAGGGAGGGAGGAACATAACCATTTTAAAATACAACCAAGGTAAAGGTAACCTTTTCAAAATATGCCCAGAGCGTTCAGGTCTCCATATCAATGGCCCACCTTCAAAGTAAACTACTTTCTCAGAACCTGTTCTAACCTGGGGGAACAGCTCTGGCCACAGCTCTCGCCACAGTAGACTTCCTGTCTCACTTAAGGGGAGAAAAGCAAAACAAAAGGCTAAAAATCTCTTCTGAAAGCCATATCCCAGGAATTAGGCCCCATAAAAACATGGAGATTTATAGAAACTATCATAAGAATGCTTTGCCTCCCAATGCCTATTGCACCATCAACAGAACCCAATATAATAACTGAGAGGTAAAAGACAGACTGTATTTAAAAAGGAGTTTCTATGGAAACCCAAAGATAAAAACAAAAACACAAGAAGAAGCTTTTTACCCCTACAGCAAATATTAAACACAGCCCAACTCCTAGCCTAGTAAATACAAAACCTCACAGTAAAGGCCTATGTATCTCAGTTTCTATTACCTGATACATCTTGACTGGCTTTAAACAAAAAGTTACAAGGCATGCTAATAATCTGGAGAAAACAGTCTGGAGAGACAGAATACGCATTAGAACCAGATGCAGATATGGCGGAGGTTTTGGAATTACCAAACAAGGAATTTAAAACAGTTATGATTCATATGCTAAAGGCTCTAGTGGAGAAAAAATGGGCAGTACACAAGAACAGATGGGTGATGTAAGCAGAGAGATAGAAACACTAGCAAAGAATCAAAGTGGAAAGATAGAAATCAAAATTTCTATAAGAGAAATGAGAATGTCTTTGATGGCCTGATTAGTAGAATGAACACAGCAGAGGAATGAATCGGTGAACTTGAAGATATGTCAATAGAAAGTTTTCAAACTGAAAAATCAAGGGACAAAAAGAACAAAGTAATAGAACAGAAGATGCAAAAACTGTGGGACAATTACAAAAGGTGTAATGTAGACATAATGGAAATACCAGAAGGAGAAAAAAGCAGAAAAAAATATCTGAAGCAGTAGTGGCTGAATGTTTTCCAAACTAAATCACAGACAACAAACCACATATCCAGGAAGCTTGAAAAATATCAAGCAAGATAAAAACCAAAAGATTTACACCTAGGCATATCATATTTAAACTAAAGAAATCAAAGACAACCGGAAACCTTGATAGAACCCAGAGGGGAAAAATACTGCTTTCCCTACACAGATAAAGGATAAGAATTACATCAAACTCCTCAGAAACAATGCAAACAGAATAGAGTGGAGTGAATTCTTAAAAGAGTTGAAAGAAAAAAAAAAAAAGGTCTGGTTGAGTTTGAGTTGTAGTCAGACCTTCATCTGGATTTTGATTGAGAACCTGGCAAATCTCTGCTTCCTTGGCCCTAAAACACTGGAGGATTAATTTCTACCATTTTTAGGTTTTAAGCTTAGTTATTTAATCTTCCACTCCTTGGAGGTTCAAAATATGGCATAAATCCTGAGACAGAGATATTGTTGTGAGTTTAAAGCAATCCCTCTAGCAGAACTTTGTTTCTTAAGCACCACAAAACTAATATTTTGTTCTACTTTTAAAATGTTTCCATCCCAGTCTCCAGCTTCCCGTATCACCCCAGACATCAGCAAATATCCTAGAATGAAAGTTGGCCATGCATTTGGGATTCCTCAAGTATCAATTCATAATTTAAGACTGCACAATTGTTAAAAGCTCTGCTGGTTTCCCTTTCCCCTAGCATTGAACCTCTATCTAAACTAAGCTCATATCCATATTTGGCAAATGCTCCCAGGGAGAAAACAGCTAGAGGTCTGGAGCTCTCCAGAAGGGCCCTTTCATTTCCGAAATTTTGTTTCACCTCCTTTTCATTAATCCAGAGTACTCTGGTGTTCTGAAAATGACAATTTTATTCATACTATCTTTTCTTGGTTTTAGTTTATTATGGCAGGAATGCTGGCCTACCACAATGTTTCACATCCAACACAGAAAGCCTCCTTTTAAAATATTTTTAAAATATATTTTACAATGTAGTTTAAATGCTAGAATAGCAGTACAAATTTCTTCTTTGTTACCACAGTTAATACATATATACTGAGTGTACATACCTGAAAATGTTTCACAGATATTGGTATATGATCATCAGTGTTTGAAGATCACAGTTTATGAAAATTATCTTAGACTGCTCCAAAAGCCACCCATGTTTGATTTCTTAGCAAGTTCACAAACCTGCTGCAGGTAAAAATCAAGCTTTTCACTGGTCCTTGCTGAGAAATATTTATACATATGTAAAATCCAATTTTTATAGGATCTCTATATCCACATAAATTTGCAAATGCCCTTAAATAAAGGAATAGCAATAATCTGCATTGGAGTTATTTTTGTAAAAAATGATGAACTATAGGAGCACTTAAACAAAAGATAAGATCATCTTCCTTTTGCTGAGAATCATTTTACTTATTTAAAGAAGTACCAACATATTAAATTCTCTTCTTGTTGAATTCTTGAAGTTCATGACTAATGGCCTAGTAAAGGAAGGATGTATTTTACTATTCAAGTCAAATTATCATGGACTTTATCATCCATGAATGCCTAAACTGGTTGTTGTATTTTCCAGTGCATCCTCTACATATCTGCCAGATGTTCCCATTACCAAGATTTTTTTGAATATTCACTCCTTTCTGGTGGCATATTTCTCAAACTTCAGTAGTTTTTTGATCTCTTGTCTTATTTTACTTTCTTGGAGCTATTCTGTCAAGCTTTTTGTGCTGTCTGAAAAGCACTCAGCTATCTGAACATCTGGAAATAAAACTTTGCAATTAACAGTCACATTTTCATCACTGGAAGTCTGTTTGTGAACATCTTCTTGCCTTTCTACTGGGTATGTTGAGAAACTGCACCATCTGGGTCTAATGAAACAGAAATGAAAACTGAGCATCAAATACTCATGGCATGGTCACCCCAAACATCCCTGCACCTTACTTCACCTATGTGTTTGTTTTACCTTTCTTGGGCTGAGTGCATTTTTACTCCATATTGCTGAATTGCCATTGACACAAAACGAGAACCAATGTCCTTTCAAAAATATTTTAAAATTTAAATGCTTTGATGGGGCTAGGGTTCTTTACATGAGTCTGAATTTTAATAAAACAACACATTTCTTTTTTGTATCTAGTCTTGTTTTGACTTGAGTTAAATACAGTGATTTAGGAATCTCATACTTTCTCTTGGCTGTCATACAAAAAAAGGTTGTACTTTAATTTATGAGGCTTTAAGCTCTATCTCGAATTCTGACTCTCTTAGTAGAGAAGTATAAAACGTATTTCTTTATTTTTATGTTACTTTGTTTTGAAACCCTGCAGGGACAAAATATAAATGACATTTAACTGCTTTAAATGATTAGAAATTTGCTCATTTTAGCCTGATTTTTAGGTGAATCATTTAAATGTAAACTGTGTTTTGTACTTGGAGTTTTAGGTCAATAATTGAAATTGGATTGTAATTAAATCCATACATTTTTAAACTGAGCTAAGTGGATTCCTGGTAATTTCAGAGTCCCTTTGGGTGGGTTTTGGATGGAAACACGGGTGTGGGAATGTGGAAAATGTAAGTAAGTAGGACTCCTGTTGGCCTTACCATCATGATCAGAGAAGCTTGATTTTCATCTGTTTTACATGTTAAGCTTCTTTGTAAAATTTGATTTGAATAAACTTTCCCGTGACCTTAAAAAAAAATTAAAGTAGTTGACATTATCAGTGACTCACTCTAGAGATTAAAGAAAAGAGACCTAGAGATGATGGGTGTTTTTCAGAAGCTAATTCACATCTAATCCATGAGAGAATCAGGCAAGTTTCTCCTAACTTTAAATTTTACTGTCCTTCAAATGGACCAACTAGAGAACTGAAGAAAGCATACAAATATCTAAAGAAATACAGGAAAGCACTATATTTGAATTAATAAAGAATTTTCAGAGACATAAATATGCCATTTTTGAAGAAAAGATTGGTTGATGACTATAGACAACTATAGCTTCAGTTTTAGAAGTGTGTGTGTGTGTGTGTGTGTGTGTGTGTGTGTGTGTGTGTGTTTTCCTTAGAACTGGCTAGATAATTATACGTAGTGGGATAAGTAGGATAGCTGGTAAAATACATACAGCACTTCTTTTTTTTTTCTCAGAATCATTTTGAGAATCCCTAATGTGTTCAGTAAGCATTTTGCCAATTTAAAAAAAAATGTTATAGTCAATATCAGTGATCCAGTATGGTCCTAGTTATTCTAATTTGGAATAAAGATCTCAAAACCATAAAGGCAACTGATCAGTGGAACTATAGAAAAGGCAATAATAATTGATTACTGGAATTCCACCTTTGATGTTGTAAAAATTATGTAACAGATGGAAAGAATTAACAGGAAGGGAAAAATGAAGGGGGGGAGATTGGAGGAGGAGATGAACCATGAGAGACTATGGACTCTGAGAAACAAACTAAGGGTTCTAGAGGGGAGGAGGTTGGGAGGATGGGTTAGCCTGGTGATGGGTATTAAAGAGGGCACATACTGAATGGAGCACTGGGTGTTATATGCAATGAATCATAGAACACTACATCAAAAACTAATGATGTAGGGGCGCCTGGGTGGCTCAGTTGGTTAAGCGACTGCCTTCGGCTCAGGTCGTGATCCTGGAGTCCTGGGATCAAGTCCCGCATCGGGCTCCCTGCTCAGCGGGGAGTCTGCTTCTCCCTCTGACCCTCCCTCCTCTCATGTGCTCTCTCTCTCTCTCTCATTCTCTCTCTCAAATAAATAAATGAAATCTTAAAAAAAAAAACTAATGATGTAATGTATGGTGATTAACATAATAAAAAAACAGATATTTTAAATCACTATCATGCCAGTTTTAATCATTGAGTATGAATAAAGCAATGGACCTTTCCCCCATATTCCTTAAAACCTGACAAATTTTTAGCCAATCAATTGGTATCCACTGTCATTAAAAGGAAGTATAGAACTACAAATTAGAAATTTATTTGGTATAGTAAAATGAGCCACAAATGACAGTTATTCCTGTGTATATTTCATTTCACAAAACTTACTAGTATTAGGAAACAAAGTATGCAATTTGGGTTCAAATGTGCATTTATTATAGTGAAATAATCTAGAAATGATAGTGATTCCATTAGTCATTAACCATTCATCTGTCTTACAACATTGCATAATCAAATAGACAAGATGCCCTATGGATTACATTTTGTACTTTTGTAATAGCCCCTTGAGGTTGGTATGGATTTAAAGAGACCGCTAGATTATCCAATAACATCTGCACAAATTTTCATGTATTCTTGTACTAACTTCACAATTCTTTCGCATCTCTGATCTTCGGCTATCTGTACTTTAAGGTATACATAGACTGAGTGATTAAGAACGACAATAAGTCTAACAAATATATCAATAATCAAAGTCTAAATCTTCCTCAGGCCAATTCTCTTTTGTATGTGAAATGACCTAAGGACATTTTAATTTACCAATACATCTGACCTCAATATCAAGATTTTAAATTTTTTTCAATTGAGGTTAAAAAACACATAATATAAAATTCACCCTTCTAACCATTTTTAAGTATACAGTTCAGTAATGTTAACTATATGCAGTTGTTGTATAACATATCTCTAGAGCTTCTCCCTTTGCCCCTCACCCTGCTCGTGCTTGTGCGTGCATGCTCTCTCTCTCAAATAAGTAAATAAAATCTTTTTAAAAATTAAAAAAAATTGATATACTTTCTTATTTTTGAATACTACCAGGGTCTGGGACAGTGGCTGTAATCTAGGGACTACTGGGTCTGGTATTAAAAGAAAAAAATGTGGTTACATGCATGAGAAGACTTGTATGTAAGCTTCTGTATCATCCCTCATACTCTATTTCCTAATTTTAACACAAAAATGTAACATTTCATCTAATAGAGACACATCATTAGTTCTCTTGATACTCAATTGCAAAATAAAAGGCTGGAAGTTTGTAGACTCACCCTTTAATGCTTTGTCACCCTCCATTATTTTAAACAGGTATTTTAATCATGCCAGTTATTAACCCACCACCTTAAGGGTGATAAGGAATATGAAAAGTCAGTTGTGAGTGCTGTTACTTGTTTCTGCACCCACTGTTGCACTAGGGGAGTGGAGAAGTAAAGGCTTTGATCTGATGATTTGTAACTAGGAGGACCAAACTGGTACAGTAGTTTTTGTTTGTCCTGGTTCTTGTTATCTCAGTGTTTTGGTAGTGTTAGCAGTACCAGTTTCATTTACTGGGTATGGCAATCCAAACCCAGACTGTGGATCAAGCCCTGTCAGTGTCCATTTAAGTACCTCCCGCTCTTGCCAGCAATAGGTAAAGAGCCAAAGTAATATACTTGCCAACTACTTGCTGGCAAGGGTAAACTGAACACTTTGCTTTTTCTGTTTTGTTAGAAGTTTAAGTTTGGTAGGGGCCATGAGTATATTGTCACCATTTGTCACTGAATGGCTGCAATTCCCCTATGTCCATTCATGTCATGGACCTAAGTTGCCACTTCAAGAAATCAAACCAGAGCATTAGCTTCTTCATTCCAATCACCTTCAGCTCCTGGAATAGGGTTGTTTTGATAAGCATCTGGGATGCCTTACTTTGATTTTATCTCAGAGTTTCCAGAGATTTTTTTAAGAGCAGTATCTTATATAAGGATCTTTTCATGATCCATTTGGTCCATTTTGCAGAACAGACTGTAAACCCAAGAGTCACTATACCCAAATAGTAGAGCTTTTGTTTTTCATTCTTCTATTATTGCAGAAAACAGCCTGTAATTTAGCTATTCCATGAGGGTTTTTACTGCTTGTTAGATTCAGAGTAGCTGTTTCTTACACTGAGTCTTGGACCTTGCTTCTGGAATTGCCCTCTGTAAAGCAGACCAAATGCCTGACCCCTTCAGGCACTTGCTCCAAAGCATGCCCATTCAGCAATAATAGCAGGCAAGTCCTTGGGCAGCTCTACAGTAGATCACAGGATGAAAGAGACTTTTTGCTTAGGAATACAATTTGCTTAGGAATGACTCTTTCTTGTAAATCCCTGGTAGGATGTTCTTGAATATATCATTTCTGTTTAATCTCATGAGGGAACTCTTGGCTATCACCCTCGTTTTCGGAATGCTCTTCTGGAACCACCAATGGTGATAGGTATTTCAAGTCTTAATGTAGTCTTAAGCCTTTACTTCCTTTGGCTGCCTGCACAGGTATCCAATAAAAAGCCAGTAACTGTCTTTCAAAAGCAGTGTACCAGAGAGCCACATCTGATAATTTTCTAAATCAAAAGACTAGAAGTCACCATTAAATAGTAGTAGGCTTGAGATTTTGTAAGAGACTCTACTTGCCATGAGTGTAGGTGGCCAACATTTCTAATGTCATTTGAACACTAGGACTATGTGGTTTGAGAATAGCTTGAGTTTACAGCCTTCTGTAGTTCTAGGATGACTTATTTTTGTTCAGGCCCCTGATTAAATATGGCCTTTTTTCAATTATTTTAAGGATTCTACTCAACAGTATCACAAAGTAAGGGACAGGATTTCTCCCAAAGTCAAGAAATTTCAGTAGGTATTGTTCACACCGAGAGACAGACCGTGAAAATAATTTACTTTTAGTGGTCTATGATAAGACACAGGTTGCTTCAGTCCTTGTAATTCTCAAAACCTTAACAGTAGAAGTGGGGTTCTGCATTTTTATAGGGTTGGTTACCATCATAAATTTGCTTTAAGCTTAATCCTCAGTTTCAGAAATAATTGTGTGATCAGTATAGTGTATTATAATACTGCCACTTGTATTAGATCTAAGTCCCACCTTACTAGATTGTGATAATATAAGGGAGGGTTCAAATATCCTTATAATAATACAGTAAATATATACTACAGACAGTTTCACATAAGTTTAAATCACTGTTAATTCTTCATAGCAATAATATTGAGAAAAACACATTAACCAGATCAATCACAGAATACCAGTCACCATTATATTTTTTTTGTATCAGTTGAATAATACATTATATCACAAACTGAGGCTATTGGGAATACTGTTGTATTGAGTCTTATAATTTTCTATCTGCCTCTAAATTTCATCAGCCTTCTTCATTGTCCACATTGGGCTATTGAACAATGAGTTTGTGATCACTAATATATTTGAGTCTAATATTTCCTTAATAAAGGCATAATTTGTTGTTGTTTTCCAGGTATCTGATATTGTTTCAGATTTACCATTTGAGATGTCTCAGGTAAAGCTAAAGGCTTCCATTTTGCTTGTCTAATTAGCATTTGACAAATTTCTACCTGGTTGAGAAGAAGAATTTCCATTCAAGTATTACATTCATACTAATTATGTGTTGAAGTAATGGTAGTTGCCACCAGGACATACTTTTTTTTCACACATTCCAAAATTTAACTAGACATTAAGTTTTATCCTGCAGTAGTATCTCCATATCCCGTCAGTTAATCCTATCACCCCCAAGAGGCTTACTAGCAGGTCTAGACAGTACTGTGCTCCTTTATCCAATAGATCTAAAAGAGTTTCTTTTCAACTCCCAAGCCATTTCATCCAATATTGGGGCACCTTACTGGAGACTGAGAGAAGAGACCCTGAATTTCATGTCAGTTTTATTCTATGACAAACGTAATGTTAAAAGACAGTGTTTGGCCATTAGAGACTCATCAGAACTTTTCTTTGTAACTGCTCTAAGCTCAGACAAACTGAGCATACCTGCCTTGAGGTTTTTTGATATCCTATAAAGTTTGAGGAGAGATAGTCGTAAGTTTCTGAATTTCCTGTAAAGTTCCACCAGGCTTTTGATAAGCATACTGTCAATTTTCTCCTTTTGCATACATTTATAATTAACCATCTTAAGACTTCCATGTGATTAGATCCTGAATAGTTGCCCTCTTTTATTATCTTGAGGTCCCACATGAGAAAGCTGGGATAAGAGATCTGTGATGGCTTCTTATCCCCCTTGATCCCAACAGCAAAGTCATTTGCAGTGCTTTACTAGTGGGACTCTTTTTATTACAGTATCATCATAAGCTGGATGAAGGACAGGCATCCCCTTAGGGAGTTTGTTTCTATAGGAGTGGAGAGTCATTAACAGGGGTCTTTGGGCCTGAGGCTTTCCTGCCCCAGTGAGTGACACCAGGCAGCCTGGCTTACTTAAATCCCAGCTCCTTCCATTCCCTCAGGCAGTACCAGCAAGGAGCAGTGAGAGCCCCAGTAGCATGTGACAAACCAAACCGACCAAGATAAAACCACAAAGGCTCAAAAAACCACAAAATGAAGCTATCATTGGAAGAATAGGCTAGGCCAAAATGAGGCTAGGACCTATGTGCTAAAGCTAAACAGAGTCGCTGACTAATAAAAGATTTAAACTGGAACCAGAATTTCTTAATATATTAAACTTCCAAGATACATAAAAAATCTCCCATCATACTAAAAACTAGGAAAATCAAAACTTGAATGAAAAAATAATAATCAACTGATAGTAACATCGAGATAAGTCAGATGTTAGAATTATTAAGATCCTATTTTAAAGCAGTTGTCATAGAAACATTTCAACATCAGGGGCGCCTGGGTGGCTCAGATGGTTAAGCGTCTGCCTTCGGCTCAGGTCATGATCCCAGGGTCCTGGGATCAAGCCCCGCATCGGGCTCCCTGCTTGGCGGGAAGCCTGCTTCTCCCTCTCCCATTCCTCCTGCTTGTGTTCCCTCTCTCACTGTCTCTCTCTCTCTCTCTGTCAAATAAATGAATAAAATCTTAAAAAAAAAATTTCATCATCAATTACAAATTCTCTTAAATAAAAATAGAAAATTCAGGAAATAGAAGGTATAAAAAATACCCAGTGGAAGCAAATGTAAACTATAGAATGGAGAAATTTAATAACAGAAATAAGAAATACCTGCTGGATTTGTTTAATACTAGTTTGGAGATGATAGAAAATAAAATCAATGAACTTAAGGACAGAATACACCTAATCTGAATAATAGGCAGAAAGATAGGGAAAGAAATATATATAATATATATAATAATATTATACAAAATTTAAAGATATACATATATATTAGATATAAATATACATATACATATATATGTACACATGTATACATATGTAATAGAGCCCCAGCAACCTGTGCAACAATAACAAATATTCAACATTAATATCACTGGAGTCCTAGAAGGAGAGGAGACAGTGAAACTGAAAGAGTATTCAAAGAAATAAGGGCTAAAAATTTTCCAAACTTGGCAAAAGACACGAAACCTACAGATCTAAGAAGTCAAGTGAATCTCAAACAGGAAAAAAAACCAAAAAACAAATCTACACCAAGGCACATCATAATTTATTTTTGAAAACAACCAGAGAGGAGCAACACATTACCTACATGGAAACATCAATTCAAATGATTTCTCATCTGTAATCACAAAGGCCAGAAGTAAGTGGCACAAATTTTTTTAAGTGCTAAGAGGAAAGAACTGTCAGCGGTGAGTTCTCTATCCAGCAAAATGATCCTTCAGGAATTATAAGTAAATAAAAACATTCTCAGATGAAAGAGAACTAAAGAAATGTTTCATTAGCAAACCTATCCTTGAAGATTGCCTAAAGAAAGTCCTTCAAACAAATGAAATGATAAAAGAGAAAATCTTGAAGAATTGGGACTGAAGAAAACATAATAGAGCAAAAATATGAATGCATATAATAGACTATCCTTTTCTTATAAATCCTATAAATTGGATTATTAAAACAAGAATTGTAAAACCATCTGATAGGCTAGATAGTGATATTTGAAGTACAGAAAGTAAAGGAACCTAAAAGAAAGTGAAGATTCCACACTTCACTCTAATTGGTAAACATTTATCCTAGTAGACATGTTAAGTAACATTTGTATATTGTAATACCTGGAATAACCATGAAAGCTATACAAAGAAAACACTAAAAAACAAGTAACTACAAATAAATCAAGACGAAATACTAAAAAATGTTCAAGTAACATTTCCTTACTTCCTGTGGGAAGTAAGGAAAAGAGAAACAGAGGAATGAGAACCAGAAAACGAATAATAAAATGGTAGACTTAAGCCCTAACATATGAATAATTGCCTTAAATGTGAATAATTACCTGAAATGTCAACCAAAAGACAAAGTTTGATGGGAGTTATTTTTAAACAGGCCTGAATATATGTTGTTTACAAGAAACCGATTTCAAATTCAAAGGCACAGGTAGGTTAAAAGTAAAAGCATGGAAGAAAACATATTGTGCAAACATTTATCCAAAACAATGAAGAATGAATATATAAGTAGCCAGTGACACAGAGGCCAGAACAAAGAAAATTACTGAAGACAAATAGGGACAAGATACATTAATTTAAAAATCAATTTAAATCATAGGAGGACCAATGATCCTAACTGTATAGGCACCAAACAACCATGTCTCCAAATACATGAAGAAAAACTGATAAAGCTGAAAGAAGTAACTAAATCCACGATCATAGTTGAGGACTTCAACATCTCCTCTCAGCAACTAATAGAGCTACTAGATAGAAAATCAGCAAGGGTAGAGAAGAATGGAATAACACAATCAATCAAGAAGTTTATATATATATGTAGTTTAACACCCCACCCAACAACAGCCTGATAGACTTTTTTCAAGCACCAGTGACAAATTCATCAAAATAGGCCATATCCTCGACCATAAAACAAACCTTAAGAAATTTAAAAGAATTGGTGGCGCCTGGGTGGCTCAGTCGTTAAGCGTCTGCCTTCGGCTCAGGTCATGATCCCAGGGTCCTGGGATCGAGCCCCACATCAGGCTCCCTGCTCTGCTCCGCGGGAAGCCTGCTTCTCCCTCTCCCACTCCCCCTGCTTGTGTTCTCTCTCTCGCTGTGTATCTCTCTCTGTCAAATAAATAAACAAAATCTTTAAAAAATAAAAAAAAAAAAAAGAAATTTAAAAGAATTGAAATCATACAGTCTGTTCTCTGACTAAAATGATATTTAGCTAGAAAGCAATACCAGAAATATAACAGGAGAAGTTTGTAAACATGTGGAAATTAAACAACAAATTCCTGTTAAAAAAACATGAATGAAAGAGGAATTTAAACAAAACATATAATTGAATGAAAATATAAATAGGAAAATATGTGAGATGCAGCTACAACTGTGTGAGAAATATTTCTATGGATAGAATCCTACATTAGGAATGAGGAAAGGTCTCAAATCAGTTTAGGTTCCCACATGAAGAACCTGGGGGCGGGGGGAAAGAACAAAATAACCCCAAAGAGAGTATAATGAAGAAAAAAAATAAAGCACAGAGATCAGTGAAATAAAAAAATAATACAATAGGGAAAATCTATGAAATAAAAGTTGGTTCTTCAAAAGAAATCAATAAAATCGATAAACCTCTCTAGCAAGATTGACAACAATAAAAACAAAAAGACACAAATCACCAATATCAGGAATGAAATAAGGTAAATCACCACATTTCCGGCAGTCACTAAAAAAATAATAAGGGAATATGACAAAAAATTTTACGGTGTCCTAAATTTGACAACCTAGAAAAAATACACCAATTCCTCCAAAACTAAAAACTTACACCTAAACCGAACCAAGGTAAATAGATCTCCTGAGTAAGTCCTATAATTCTTCAATAAATCGAATCCATATTTTTTAAGCTCCCCAAATGGAAATCTCCAGCTCCAGCTGGTTTCACTGGAGGATTGTACCAAACATTTAAAGAAAAATTAACACCAATTTTTACAAATTTTACACTATCTATTTCAGAAATAGAAGAGGAAAGGACACTTCCCAGCTCTTTTTATCATGCCAGAATTACTCTGGTACTAAAGTCAGACAGCACACAAAAATTACAGACCAATATTTCTCAAGAATTTACACATAAAAATTCTGAACAAAAGTATCAGTGAGCCCAATCCAGCAATGTATTAAAAGAACTATCTACCATGACCAAGTGGTATTTATTCCAGGTATGCAAGACTGGTTAAATATTTAATATATCAATGTAACCCATCATATCCGTAGGTTAAAAAAGAAATCATGTGATCAGATCATATCAATTGGCCCAGAAGAAGAATTTACAAAATCCAACACCATTTCAGGATAAAAATATTCAGCAAATTAGGAATAGAGGATAATCACCTCAGTTTAATAAAGAGCATCCTTAAAATAGTCTACAGTCAACATCACACTTAATGGTGAAAGACTGAGTCCTTTCCTCCTAAAATCAGGAAGAATACAAGAATATCTGCTCTCAACACTCAGATTCAACATTCCTGGAATTTTAGTTACTAACAATAGGACTAAAAAGGAAATGGAAGGCATACAGTTTGGAAAAAAATAAATAAATAAAACTGCCCTATTTGCTGCCAAATGGCTGCAGCAACTCCAGACCTCCTATGTGTACACCACGCTGTCCAGAGCAGAAGGGGTCTTTCTTGACCTTTCAAATATTTGACTCTGAGTTGTACCGTTGTGGTCAGGAGGATGTCTTGCACTGATGGCTCAGGCCTAGGTTCCTGTCCTTTCCTGGACAGTTTACTTTGGCAAGGATGGGGAAATGATTCGGATATATTTGTGCCAGTCAGGACCCACACTGGAGCTAAGGACTTACCAGCACCAAACAACTACAGTGCTAATGTGGATGGATAATTGGGGGAAAAGAGGGGGCTATGCGACACTCCTATTCAGAAGTAAATCCACCTGTGAAAAAGGTACTTTCAGGTAATGGTAAATGCTATAAAAAATATTCAAAGGTAATGTGACACTGACTGTGGGTAGAACAGGTGCTGTTTTCGATTAAAAAAAAAAAAAAAGTGAAGGTAATATGGGAACTGAGGCCTGCCTGCGTAATGAGAAGAAATGGGTCTTGTGAAGAGCCTGGGAAGGACCAATGTAGGCGGACCAGTCACTCGGTCCGCTTGCTTATTTCATTCTCCATCTCCTGTACAGATCTGTGAAGTCGACAAGGTCAGCAACCTGCTGGCTAACGCCCTGCTGTAAACCTGGCAGAGCCTGGGAGAGATTCGATCCTCAAATACATTTCCTGTTGAGGAATGAAGGGGAAGGCAATCCCATGCACAAAGCCTCCTCTGTGAAATGCTTTGGAACTGTCTTGAAGGAATGGAAAAGAGAAAAGCTGTTTAGGCCACCAGGACAGATGAACAAAGGCATGGCACATACAGGAAAGTCTGAGAAATCTCACGTGAGACAGATGGGAATAATGTGGGGTAAAAGGAAGGGAGTTCACAGAGAGTTTTAGAGTGCAGGTAGAATTTAACCTCAGATGGCCTAGGCAATAGGGAAGCATGATTAGTTTTTGAACAATGATGTAAAATATTGAAAAAAAATTTAAATAAGATTATTCTGGAAGGAGTGAGTAGACTGATTAAATTGATAATTGCCATCTTTAATCATCTCTGTGTTGTGTGTGCATAAAAACTAATGGTGTTGAAAGGATACCAAATAAACCAAAATGTAATCCAATAATAATATTTGAATGGTTATTAGGAGTTAACACTATCCTATGTACTTTATATGTACTTATGTAATGCTTGCATAACCTTTTGAGATGAGTATTGTCCCATTTTATAGGCAGTAACTGAGGTACAGAGAGCTAAGAAAATATCCACATTCATTTAGGTAATAGGATGTGATGCTGAGTAGAACTTTATTATTAGCCAATACTCTGCTACCCTTCCATGGTACTGTGGAAATAAAAGCGTTTTAGAGTTTTCAAAAGAGCAGGAATGGACAACATTTGGATTCATATACAGAATACTTCAAATTCTGATTCAGCATCTTTAGGGAATAATTGAGCTCTTTTTCCCAAATGTCATCTATTAGCTCTTGAACTATATTCTCCAGGAATTCAATTATAAAAAACAAGGCATAAGAACTTCACTTTTCTGTATATATTTTCATTGTGTTCTTTCCACAAATTCTTTTTTATCTAGAGCCTGAGTTAGATATTTAATATTTTCCCCATTTTTTTTCCTTTTTGCTTTTAGGTATTTTTCACTAACAATCTGTAATGCCTACTCTTTGGGGAATTTTCTTACAATATTTTCTGTTTATTTCAATTTTGTTGAACTCTTAAAATTTCTGAATGTATTTGATTTATACTATAAATACATAATTCTGCTTATAAATAATATGTTTAGGCTGGGAAAACCCACAAAAATTGTTTTAAAACATTCTTTAGAGTAAGAATACTCTAGTAATTCATTACTTCATATATTCAAAAAGTACATAGTCAAATAATATTTATGTACTTAATTCAGGAGAACTCATTTCTGTGGTAGTCCAAATTGGCTCTCCACTTCTCCTCACCAAAAACACTCACACCTTTATTCTTTTCACCTCGAAATAATAGAAGTGTTGATCTCCGTTGAATGTATTTCAAGAATATATCTTAAAACATTTTAAAAGCTTTTTTTTTACATTTTATATTTTTACTTATATCTAGTATCATTTTCAACTATAAAAAAGTAAATTATTCAGAAAGACATTTTTTAGTGTCTCCTTTCAATGTCGCTCTCTAATGTGGTATGACCTAGCCATAATTTTTTTTAAGGAGGTTAATATTTAGGTAATAATTTTTGATGTTCTGCAAATACCATATTGATTGCACACTAGAATGTTTAATCAGCTTTTCTAAGCACAAGTGCTCTTTATCTTTTCATATTCTGTAAGATGTTTTATCTGTAATTAAAGAGTCAGCTATACTGAAAATCATTGTACTTTGCTCTTTCCAGTATTATTGCATAATTATTGATTGCCGGACTGCTTTTAATTCTCTCTTATTAGTATAGACTACATCATTTAAAAATACTTATTATATTAAAAAATCCCAAAAAAGGTTGCATTATATCCATTAAGTCTTTTTTCTTAATTCCATTTGATATTTTTATATCACTGCTTATCAAAAAACAAATTATATAGCAAATTTGTAGCCTGTTAATGATGTAACTAATGACTAAGCACATTTAAATGTAGAGTGGGTTGAGATATTTGAGGAGCCTCATTCCTACTCTCCATTTAAAAAAAAATTTTTTTGTGCCAAAGTGGATCAACAGCTATGAAAATAATTTTGCAAAAATTTATTAGGCATACATCTTAATGAAATCAATCATTAAATAACCACTGAAGATATTTTGTGACTTTTTTTCTTCGATGAAAGAATTGACTTGCCACCCCAGAGCATATGGGTATATCAGAAAAATGACATGCTTTCTCAAAGGATAAATTAACCTGCATGACTAACAATCCATTTGGGGAAACTAAAGCAAATCCTGTTTAGATATTTATTCTTTTTACATATCTTTGCTCTAGCTCATTGATTCATAAGCCTGAGCAGAGTTAAAATAGAAATAGGGACACATTAAGCCTCTCTGAGTCAGTTATTCCATATACCCTTAACTTTAATTATATTGGTTTGCCCTTCTCCAGCAGTTGTTAAATACTACAGTATGCAAAACTATTCCTGGTACTATTGACAAATATGTCAAACCTTGTATTCATCAAAACTGATCTCAGTGTTCTGCACCTTGGTATGTACAGTCAGATCTAAGCCTTGAGGTCAGTTTCATGAAATTCTGTAGGAGTCAAAGGACAAGGGCAGTCCTTCGTGGGAGTCAAAGGACAAGGGCAAAAGCATCTGAATCTCAAAGACAAAAATCAGGGGCGCCTGGGTGGCTCAGTTGGTTAGGCGACTGCCTTCGGCTCAGGTCATGAGCCTGGAGTCCCGGGATCGAGTCCGGCATCGGGCTCCCTGCCCAGCAGGGAGTCTGCTTCTCCCTCTGACCCTCCCCCCTCTCATGCTCTCTCTCTATCTCATTCTCTCTCTGAAATAAATAAAATCTTAAAAAAAAAAAAAAAAAGACAAAAATCAGTTGGTGTGTCCTGACTATTTGAATCCAGCTCTTGTGATCCCATAAAACAGAAATTCATTCAGGTTAGGCCAAGAAAAATGGAACTTATTATAAAGGGGTATATCCGTCTGAGTACAATAAGGAGAAAGAAATCACAGCATCTTGAACAGGAAAATTTTAGAATAAAGAATTATGAAGTTATGAGTGGGGAGTAACTGTAAGGATGGAAAGAGAACTCTGCAGGTGACCCTAGGGCTGAGGGAAAGTATGCACTGTAGGACAGGGTTGGAAGAGAGGATTCTAAGGTGAGCCCTAGATTTTGTTGGAGATGGTGTGGTTGCAAAACCCTGAAAAATTTGCTAGTTTATGTGTCTGGGCAAGCAGGATCTAATGCCATAGCTGGCCAAAGTTGGTAAGTAGGTGTGTACAGAGGAAGTGCGGGGGGGCTTTCTCTCCAGAAACAGAACCTCTGGTATGCACTAAGAGATGGAGCTGGGATACTGCCCTTTCATGTGCACAGATGAGCTGAGCCTAGGGCAGGTGCACAGAGCCTGGGGCATGATGTTCCAGGAGGAAGGTCCATGCAAAGTGGTCGCCAGTGGGCCATAGCTTCAAGGTGGTTTAAGGACTATGTGTTCTGGGGCACAACTGGAACAAAGTGCCAGCGGATGTCCCTATACACCCACTATTGACAGAATGTGCAGCAAAAGCAAAAAAAGAAAATACAAAATAAAATGCAGCACCCCAGAATCATGAGTCTTCTTCCTCCCTCAGTGTCTCTCCTGTGACCCTCTACTGACACAACTTAACGTGTTCGTTGTAGAAAAATGTCTGAAGTCCATTCCATTATTGCAGGGCAGGTACTGAAGGGTGAATTTGGAGCTGAGTGGCAGGAAAGTGACAGTTGGCACAAATGAGAATGGGATGAACTTGTAACTGATGCTAGATAATCATAAGGAATTGAATCTGCATTTAGGGACCAGACCTCCTTCTTCTTTCTCTCTTCCTCCTGACTGTGTCTTCTTTCAAGTTATCTCTCAGTAAATCTGCACTTCTCTCCTCTTCTTGGAGTCCTTCTTTACCATTTTAACTTGTATATGGCCATCCCAGTCTCTGTAACTGCGCTCTGTGTAAGACATTTCAGCTTCAACTTCCACTTCTAACAGATGCATTCTTTCAGGACTTAATGTGCCAAGTCCTTGAAAGAGGGAATCTATTTAGCAAAGTTCATTATTGTGCACAGACCTCATTAAATGTGTAGATTAACTGTCCTTGAGACCACTCCTAGCCTAATTGGTTTTGTATCTGGGGGTAGGGTTATATGGTATAAAACATGGCTCCCAGGGAAGACTCTTCAACAGGAGACATAGACAGACAGTTCCCCCTGCAAGTGGTGGGACCATGGACTCTGATACACAATGACTGATGATGTCTGTATTAGATTTGGGTGATAGACTCACATATATATATATTTTTGACAAAATTTTTCATAGGAAGCAGTCAATTATATCTAAGCAGTTTTATATTTTATGCCTTTTATATATTTTACACACTTATTTATAAGCTCCATTTGTCTAAACAGAAAACAGTATCTCTTTTCACTGGATCACCTTCAATTTTTTCATAAATTCCTTTTTTTTGAACTTAGAAACAAATGGAAATCAAAATGGGTCTTAAAAACATAATTTATAATGGAAGAATTCTGATTCTTTTTGTTAGAGACTTCTGCATTGCTCAAGATTGTTATAGTTTGCTACAGAAGAAAGCCCAACTCAAATCAGTTTAAATAAAAAAAGGAAATTCATTATCTCATGTATCTGGAAACTAATGCTGGATTTCCACACTCAGATAGTGGTACCCATCTTTCTCAACTCCTCCTTCCTCTGCGATGGCTTCGTTCTCTGTAGTTTCTTTCTATGTGAACTTAGGTCATTTTTCACACGTGTCAGAGCAATTGCAGGCCATGGTCACTGCCCATAGGAATAGTGGTCAGCAGTAGAAGCCTAGGAGGACAAATGTCAAGTTGCCCATATAAAAGCAGAAGGATAAAATATTTTTTGCTCACTTGGTTTTCCGTGGATTTCTTTGGTTTGTATATGAATATGTGACCATCTTTTTAACTGAAAGGGAAGTTAATTTACAAATAAATAAATACTCATTATATATAACCTTTCAATAAATCAGATGCACACTTTATACGATCTAAATTGGGTTGGAAACTGTCTGGTTTACTCACTGCCACTTTGTCATCTATTGCAAATATCTTGCACCAGTGGTTTTCAACCAAAGGTAATTTTGCCCCACAATATTCTGTGAATTCAAATTAATTGGAGAAGACCTATTTGAACTACTATGAAACCTGGATACTTGACTGTTTTTAAAAGATCTATTTAATAATTTTTTAGCACAACACAATCTTAACCAAGTAACTTCAATATTTTGCTCTAGTGGGTAGAAAATAATTTGAAGTGTGTATGGCAAAAATACCAACCTAAACTGAATAGTACTCATCTAAGACTAAAATTATATAGTTTATAATAAAGGTATAATGCAGATTACTGGAAAATTTATCAGGAATTTACAGCAGCTAATTCTCTGAAGTATTTTCCTCTGTAACATAATGCATAATGGTCTCTTGTTTAACAAGTCCCCTTTTTTTCCTTTGGAGAACAAAAATAAAGTTTGATCTAGCTATATTTGTCCAACTTATCACAAATCCTGAAACAGAACTTCATTAGCAACTATGGAAGAACTTTCTTCCCAATATAGAATTTTATAAGTTGATATAAGCTTGGCCGATATACAAAAAAATGAAAAATGATATGGCAAAAATTCCCCTTGCTATATCAATTTCACATATAAAGAAGAAACATCTCAGACAAGTATTGTGTGCTATATACATTAATTGACAGAGGCATCTACTCAGCCTGATGGAACTACGGAAGGCAAAATATTTCAATCATCTTGATGATAATTATCTTAATGGTAATCATTATCATATAATTTTATTAGAAAGGAAAAAAAGCCTCCAATCTAGATCTTATGATTGTTTAATATAGTGATAAAGCAACAAGTCAGTTCAGGGGAGGACACTTAGTAAGGGATAGACTTGAGTGAGTGAGTAGGTTGGGGCTGGGGAAGGGGGGGAAAAATCCATGTAGGCTCTGGGCAATTTGTCAAAAATTGACTTAGAAACTAGAAATGAGACATTTATTAAATAAAGCATCCTTATTTCTAGACTAGTCTAGAGGCTCCAATCCTTCCACAATGATAAAGCTTTCCCCAACCAGATTTCTGGGTATGATAATGCTGCCAGACAGGGCCTTATTTATATTTGAAGCCATGTTTATTATACTTGCTTTAGAGTATGTTCAAATAAATAGCTACTGAGTTATAGTTTAAGATAAGAAATAAATGATAAACTATCACAAGAAAATACACTAATATACTATTTTGGAGCAGGTATATAAAATAAGTGCCCAATTTAGAAAAGGTATAACAATTAATATATTATTTTGAACATGCATAACCTCTCAAAGGACTAATAGCATTTCATTTATTTTTGTAAGACAGATTTGTTTCCTTTATTATACAAAATAATGTTTTACAACTGAGTTAATGTAGGTACATAAATATTTATATATATCTTCCTAGTATCAGTATAAGGAACCAACCATCCCTCTCTCATGATACAAGAATCCTGTTCAGTCCATATGGGTGGAGTGAGGTGGACAGAGTGGTGTTCAGTCCATGTGGCTGGGGGCAGATGGACACCATGCTGTCTAGTCTATATGGTTACTGCGAGGTGAAACAGTGCTGTTCTGTCTGTGTAATTGCAATGAGTTGGATATCTGCTCTCTAGGCTCCCTGGAGAGACACATGAATTAGGCCAAGTCATTCAGAGCATTCTGTTCAGCCATTCACAGTGAATGATTAATAGCTGGGTATGTGACTCAAGCGATATCACTTCAAGTCTTCCTTAGACCTCTTTAATGTTATGAGGGAGAGAGTTCAGTTTTTATGCAGTTGTCATAATAGCATCTGAGTGTAAGCTGCTGTTGACCATGGTTTTTTCTGTATGGAGAGAGGCCAAGTAAGAAAGAAGCCAATACAAAGGAAAGAGGAACCAAAAGATGAAGGAAGAGAGTCACTCTGACCTCATCTGAGCCACTAGAACTAACCATACCTGAAATGTCTGCTGATCTTTTATTTTATTATAAATGGAATTAAATTCCCTTCTGTTACTTAAGCTACTTCCAGTTGAACTTCCATCGTGCATAAATCCTACTGAAGACAACAATGACCATTTAAGATGATCAAAACTTAGACTTCGACAAAAGTCTATTCAATGTGACGTATTCAGTTACTTAATACGTGGCTAAAAGCAACTTCCGGAGAATAACAACCTTTTCCCATTGTGTCTACTTCATGTTCCGTTTATTCTCTCAGCAAATACTTATTGGTTGCCTACAATGTCTCTAACATTCCAGTGTTGGTCCTGGAGATACAGCACTGGACATCATTTTCTCACCTTACTTGGTGAACTATTATAGTCGTTAAATAATTTTTGTAGTCTTGCATGCTGCCGCAGATACCCCTCAGGGTGATCATTCCACCCTCAACTTCCAGGAATTTTAGTTACTAAAGGCCCAGACTTCAGTCCCTCTCTAAAACCTGCCTGGGGTTTAAAGAGGCTGCCTTTTTTAAGGTTAGAGCCCCTCTAGCAGCTGTGCTATTGACTGGTTGTTGGGGCAGGACAAAGGGCTTGGCATCGCCTCAACCAGGACTATTCTGAATGGACTCCTGGCTTCCCGAGTTCCTTCTTGGAGTAGCTGAGTCCTCTGTTGTAATCTCGTCACAGCTTGACCTCACTCTTGGCCCAGTCTAGCTAGTCTCACCCCTCAAAGGGGTTGTTCCCAAAATAAACCTCTTGTCAAAAATCTCAGAATCTCAAGAGTGCTTCCCAGGGGGTCTGTCCCACAGTAATCACTCAATATAATTATTAGATGTTTTATTTTATATAAAATACTTTAAATTTTGGGCACCTGGGTGGCTCAGTCGTTAAGCGTCTGCCTTCGGCTCAGGTCATGATCCCAGGGTCCTGGGATCGAGTCCCACATCGGGCTCCCTGCTCGGCAGGAAGCCTGCTTCTCCCTCTCCCACTCCCCCTGCTTGTGTTCCTGCTCTCGCTATCTCTCTCTCTGTCAAAATAAATAAATAAAATCTTTAAAAAAAAAAAATTACTTTAAATTTTAAAAATTTGACTTATTCTGGAATTATCCAGAGAAGTTTGGATGAAATAAAAATGTAAATGTGAAAGGTAACTTGTACAATTTTTATAAGGAAATATAAGATAATTATTATAAACTTGAGGTACAAAGGATTTCTTAACAAGACTCCAAAATCACTAACACTAAAATAATTGATTTTCTGATTACATTAAAGTAAGAATTGTCTGTTCATCTAGAGATACTATAAAGAAAGTGAAAATAGAAGCCACGATTTGGAAGTATTTCAAATCCTTTTAATAGTAAAGGATTACTACCCACAATACGAACACCTTTACATTAATATTTTTAAAAAGTCAAACGACACATAAGGAAGTAAAAAATAGAACATCAGCCTCTTCTTCGAGTTTAATGGTAAATTATCATATAAAAAAAGGGTTCAACCTCTCTAGTCGTCAGGGAAACACAGATTAAAACCAAGACTTGATACTGCCTTTCCCAGCTATTTGGTAAAATTTAAGAAGTCTGAAAATTATTAATTTGGTAAAGATGTGTGACAATGAGAATTCTAATAAACAGCTAGTGGGAATGTTTGTCATAGTATGATTACTTTGGAAAACAATTTGGCATTATTTTGCAAATATCTAGTAATTCCATTGCTTCACATTGCAGATCTTTTGTACTTGTGTAATAGGAGCTATATTGTTCATAGAAATTGTTCATACTAGAAAACTAGGCACAGACAAAAATGTCTATGAACAGGAAAAGAGGAAATAAACCATGGTAGTCATTCTATGAAAGGTTATATGGCAGAGAAAAAGAATCAACTTCAGCTGCTCAAAACAACATGAACCAACTTTAGAAATTTGTTCAGTGGGAGAAAAAAAATCCAAGTACAGTATATATTTTTCTAAAGACTAAAAACAAGTACAACTGAACATATCATGAACACATGCACACATATGTGGTAAAAGGAAAGAAAGCAAGGTAATAATAAATAGAAAACCCAGAATAGCCCTAACGTTTGATGTAATGACACAGGGTTTGAATAGTGGAAAGGAAATAGGTAGATTCATCTGTATTGATAAATTTTAGTTCTAGAGCTGGGATTTGGGATTCATAGTGCTTGTTTTATTATTTGCCTTATATTTTACATATATGTCATATGTATACTCTTTGGTGAGTATTAATATTACATGATGTCTCTCAAAAGACAGTTGCCCACATAATATGGATATTAATTCAAATAACCATCAACAAAATGTTACGAGAACATCAGGGAAATTTGAACTCTGACTAAACAATGAGTGGGCTTGTTGTTAATTTTTTAGGTGTGTATTATGGTTATTTTTTTAGAGTTCTCTTCTAGAGATATATACTAAAATATTTACATATTAAATGATATAAATGATTAAATGATATAAGGGCTGGGATTTGCACTAACTTAATCTAGATGGTACTATGGTGAAGCAAGACACGTTCAATCATTGTTGAAGTGGGTATTAGAAACACAAAGATTTATGATATTATTCTAATTTGGAGTATGTTGGGAATTTTCATAATAGAAAAATAGGAAGAAAGAAAAGGAACATCTTTCCAAATAATTCTTTTATTAAATGACTCTTAACTCTTTGATTCCTTCAAGTGACCATTATTCTGTGTTGAAAAAAAAAAAAATTCTACCTTGGGGTGCCTGAGTGGCTCAGTCTGTTGAGCATCTGACTCTTGGTTTCCACTCGGTCGTGATCTCAGGGTCATGGGATTGAGCCCCCACTCAGGGTGGAGTCTGCTAGTCCCTCTCCCTCTGCTCCTCTCCCTGGTTTGCGCTCACTCGCTCATGCTTGCTCTCTCTCACTCATGCTTGCTCTCTCAAATTAAATAAATAAATAAATAAATAAAATCTTTTAGAGAAAATGTTACCTTTACAGAAAAGACAGAATTGGTTTCCTTTCCTAACCCCCCTTTTTGTTAATGCAATCAGTTCAACATAAAACTGCCCAAAATGTCCTAGTTTATGTCAATATTTAATGTCATCATAGTCTACTAAATGTCTTCCATTGAAAAGTCTTTTTGCTAGGGGGTAGAGATTATTTAAAAGAAATCATTTTGGTTATCTCACCTAATTTTTTTCAATGGCATGATTTTTTTATAATTTTCACAAACTCTGAAATTTCTAATGGCTCTCATTTTTTTATACCCTCTTTTACCACCCTCCCCTACACTCCCTCTACAAAGACCACCATACATTAGCACTTCTGTTGCCGTGCTCAAACTCTTCTTGCTGTCTTCGTTAACTAGCGAAAAATCATTCTTTCTTAATCTGAAATAAATTCACCTTTCAGGGCCCCTCATCAACAATTAAACTTACCCAGTCCATTCTAGACTATAATGACCATGTTCTTTGTTGAAACACTTTCTTCCCTTGTCATTGATAATGCCATACCTACATAAATTTACTTCTAATTCATTGGTCTCTTGTGCTTGGTATTCTTTTCTGACTTTTTTTTTCCAGATTATCTTTTTTTTTTTTTTAATTCCAGTGTAGATAACATACAGTGTTATATTAGATTCAGGTGTAAAATATTGTGATTCAACACATCTATACATTACTCAGTGCTCATTAAGATAAGCGTGCTCTGAATCCCCTTCACCTATTTCACCCATTCCCCCACTAACCTCCCCTTTGTTAACTATCTGTTCTCTATAGTTAAGTCTGTTTTTTGGTATGTCTCTCTCGTTCTCTTTTTTTTTTTCCTTTTTTCACTTGTTTTGTTTCTTAAATTCCACATATGAGTGAAATCATATGGTATTTGTCTTTCTCTGACTGGCTTATTTTGCTTACTCTGTAGATCCATCCATGTTGTAAATGGCAAGATTTCATTCCATATTATGGCTGAATAATATTCCAGTGTGTGTGTGTGTGTGTGTGTGTGTGTGTGTGTGTGTATGTGTGTGTACCACATCTTCTTTATCCGTTCATCTATTGACGGACACTTGGACTGCTTCCATAGTTTGGCTATTATAATTAATGCTACAATAAACATAGGGGTGCATATATCACTTCTTTGGGTAAATACCCAGTAGTGCAATTACTGGATTGAAAGGTAGTTCTATTTTTAATTTTGGAGGGTACCTAGATACTGTCTTCCACAGTGGCTGTACCAGTTTGCATTTCCACCAACAGTGCACAAGAGTTCCTTTTTCTCTGAATCCTCACCAATGCTTTCTTGTGTTTTTGATTTTAGGCATTCTCACAGGTGTGAGGTGATAATATCATTGTGGATTTGATTTGCATTTCCCTGATGATGAATGATAATGAGCATCTTCTCGTATCTGTTGGCCATTTGGATGTCCTCTTTGGAGAAATGTCTGTTCATATCTTTACCCCATTTTTAATTGGATTATTTGTTTTTTCGGTGTTGAGTTGTATAAGTTCTTTATATATTTGGGATACTAACCCTTTACTGTATATATCATTTGCTAATATCTTCTCCCATTCAGTAGGTTGTCTTTTAGTTTTAATGGTTATTTCCTTTGCTTTGCTTAAGTTTTTTTTTTTTTTTTTATGTCATCCCAATAGTTTATTTTGCTTTTATTTCTCTTGCCTCAGGAGACATATCTAGAAGGATACGATCAATGTCAGAGAATGCTACGACCAATGTCAGAGAAATTATTGCCTGTGCTCTCTTCTAGGATTTTTATGGTTTCAGGTCTCACATTTAGGTCCTTAATCCATTTTGAGTTTATTTTTGTGTATGGTATAAGGAAGTGGTCCAGTTTCATTCTTTTGTTCTGACTTCTTTTTTATTTGACTTCAAATGGTTTGAACCCACAGGATTCTCTCCTGCCCCATTTATTTTATCTGCAAAGAAACTTCATCCTGTCCCATGTTTATTATCTAAACACCAATGATTCCAAAATCTATATCTCCAGCTCTGACCTCTCTCTGTTGAAGCCTGAAAGCAGAACTATTAATTATTCTCCCTATATTATTCAGAGTTTGTTCAAAAAAAATATTAACTACTCTAAGCATTTCATACAGGAAATGACTTAATTTGAGGAACTAGAGAATTGTACAACTATTAGCAAGTCTGGGGAAGCCGCAACTAGGGACTAATCAGGATAGGCAGGAAACTCAGAAACTACTGTAAATAGTCTCAGTTACCTGCAGCACTGAAATGGATGACCGTCAGGAGGACATCTGGAAGCCACAGGGGAAAATCCTTTATCTGTCATCTCCAATGCCCATGCAGCTACCTGCAGCCCCCACAGAAGAAAATGCCCTCTCCTTCTTATTCATCTTCCAAATCTCCCATAAGAGTGTCTCACTGGCAAAACCAAAACCAGTAACTGTTGACAAATGATTTGGAAAAACGTAGATTCCATGTTTTCAGTCACTGCGGTACACAGGACAATTTAAAAGAGTGGAGATGGTTTTGAGAAAATAAACAATATTAAGATGCAACCAAACTTCTTGCCTACCAGTCTTGCTGATTTGGTGAATAATAGTATAATGCTTTCAGTTATTCAAGCCAAATTCTAGGGTTTATCATTGATTTTCTTTCTTTGCTATATAACCCTCACCCAATCCATAAGCAAGTCCTATGAATCAGTCTTTAAAACTATACTGTGTCTTCCCTTTTTGCCATCTCCACTGACATCTTCCTTGGCTAGGCCTCCATCATCTCTCACCTGGCTAATTGCTGATTGCAGTAGTCTACTTATTTGTAGCCCATCTTCCACTCTTGTCTACCTACAACACATGTAACCAAAGTGACTTTTAGGAATGTGAATGAGATCATGCTATTGCCCTTAAGAACTTTTTCCATGGTTTCCTGTCCCACCTAGACTGAAACTTCCTCTCTGGAACATTTATACTCCAGTTATTATGCTTACCTCAATCATGATGGTCCAGTCACACTATCATTAATTTTCCTCAAATTTACTGAGTTTATTACACTGACGTGCAATGTTATCCCCCGATATTCATGTGGCATATCATTTTGTCATTCATATCTCAGCTTAATACTCATCTGAGAGGGAATTTATTTCTCAATCTACAATAGCAATTGGAACCTTATTTTGATTCTCTACATAGCATTTGCTGTAATTAAAACTTGTCTTCTTTTAATTGTATGTTGTTCATCTCATCCTCCAGCACTAAGTATCATAAAAGCAAGGATCTTACCTATTTTGTTCACTACCATGGCATAGTGCCTAGAACAATATGTGAAAATAAAAATTACTTGATACTATGAACAGCTATACACCAAAAAGGTAGACAACTTAGGAAAAATGGAAAAATTCTTAGAAATATACAACTTACCAAAACTGAATCAGGAAGAAGTAGAAAATTTGAATAGACCAGTTACTGGAAATGAAATTGAATAACTAATAAAAATCTCCGAAGGAAGGAAAGCCCAGCATCAGATGGCTTCACTGGTATATTTTTTTTTTAAGATTTTTATTTATTTATTTGAGAGAGAGAAAATGAGAGAGAGAGAGCACAAGAAGGGGGACGATCAGAGAGAGAAGCAGACTCCCTGCTGAGCAGGGAGCCCGATGCGGGACTCCATCCTGGGACTCCAGGATCATGACCTGAGCCGAAGGCAGTCACTTAACCAACTGAACCACCCAGGCGCCCTTTAACAAACATTTAAAGAAGAATTAACACCAATCCTTCTCACACTCTTCCAAAACATTAAAAAGGAGAACACTCCCAAACTCATTTAAAAGATAAGCATTATGCTGATATCAAAGCCAGAAAATAAGTATTAGAAAAGAAAACTATAGGCCAATATCCTGATGAATATAAATGCAAAAATTATCAATAAAATACTAGCAAACCAAATTCAGCACACTGAAAAGATCATTCACCATGATTAAGTGGGATTTATCCCTGGGATACAAGGAGGATTTAACATAGGCAAATCAATCAATGTGATACATAAACTTTACAGAATGAAAGAAAAGAATCCTATCACCTCAGTAGATGAAGAGAAAGCATTTGACTAAATTCAACCTTCGTTCATGATAACAAATGCTGGTATGGATATGGAGAAAAGGGAACCCTGTGCAAAGTTGGTGGAATTGTAAATTGGTACAACTATGGAAAACAATACGGAGGATAATCAAAAAACAAAAAATAGAAATACCACGTGATCTAGCAATTCCACTTCTGAGAATATATCCAAAGGATATGAAATACTATGTGAAAGAGACATTTGCAGCCCCGTGTGCAGAGCAGCATTACTTACAGGAAGCACACACACACTAGAATTTTATTCGGCCATAAAAAATGAAGAACTCCTACCATTTGCAACAACATGGATGGACCTTGAAGGGATTATGCTAACTAAAATAAGTCAGACAGAGAAAGTCAAATACTGTATAATCTCACATGCAGAATCTTTAAAAAAAGAAAAAAAAAAGAAAGAAACCCAGGAGAAGAGATAAGACTTGTGGTTACCAGAGATGGAGGGTGGCGAGAGGGAAATGAAGGAAAGTGGTGAAAAGGTATAAACTTCCACTTATAAGAAAAATGAGTACTAGGGGTGTAATGTATGACATGATGACTACAGCTGACACTGCTGTGTGATATAAAGGGAAGTTGTTAAACCCTAAGAGTTCTTATCACAAGGAGGGAAAATTTTTCTTCTTTTCTTCTTTCTTTTCTTTTCATTCTATTTATACGAGAAGGTGGACGTTACCTGAACCTGTTGCAGTGATCATTTCACAATATATGCAAATCAAACCATACTGTACACTTAACCTTATACGGTGATATATGTCAATCATTTGTCAATAAAACTGGAAATAATTGCTCAATAAAAATGTGTTAAATGACTGGCCACTCAAGCATACAATGTGATAATTATATTTTTTAAGGTAATTGTGATGTTTCTCATGTCATTACATTTTACTGAATACAATAGTTTTAATGCCGTATTTGACCAGTGACTCTTTCTAAGTAACCATGCCTTGTTGAATGCCTCTGCTAAGGAGTCCCTAGGCTATTGTCTCGTTCCTCAGCATATCTCATTTCTTTACATAAATACTGGTAAATATTTTCAACTAAATGAATTAACCAAATACTATTATATGGAGTATATATGATGACATAATTGTATTTCTATCATTATTTTATAAAAGTAAAATATTGTGGGGAAAATGTTAAATCAAAATTGCTACTAATGCTCATTAATCCTGAAATATTGATTTTGCTGAGAAAGTCAATGGAATATTATTTCGTATTCCATTAAAATTTTCCCCATATTAGAGGCGCCTGAGTAGTGCAGTCGGTTAAGGGTCTGACTCTTGGTTTCTGCTCAGGTTTAGAACTCAGGGTTGTGAGATCAAGTCCCTAAGTCTGGCTACATGCTCAGTGCAGAGTCTGTTGGGATTCTCTCTCCCTTTCCCTCTGTCCCTCTGCACCGCTCGCTCTCTCTATATATATATTTCTCAAATAAATAAATGAATCTTTAAAAAAAAAATTCGGACACTTTAAAAATAAAGGACACTTTATTTTTTTAAATTCTTTTATTGTTATGTTAATCACCATACATTACATCATTAGTTTCAGATGTAGTGTTCCATGATTCATTGTTTGTGCACAACATCCAGTGCTCCATGCAGAACATGTCCTCTTTAATACCCATCACCAGGCTAACCCATCCTCCCATCCCCCTCCCCTCTAGAACCCTCAGTTTGTTTTTCAGAGTTCATCGTCTCTCATGGTTCGTCTCCCCCTCTGATTTCCCCCCCTTCATTCTTCCCCTCCTGCTATCTTCTTCTTTTCTTTTTTTCTTAACATATATTGCATTATTTGTTTCAGAGGTACAGATCTGAGATTCAACAGTCTTGCACAATTCACAGTGCTTACCATAGCACATACCCTCCCCAGTGTCCATCACCCAGCCACCCCATCCCTCCCATCCCACCCCCCACTCCAGCAACCCTCAGTTTGTTTCCTGAGATTAAGAATTCCTCGTATCAGTGAGGTCATATGATACATGCCTTTCTCTGTTTGACTTATTTCGCTCAGCATAATACCCTCCAGTTCCATCCACATCGTTGCAAATGGCAAGATCTAATTCCTTTAATGGCTGCATAATATTCCATTGTATATATATACCACATCTTCTAATAAAGGACACTTTAATGACAAAACTAAAAGAAGGTATAAATCTTAAAACTTCACTAACAGTTGAGTCAGAGATCTGCCAGTTGTGGTTTTGATATGTTAACTAAAGTTTTTTTAAAAATGTGACTGGTATAGGGGTGCCTAGGTGGCTCAGGTCATGATCTCAGGGTTCTAGGATGGAGCCCTATGTCGGGTTCCCTGCTTCTCCCTCTCCATCTGCCCCTCCCCCGACACTCATGTTTGGTCTCTCTCTCTCTCTCTCTCAAATAAATAAATAAATAACCTTTAAAAAAAAGTGGTATAATCAAGGTAGGAGCTGAATGGTCACTTTAGACCAAGGTGGTAGAAATGGGGGTGTTGACAAGCAATCAAATTATGCATATGTTTTGAAAACAGCACTGAAAGAATTTGCTTTTAGATGGATTTGGGGTGTGAATGAAGGAAAGTAATCAGGATTTGGGGCCCGAATGGGAAGACTATATGGAGAAGATGATGCAGGATTAGGTAGAGGGCAGGTGTATCAGGAGCTCAGTGTTAAGCTTAAGACATGTTAAGTTTGAGATGCTTATTGGGACTAATAAGTGGAAATATGAAATAGGCCAGTGACAGAGATCTGAAGTTCTTGGGAGCTTTCTGGAATGGAGATACATAAATCAGATACATAGGCAGTCAGAAAAGCAGATAAATAGTCAGATGGACAGATTATAATACTATTAAATATAATTAGATGCCCTATTCATAGTCGAACATTTAGAGGTCAGTGAGATGAGAAGGAAAGCAAATGAGACACTGCAGTAAGAAAGGCAAAAAAGAAAAACTAGTCCACAGTGATATTGTGGAATTCCAGAGAAGAAAGTGCTTCCAAGAAAAATAATCCTCACTATCAAATAATGCTAGTAAATCACCTAAGATCGGGGGCAAATATAAGCAGGTAGGTCAAACATGGTTGAGGGAACTTCAAGTTCTCCCCTGAGAGTTTCTATTTGATTTTGGAATAGAAAGCAAAGTCATCAGCTGAGTGAGGAGAGAGAAAGTTTTAGGCTTTCACTGTAAATTTCCGATCGTAATGCCTTTCACTTAGCAGGTACTCAATATTTGTTCCCTTTGTAACTGACAAAAAAAGAGAGAGTAGATAAGGATTGGAGACCCTACTCTAGTCCCTACTGTGTTAAGTGAGTCACTCCCACCACTCTGGAGTTTTTCTCCTTAGTAAAGTTAAGCTAGTAATAGTTACTTAGCAGAAGGAAACAAACTCTTATTGATAGAATTTGTGTAAAGAAATTAGGAAATGAGTCTTGAAAATTTAGTGCCTTTGTTCCAAATATAATTTATGTAATTTTAAGTTTACATAATTTAATATTTCATTTTAGTAAACTTATCCCTGAAAATGTAATAGCTCTCCAGAGCTGAAACAGGTGGCTCCAGGCATCACTGTGTCTACTCCTAAGTTTTAGTAAGCATTAAATAAATTAATGTATGAGCGAGAGTTTAAATTTGTTCAACAGCGATATAAATGTCAAGCATTATTATTTTGAGATGTTCAGAGAAAGAAAAGCCAAAGATACAGTTCCTGCTTCATTTGTGTTAGAATTTACCATGTGTTCTCAGAGAGTGATTAAGAAGTTAATTAACAAGTTAAATTTCCACATAGGTGAGACAGAGAAAAGACTGTCCATGAAAATGAACATTTTAACATTTTTTTCACTCAAGGTCTAAAAGGTTGATCAATTTAATCTCTGTCTTGTAACTTGGCTTGTAAATAATGCCTTTCTTGGTGGATAGAAGGACGAGCTACAATACTTCTAAAAGATTGTTTTAAGTTATGAGTCAGTTTTACTTATTTGTTTATTTATTTAATTTTGTTTTTATTAAGGAGGCTCCGCACCCAACATGGGGCTTGAACCCACCACCCCGACATCAAGAGTTGCGTGCTCTACCGACTAAGTCAGCCAGGTATCCCATGAGTCTGTTATTTTTAGAATATTGAGTACATTCAATATTAAGACTCTTTTTAATTTGGTAAGAAGTAATACGGTGGAAAATAATGAATTAGTAAAACTTCAAAGTGACATTTTTTCAGTGTGCCTGAGATAGTAACCCATTTTAGTGCATACCCTGTATGTTACTGTCAGTTTGTGGTTCATATGTTGGTTACTTATACATGTGGCTTTAGTTTCAGAATTTTTAAATGTATTTACACTATTTTTAGAGGGAATATTTATTGGGAGTGTAACCTCTCATAAAATGCACCCTTAAAAAATTCCTGTGAAGAGATTGAAGGTTCTTAGAGTACCTGGTTTTGATATAGATTGTAGCTGGAAGACATGGTGTCCACTGTGCCATAAACTTTTCAAGCAGGACTAAAGAGAACCTTAAAAATATCTCATTATTTTCCCTCTTCATTTTTTTACCCCACCCCACAAGTTCGAGAGAGATAAGTGTAGAGAAAAAGAAATTTAGAGGAACTCAGGGTCACATTCATGTACAAATCATTACTAATATGCAAATGATTTAGTAACAGAATATGGTTTTTCTAAAACAAATTATATTTTTACCCTATTTTTAAGCCCAGTTTTTTTTTTAAATTAAGTTAGTAATTCCTTGACCTATCAATCACTTTTGTTATTGATGTTGGGGTTTATTTTTCTCTGTCAGTGTGCTTCCCTGTCACATTCAGAATCAGTCTGGTGATTTCTCACTGCCTATAGAGTTTTTTAAATGCAATGGTAACATAAAATGCATTGTACCTCTACCCACTTAAAAAAAAAAAAAAGGAAAGAAGCAATAACTCAGTAATTTCTCAGAAATTAAAAAAAGAAAATGAAAAATTTTCACCTCTTTCAAAAGTCAAGGTGCCCTTAAAAGTAGAGTTTGATAGCAATCATATTTGCGGTGCTCCAAATCCAATGTTACATTTAAAACTTCTTTTAGTTCTAAAAGAAAACCTATTTTGTGTTATGTCTCCAGCATAAGGAAAATGCTGTCTCAAATTTCTTAGCAAAATGTGCAAGGAATTGATGTTAATCATATCAAAAATTCAATCATCCATGAGAGAATTTTCACACATGGAACTCAAAGGCAGGGTTAACGAAAAGTCTTGCTACCTGTTTTCTGACAGGCACATCTCCATACAGGAGAAATTTTGTTTTCAGAGGGCATAACAGGGTCAGTGTTCAGGATTATATTGGTATACCTTATTGGAGGATAGTTAACCTTTCCACCATTTTATAATATACAAATTTTTAAAGTTTAGTTTATTTTCTTTTCAATAATGCTTTTTTGTATTGACCTCACTGCAACATTTCTATGATTTGGGGTGAGAATTTTCCTCTCAATTTTATTTTTATTTTACCACTTAAATTGGTTTAAAAGGCAAATCTTAGCAGGTTATACTAATTTAAACAAAATAATAACCTATCAGAGATTTTTAGCTTTTCTTTTTGTGCCATAGACTAAGTTCTCAGAATGATGTTTTGAAATTCATGAAACAAAAGATTTAGGATTATAAACAGAACCAATTATATTGAAATATTACTTAAATATTTTCTGAAAGTTACATGACTTTAACAACACATTAAATAAGAAGACCTAGCAATATGTAAACTAACAGAGCAGTGATGAGCAGACACAGTAATTTGTGATATCACCAACTGTAATGTGGTTTTAAAATATCCCTGATTTTGGATGCCTGGGTGGCTCAGTTGGTTAAGCGTCTACCTTTGGCTTAGGTCGGAACCCCAGGGTCCTGGGATGCAGTCCCCCATCTGGCTCCCTGCTCAGCCGGGAGTCTGCTTCTTCTTCTGCCCCTCCTCCTGCTCGTGTGTCCACGTGCTCTCTCTCAAAAATAAATAAATAAATTTTTTTTAAAGTTAAAAAGAAATCTCTGATTTCTATTAATGATTAAATTATAGGTAGTGCTGCTACTACTACTGTTGCCTACTTTCATAATTGGAGGAAATGCTAAATTTCAGGGGGAAGCTAATGGAAATGAAGATGTAATTTTCCCCAGACAAGTTTACACACCCTTGAAATCTATTTATGTATGCTGGGATTGGTGGATGTGAGCTTATGAACCACTGATGTAGAATTTTATTAAAAAGTGCCTTTTCATGTAATAGCTGCAATTTAGAGTATCTTATACTAAATTATTTAGTCTTTTAGTTTCCTTTTATAGCGGATGCAGCTTTAATTCCTTCCTTTTTTTTCCCCCCCTTCCCATTCCTTTAGCTAGTAAAATGTTTGACTCAACTGGAAAACTCTGAATGCTAGTTGAGTGGCCAGTTGGAAAGGGAGCAAAAATGTTCTCATTTTCTTCACTTTACATAGCCTGAACGGCACATAATAGAGGAAGAGACTATCGCTTGGATTCCCTACTGCGTACCAGTTATATGTCTGCTTAGCTTTTCATTTTACAAAGTTCTACAATTTCCCCAGACTAGCTGTGCCATGAAAATTTGCTTTTAAAAGGCTGAATCCTTACATGCAAGTATGAATAAACACCTTGTTAAAAGAAGAGAAAAATAAGGCTCCCCACTTCATTTAGTTTGATGAGATATTTTGAAGACAGTATATCAGAAAAAAGCTTAGATGCTAAGAATTTAAATCATTTGGTTCTAAACCACAATTATTATGCAGTTAAAACTCAATCTGATTTTCTGAAATTCAATCTAGGGACTCATGCTCATATTATGTAAAAGATTTTCTAAAATATTTCCTCAAATTATAAACATTTTAGTGAAATTGTGTATTTTCTTCCTTCTCCAATGAATGATCACTACTTGTTATCTATATGGTATCAAAAGCCTCATATATCATGATATCATGATTTCCATTTGTCTTTATGAAGAACAGAATTATAATGATTAGCCAAAATGATTCCATAAGAAACTCCATTCTATTCCTTAATTACATATAACTTATGTACTCTGGCTGTTTCTAAGGGAATCATGGAAATGTTTGTAATTTTTGTCCGTACTAGGGAAGTCCCAGATAAAAGAACCTGTTTTTCTACAGTGCACATTTTTAATGTGCTCATTCACTTGAATGTTTCATACAATTAATATTACATGTTGGAACTGAAAACATAATATGAAAAATAAGATAGGAAAGTGAAATAAAATACTGTGATAGTAGAATCAACAGTTCAAGATATAGACTCTCCTAATATCTGATAGAGTAGTGATCCCAAGGTTTGAAATAGGACGTACTGCTTGTTCATGTAATTGAGACCTTCACATGAAAATAGTTTCAACAATTACTTTTTGGAAACCTAGACTGAAGAAGACAGTATCAGCTGATTGGTGATTTGAAAAAGGAATTTGAAATGATGTTGCCTTTGAAAAGCTTGAGAATATTTATTGACTCATTTACTCAGCAATAATTGTGGCAGACCTACTATGTGACTCTTCTTAGTGCTGAGAATACAGAGCAATGGGTAAAATAGATAACATTACTTCTCTCTCAGAGCCAACATTCTAGTAACACATAAAAACAATAAACAGGCAATAAACATAATATTAGCTATTGGTAAGAACTATGAAGAGTAAAATAAGTTAAGCAGGATATGGGATAGAAAGTAAAGTGCCATGCTGTTTTAAATAATATTGCCAGTCTCTGGGAGAATGGCTCTTGAGTGGAGATTTGAATGAGAAAAGCCATGGGAATATCTGGGAGAAACAAGTTCACGGATGCCTTAAAAAATCTATCCATAGATTCAAGGCTGAAGGAGCAGCAGATCAAGAGCCCTGAAATATCAATATGTTTAGTGTGCCAAGGATTAGCCAGAAGGCCATTTTGGCTTGAGCCAAGTGAGAGAGCAGAAATATGGGAAATGGGGTAAGGACTTGATGAGTATCCTGAGGGCGTTGGGTTTTATTCTAAGGGCAGCAGACACAATTGGAGGCTTCTGAGCCGGGAGTCATTTTGGTCATTCTTTCATAAATGTATGTGTGAGGCACCATACTTGGTAAAACAAATAAGACATAAATCCTTCCCATCAATTAAGGGAGCATGAGAAGGTAGACAGACACACTGAAGAAGTAAATGCTATGGAATATTCCAGTGCCATAATGGAAATATGCACCAGCTAAAGGCTGCAAACCAGGCACTAGAGAAAAAATTGAGTAAGGGGGAAGGTCAGGATGACAACTGAGTGTGATTGTCCAATAGGAAATGTTGGAAGGAGAAAATAGGCTGTGAAAATGCCCACACTAATTAATCGGTGGGGAAGAAGACAAAATCCAGAAGAGGGATCAAGAGTGTGGGCACAGAGAAAGAAGAGGCCAGAGCACCATGTCATGGGAAAGATACTTTTAGGAAGAATCATTCAAGTGCTTGAAGCATACAGAGCCCAAATAGAATGAAGGTGGAAAGAAATGAGAGGGACATTGCACTTAGGGTCATTTATTCATTCTTTCAATTTTTTACGTATTGCTTACATACCAGGCACTGAACCAAGTCTCTAAAAATTTGAAGTTAGAGTGCCCTCATGGCATTTATGGAATTGTGAAGAACACCAATGCTAATAAAGACCAAAAAAAAAAAAAAATGACACAGGTTTTTAAAAAAATAATTTCTATAGAAGAATAGGGCATGGTACTATGACATAATGTGGACATTGATCTAATGTGGGAAGTCAAAGAAGCATTTTCTGAGAAAACAGTGATTTGGTTTTAGTTCACATAGTTCATAGTTAAGACTGAAGGAAAGTCAAGGTTGCTCCAGTGGTTTTTAAGGGAGCCCTTATTTTGTCCTGGAAATGATAAGAATAGCTAATATTGGCTGGTTTGAAGGTAGTGAGTTATCTCAACTGATTATTCACAGTCAGTCACAGATCAAACTCCTTGTTCTACTCTTTCCCCCTTCTCGCCACAGCGCTTGATGAAAAAAAAAAAAAAGAATAGTTAATGTATGTATCATTCAATTCATGAAAATTTGTTTTTTGGTATTTTAAATCTATATAGTATTGAAAAGTAATTTCATTTCACGTAACCTTAAATCACAATGAGAAGCAAGAGATTAAGTAAATTGAGATAGATCAATATTAGTAATCTAATTGCTAAAATAGTATTATAGAATAACACAGCCCCCACAAAGAAGTATAAGGGCATTTGGGTGACTCAGAGCATAGATGAAATCCTAGAATGTATAACAGCAGCAAAATTAGAAAAGCTTCACAAAAGAACAATCACGTTACCATCAAGGCTACTCTAACTTTGGAGACACATAGAAATGTGCTTAATTCCCCTCCCCCACTGCCCATGAGAACGCTGCCCATCTCTTTCAATAGCAGTTTCATCTCCTTTAAATAGGTTAATATCTATTTGCACCGGTCTTGTGAAAATTAAATGGGGTACTGTGTGGAATGTGCCTTGCTCAGCTCCTGGCGGCGCAGTAGGTGATCAGTATATGGTAGCAGTATTAACACTGGTGATTGAAGGTGATGAGGAGGAGGAAGACAAAAACAGCGCAGAATGTGGATATTTGTTCACTGTGCTAGGTTATGGGGAACTAAAAGACATATGTCCTGACCTCAAAAGGTTTATCAACTACATAATACAGGATATGTGTTAAAATAGCAATACGAATTGCATTATGCTTTTTTTTTCCTTTTTTTTCCTTTAAAGAGGACTGCAAATAAGGACCCGGGAAGACGAATGGAGTGCCTTATTGCTCAAAACATGGGAACTCAAGGAAAGATTCAGAGTGTCATAGCTCTTAACCTCTTTCTCAAAGACTGCTTCCTAGGGTTTCCATAACAAATTATCACAGATGGTGTATGGCTTAAAACAACAGAAATTTATTGTCTCACAGTTTTGGATGCTAGAAGTCTATAAAGTCTGTGGGCACACAGATAGGAGAAGCACAGCCATGTTTCCTCTAAAACACAAAGCGGAATCCTTCCTTGCCTCTTCCGAGCTTCTGACAGTTTACCGGCAGCCCTTGGCATCCCTTCACTTGTTGACGCATCACCCCAATCTGAGCTTCCATCTTCACGGGGCCTTCTCCCTGTGTGTCTCTGTCTCTTTGTCTTCCTGTGGCTCTCTTCTTATCAGACCACCAATCATACAGGATTAGGGACCTATCCTACTACAGTACGACCTCATCTTAACTAATTATAATTGCAAAATCCCTATTTGCAATAAGGTCACCTTCTGAGGTACTGGGGATTAGGATTTCAAGATACCTTTTTTTATTTTTTTAAGTTGTGGGGGACACACAATTTAGCTCATAACATATCAACTCTGTTGATCTAAGGATTATTTTTTCCTCATGGAACCATAGGTTCAATTTTCTAACAAAAATCAAAAGAATGGTCAGGATTTTTTTAGCTAAAAGTAACTGTAACCCAACTTAAAAAGAAAAATTTTTGCAGGGAAGCTCACAAAATTAAAAAGAGTTACTGAATCAAAGGGCAGCTCTGAGACTCTCCCTCTCTGCCCCTCACCTTTGCTTCTCTCTGGGTACCCGTTATGTCCCCTCAGGCAATCCTTGCCTCACCAGTTATGGTTACCTGAAGCTCTAGAATCATCATTTTAAGTGAAGAATTAGAGAACCATCCCACCTCCTTTGGCAAAAGAAAAAAGGCTACAGAAGGGCTCTGAGTGACCCTCTTTGGGGCCTGGACAAATGACTGTGGCTGTTTTAAGATGCTGTGAGCATGGCTGAGCCTGGTCATGAGCGCAGCCCTTTTGTCCAATGAGGTAAGATCTGTTTCTAAAACAAGAGACTTTTTTTCCTGGGGAGACATATCATTAGTTTTCCAGGACTGCCCTAACAAAATACCATGGGCTTAAACAACAGAAATTTATTTTCTCCTGGACCTACAAGCTAAAAGTCCAAGATCAAGGTGCCATCAGGGTTGGTTTCTTCTGAGGTCTCCCTGCTTGGCTTAGTCTTTTCTCTATTCCCTCACCTGTCAGTCCAAATCTCCTCTTCTTGTGAGGACATCAGTTAGACTAGATTAGCAGCCACCCATATGACCTCATTTTACTTTAGTCACCTCTTTAAAGGCTCTCTCTCCAAATACATTTATGTTCTGAGGTACTGAGGGTTAGAGTTTTAACTGAAGACTTGTGAGGAAATACTTAATTCAGCACTTAACAGTAGATAAAGTCTGATAAGAGCACTTAACAGTAGATAAAGTCTGATAAGAGCCAACAAACATTTACCTGATAACTACCGTCTCCTGGGTGGCAGGAGCTCTGCAAGCTATGTCATAGAATCTTCCCAAGAATCCTAAAAGTTGACACGGTCATTGTCTGAAATTGTCCAAGTGAAATTAAAGCTTAGGAAAGCTGATATTTTGACTGAAGTAGTAAAAGAAAGCTGATATTCAAATCCAAGTTTGCCCGTTCCAAATTCTACCTACTCAAAAACTACATTATAATTACAGAATTTGTTTTGAGTTTTTTCACTTTGGGGTTTTGTATTTGTTTTATTTCTTGTAAAAAATGGGCAGTGATGCTGAAAACAGAACAAATTTTTTAAAAGAACACATTTCTAAAAGGACAAATTTAAATCCTAGAGTATTTTGCCTTACGGACTTTTGGGGGCCTTAAAAATCTTCACGTTGTCTCTTAACAATATTGGTTCATAGCTGCCAACAAGACAGATTAGTTTAGGGGAAAATTGATCAAATTATTTCTTAAGAAAACATCAAAAGTTTGAAGAACATGTTCAACTGATGCTGTGGAGAAAACTTATTTTAAATGTTAGCTTCTCTTTGTCTCTACCGTGTTACTTGGAAAGCTGCAAAAGTGGCAAAACGTAAGCCTGATCTTTTGACCAGTGAATAGCTAGAGATCATTTTAGTTCAGTGGCATCAGTAAAGTGGCCTTATACTTCCGAGGCCAAAATTCAGTATGTTGTATTACAGTGGAAGCATTTCTTATTGTTGATACTTAGATTTCCCAAGCAGAACTATAGGAAACCTTTTTGAAAATGTAATTTTAGAAACCCATCACAAAAGTAAATGACACATTAATAATATACCATAATAAACACATAAATGATTGGTTTTTTGGAGTGCACCTACACTCATCTTTCAGGGGGCAGAGAGAAGTTTGTGGCTGGCTATTACACCAAGCTGATTCTTTATGGAGAATAGAGGGGAGAAAGAGGGCCACATTCACTTATTTGCTTGATGATGTATGCTCCAGATCAATAACTGAAACCTCACATAACGCAAGAATACAAAAGCAATTTTATTTCATAATAGGTTGTGGAAAGTGACCACACTTTGCATTTCCTGACTTTGTGGTAGTTCGGGGCTTTCAGTGGCTCCATCAATATTAAAAAAAAAAAAAAAAAAAAAAAAGGGAGCCTAGTAATCTTCACCTTCATAGTACTGCAAAAATACATGGAAAAACTACAATCATGAAGCAGCAGACAAATTTATACAGTAGTTAAAGTTTCAGTCCAAACTCCATCTCCACACATGCTTTCACATCATTTCAAAGTACTTAAAGCTTCTAAATGTTGTGTAGGCCGAACTATTAGCGCTTGGAACCTGTTCTCTAAAAATTGATGGTGCTGCGTTGTTTTGAGCAGGGGAAATGTTCTTTTGAATTCAGTTTGTTAAACTAACTTCGCCGGAAAAAAAAAAAAAAAAAAAACTAACTTCGCCGAGTTTGTCATTTAATTGAGGAGCATCCTTTAATAGTATCAAGCAAGCTTTACTTACTGAGGAAAATTATACAGGACAGTGTTAGTAACTGTAGTCCCCATGTTATACGTTAGATACTGAGATCTTATTCATCTTATAATGGAAAATTTGCATCCTTTTCCCAACCTCTCTCTATTACCCCCAACCCCTAGCCCCTAACCCTTGGCAACCACCATTCTACTCTGTTTCTATGAGTTTGACTTCTTCTTCTTCTTTTTTTTTTTTTAGATCTCACAAAGAAGGGATACCATGCAGTATTTGTCTTTCTCTGGCTTATTTCACTTAGCATAATGCCCTCCGATTGCATCCATGTTATCCACAGTGGCGGGATTTCTTTCTTTTTTAAGGCTTAATAATATTCCATTGTGTGTGTGTAGGGGGGATATTCTTCAAGATAGTGATTTCATTTCTTTTGGATATATAGCCAGAAGGGGAATTCCTGGATTATATAGTAGCTCTATTTTTAATTCTCAAGGAACCTCCATAATGTTTTTCATAACGGCTGTAGCAGTCTACATTCCCACCGATAGTCTGCCAATGTTCCCTTTTCTCCACATCCTCATTTAGCATTTGTTATTTCTTGATGTTTTTTAATAACATCCCAACAGGTGTGAGGTAATATCTCATTGTGGTTTTGATCTACATTTGCCTGATGATTAATGAGGTTGAGCACATTTTCATGTACATATTGGCTATTTGGATGTCTTCTTTGGAAAAATATCTGTTCAGATCCTTTGTCCATTTTTAATTGGATTATTGTTTTGTTTTTTGTTTTTTTTGCTATTGACTTGTATGAGTTCATTTCATATTGTAGTTATTAACTCCTTATCGGATATGTGGCTTGCAAATATTTCCTTCCATTCTGTAGGTTTCCTTTCCATTTTGTTGATGGTTTCCTTTGCTGTGCAGAAACTTTTCAATTTGATGTAGTCCCACTGGTTTAGTTTTGTTTTCTGTTACCTTTGCTTTTGGTGCCAAACCCAAAAAATCATTGTCAAGACCAGTGTCAAGGAGCTAACCCAGTTTGCTTCTAGGAATTTCATAGTTTTAAGTTTTATGTTCTACTCTTTAATCAAACACTGAATTGCTTTTTGTGTATAGTGTAAGTTGGAGCTCCAGTTTTACTCTTTTGCATGTTGTGGTCCGGTTTTTCCCAACACCATTTATTGAAGAGTTGATCCTTTCCCTATTGTATAGGCTTGGCTTATTTGTTGAAAACTGATTAACCATATAGGCATGGATTTATTTCTGGACTCTCTCTTTTGTTCCATTGATCTGTGTGTCTGTTTTTATAAAGAGGCCATGCTATTTTAATCACTGTATCTTTTAATGTACTTTGAAATCAGGAAATGTGATGCCTCTAACTTTGTTCTTCTCAATATTGCCTGGACATTCGAGATCTTTGGTGGTTCCATACAATGTCTGACCATTCTTAACATTCTAACATCTCTAAGATTCTGATTAAGCCAAAAGTGGTGCCAGACAGGATGACACTATAGGAGATGGATAAAAAGATAGATAGATATAAATATATGTGTGGGGCACCTGGGTGGCTCAGTCGTTAAGCGTCTGCCTTCGGCTCCGGTCGTGATCCCAGGGTCCTGGGATCGAGCCCCGCATCGGGCTCCCTGCTCCTCGGGAAGCCTGCTTCTCCCTCTCCTACTCCCCCTGCTTGTGTTCCCTCTATTACTGTGTCTCTCTCTGTCAAATAAATAAATAAAATCTTTAAAAAAAAATAAATAAATATATGTGTGTGTGTATATATACACACACACACATACATATATGTATGTATGTTTGATGTTGGAAAATTAGTAAGATCCTAGTAAAATAGTAAGACACTTGATATTTAATATTAAGATTAACATGTTAACATGTAGATTTTTATTACAAACCAATATAAGATAATTAGTATTTGATTTTTATTTTACTGATATAATACCTAAGACAGCAGAAGAGATTTTGGACTCCCCCTGCAGTACAGAATTAGTAGAAGGGAATGAAATGCCAGCACTCTGCATAGAACTACACAAAGCATAGCATTTCAAGGCCCTTGAAATGATTATACTTTATAATCCTTATGTTTGACTGCTTGCTAATGACATAACCTTTTAGGCAGGAATAAAGGAAGAAAACTCTCCTTTTGGGCCCTGTTATTTGGTCTCTGGCTAAAACAGAGTTTTTAGCTCTAAGTGGCCAAGAAAGGTCTAGTTTCATTGTTATCCTGACTTGAAAACAGCATTTAGCATTGCTACTAACAAAAGAAAAATGGAAGAGATTTGGATCATCAGTGATCAAACTTGGCTAGTGGCAAAAAAATTGAGGCCTACATAATCAAGGTGATACGTACTGATTTTATTTTCTGGTGCTACATGTTAGTATAGTGACACATACATTTATGGTTTACCCCAAGTAAACCTACTGAAATTTAATATGGCCTAGTTGAACTTTATATATGACCTTTGGTCTACAACACGCATAAGCAACAAAAAGTCCTGTTTCAATCTGTTTTAATATTGCTTCATGATTTCATCTCGGAAACGTTTAAAATATATTTAAATGTTTGACATACATAACCCTATGTTATTTTGACTAATATGTTGGCAGTTTTACAAAATGTTTGTTTTTAATTACCAAAAGGAACACATCCATATTAAAAATTAAATGGTTGCATTTAAAAAAAAAAAAAAAAAGAACTCTGGCTGCTTATTAAGCTAGGGGTAGCCATAAAAAACATTTTTGGCTCCCCTACAATAGAAGAAAGATTTATCTAAGCTACACTATTAAAAAATCCATTTAGGCTGTCAACAAGTATGTCAGATATCAACCAAATATGATTTAGAGATTCAAAGCCATAAAAGGAAAATATTCCTTGGACTTTTGTAGAATCTACCTGGTTTCAAAGAGTCAGAGGAGAGTGACAGGCTGGCACGAGGACAAGAGAAAGATCAACAGCTGCCTGGGGTAGTGCGGTCTGAGGGCTGCTCAAGTCTTAACGCATGTGCCTGTTTCGTGGCCCAGCCTGCCTCTGACCTCCGTTTTCCCCAAGTCTGTTTGCTCTGTGTGCACATTCCTGTTCAGGTTCTATGCCAGTTCACCTCTGCAATTATGGTTTTATTAGTCTCATTTTAAGTGTATTTTGTATTATGATTCCATTTCTCTTTTCCCCTCAGGACCAGTTTCCTTCTATCAAATACACAGGCATTAATCATTTGCCACAATTTCTAGGGATACTAAGTGATAAGAATTTGATTCTTGTCCTTAGGGACCTCACAACCTAGCAATCGTCCAGTAAAATTGTTAAGGAAAAGCTAGCCCACAAATAAACTTTTACAATGTCATATTTTCAACTTTTTTATTCCTGAATTCCTCTAAATAAATTACTTAATCCTCACAGTTCCCTCCCCCATGGGTCAGAATTATTAGTCCCCATTCATAGATAAGTAACATGACTTCATTTTTAGTCTAGTACCATATCCATTAAATAAAGAGGTATAAGATAATGAAAATGAATGCATTATCTTAGAAATTATATTCTTTGACTTCCTAGTGAGATCAATACTGATTACTCCATTTTCGATAAGACTCCAATATCTTTTAAAGAAATCAAACAAACATTTTGGCAGTAATCCCACACCAGAACAAGACTGAACTAAACTCAAAAGAAAATCTTCGAATTTTATATAAGTAGGAAAAAAGCATTGCAAATACAGTGTTTACAATTGAATTGCTTTTGTGAAATCGAGCTATTTACTTAATAATGGTGTCCAGTACCTTCTCACCTAATGTAACACAAGAACTAGAATATGCCTAGTATTCAGAACGATATTCAGAATACCCTTTCTACTTTGTGAATAAGTATCTCTTGGTATAGCTGCCAGGGTCATGACAATAGCATTGTCTTTTCAGAAAACCTTCAATTCACAGTGAAGTGCTCCAGCAATGAGATCTACTCTACATATTTTTGTCACCTGCAGCCTCTTATACCAGAGGTGGCTGGAGACTAAAGCCAAGCCAATCTGGACACTCTGTCCTAAGAATGTCCAATTTTGAACCCAGAGACATGGAAAAGGGAAGTATAGAGGTTTGAATCATATCAGTGATAATACTTTGCTAAGCAGCCCATGGCTGGCTACTGTAGGGGCCACATGATGTCATGATTACAAAGCTTTTTAAATATCAATTGTTCACTTCTTCCCGGAAGTCAAAATAGATTACATCATCATGCCAATACATTGGTATCTCTGTTTGAGCTAGCAAGAAGTAATTGCTTTGAGAATATAATAAAATAGTAAACTTTAGAGCTGAAAGTGATCTTAGTTATTTCATTCATATCTTTAAAGATGAGAAAACTGAAGAATAGAGAAAATACTTTGCCCAAATTTATGAAATATATATTTTAAGTTATTTCCTCAGTACGTTGTGATGACATGAAAACTGATAGGTTACAGCTTTTAAGGAATATTATCCACAAACTGACTTAATTTGTTATTTGAATGGAAAAGCTGACCTCATACAACATGATAAAATATTACTTCTTTGATTTAGGTTACTAGAAATAGCACTTGAAAAATGACATTTGGTCATATGTTTGAGTTTTCAGTGATACAGACTTTGTTGAAAATTTGCCATTTTGTTTTTGAGGTTCATTAGGCATAGCTCCTTATATCTGATATTGACAAAATGGCCAAGATAGTAAGTGAAAAAAGGCAAAAGACATGACTGTGCTATTATTTTACGAGCATAAAAGGAAAATATGTTTCATTATTGAGTTGACTGATTCTGACAAGAGGAGCTGTCTCCATAAGAAGTTTGAGGAGCTAAGGTGAGGTATACAAGAAAGGAACTTACTTATATTTATCTGTATTTCCCTTTGCAAATTTTGTAATACATGCACCAAATACGTATTACCAAATCTTAGAGGAAATGAAGTTCATGGAGAAAAGTGTGTGAAATAGCTAAGAAAATTGTAGGAAAATAACAAGAATAAGGAGAGAGGTTATGTATTATTAACTGTTCAAATAATTGATAAAGCTACTGTAATTAAAACAGCATATTCCCATGAGACAAGCAGACAACTAGCTAGATAGAATTCAGAAATGAATCCAGTAGAGATGGGAATTTAATATATGATTTTCAAATAAGCATATCAAAATTGAAAACATTTACTAAACTTTGTTGGGACAATTAGCTATCAGCTGGTAAGAAAATAACACACACCTGAAAGTGAATTCCAAGTAGATTGAATACATAAGGTACACCAAAAAGAAATGATAAAAGTACTAGAAAAAAACAAACAAACATATACCTGTTTTATTACCTTAGGTGTGTGAAACAGCTTCCTTTGAATGACAAAAAACTCAAAAACTATAAAGTGAAAAACTGACAGATTTAATGATAAAAATTAAACTGTATGATAAAATACACCATGAATACATCTATTAAAAAGCAGTCAAGGGGTGCCTGGGTGGCTCAGTCGTTAAGCGTCTGCCTTCGGCTCAGGTCATGATCCCAGGATCCTGGGATCGAGCCCCGCATCAGGCTCCCTGCTCTGCGGGAAGCCTGCTTCTCCCTCTCCCACTCCCCCTGCTTGTGTTCCCTCTCTCGCTGTGTCTCTCTCTGTCAAATAAATAAATAAAATTAAAAAAAAAAAAAAGCAGTCAAAAAGTAAAGAATGTAGAAAAATAACAAAACTGTAAGCAGAACTTAATGCAAGTAAAACAAAAGTAAAATAGAGGCTCAACCAAGATCAACAAGTTTATTCTTTGAAAAAAACTGATGAAATGTACAATCTTACAAAAAGACTGGTGAAGGAAAAAAAAAAGACAGTTTGGAAACAGGACATCATCAAGGATATAGTAAAGGATAAAATTATTGAACAAATACAAGGAAATACTTCTTTAATATTAAAAGTATATAAAAAATAGAAAATTCCTAGAAAAAAATCTTACCAGAATTGACTCAAAAAGCATGAAACAAAACGCTGAATACTCCTATATCCATTAGTTTAAAAAATCGATAATTTTTTTAAAAGATTTTATTTATTTGTCAAAGAGAGAGAGTGAGCACAAGCAGGGGGAGTGGCAGAGGGAGACGGAGAAGCAGGCTCCCCACTGAGCCAGGAACCCAATGCAGGACTCGATCCCAGGACCCAGGGACTATGACCTGAGGCAAAAGCAGACACTTAACTGACTGAGCCCCCCAGGCATCCCCAAAAATCAATTATTAATTAAAGTTTTCTCACAAAGGAGACACCAGTCCCAATCAGGTTTTTAGGCAAATTCTACCACATATTTCTGAAACAGATAATTCAGAACATGTGCAGACTTACCCAGATAAAGAAGAAAAACTCCTCCAATTATGCTAAGACTACATTGTCAGATGGCAATTGTAAAAAAGAAAAAAACAAAACAAAACAACTACCACACGTATATGATGCAGTATCCCAAACAAAATATTAGCAAACTAAATCTAACAGTCTATAAAGAAGATAATAGCTAAATAGCAAGTTAGGTTACCCTAGGGATAAGAGAGTATCAGCACTAAAAGAGTTCTAAATTTTATTTACACATTAACAGATAAAGGAGGAATTAAAACGATATCATCTCACTCGTTGATACAAAAAAAAAAAAAAAAAATGCCACTGGAACATTCAAAAACCATGATGAGAACCCTTAGTGAACTTGACATGGGAGAGAACTCTAACTTACCAAAGGTATGTCTGAAAAATACAGCGATCATCCGATTCAATGATAAAAAGTTAGGAACTAGACTAGAGCAGCTATAGTTCGATGGCCTGATGCAGTCTGCTCATACAGATGCAAAGAAAGCCCATTATGCACACTTCTTCCTGAACCCAAGACACTGCTGGTAGCTTGAAATCAGCCACGGTAGAACTACTTGCGTTATGAAAACTGGCAAATACTACAAATCAAGGATGGGAGCGGTGAAGGGGGATTGAGTAGGAGGGAGCGGGTTTGTCAGAACACTATTGAAGACAGGGCCTAGTTAGATCAATTAAAGAAGAAAAAGAAAGAAATGAGATAGCAGTTGGGAGGTAAGAAGTAAGAAGTACTACAGCCATTACTTAAAATGTTATGATAGCCTAGATAGAAAATACAACCAATACACGGACCATCTATTATAATTAAAAGTAGCATTCACCATATTTTGAACATGTGAGTAATTACTGAAAAGAAATGAACTACAGCCACAAATATTAACATGAAATAAATTTTAGAAATATATCATTGACTGAAAAAGGCGAGATACAGAAGAACACAAACAGTAGAATTCCATGTTTACAGAGTTCAAAAACAAGCAAAATTCAGCACCATATTCTCTAGGGATACATACATATGTGGTAAAATGCTATTTTATAAAAAACAAAGAATGAAAAAAATTTAAGATAAAATGATTAATGATAAATGATTATCTGTTTGGAGTGGGAGCAGTTAAGAGGATGTGATTAGGAAACAGCACACAGAGCTCTTTCATAAGAAAAACAAATGGAAAAAATAGGGAGGTGGAAAATATTCACAAGAAATATAACAGATGTACTGTTAAGACACAAATACAGATACAGTATTTGCCAAATCAGTGGAGATAAAATTGATACAAAAAAAGACAACCAAATTCAAAAATGGGCAAAGGTTATGTAGCAATGGTTACTCAAACTAAAAATTGAATACCCAGTGAGGTTTTTGCCCAGCAGAGTTAGAAAATTGAAAAATATTTTGACATGGATTATTGGAGAAAAGATACTCTGAAGAACTCTTGGTGAAATTACAAACTGATAGTCTTTCTTAGCAGGTACATTTTTCTCTTAGTCAACAAATCCACTTACAGAATTATGTTCCATGACAAAAACAGTGTAAGTTTGTGCCTGTGTGTGTGTGTGTGTGTGTGTGTGTTCAGTGTACCAGAGAAACAAAACAAAAAATCCTACATGTCTATTAATAAAGAAATCATTAGATAAAATAGAGGCACATTCTGCAAGCTATTAAAAATAATGACATAACACCACTTGATCTGGAACAATGTCGGTGATACAAAGTTATAAAAATCAACATATATGGCATGATGCCAGTTATTGGGGTGAATAAAAGAACAGCGTGGTGGGAGTTGGAAATCCTGGTAGACATGAAACAGTTACAATGATGATCTTTGTGGCTTGGGGTAAAGGAAAATTTTGGGAATTTTCGCTTCTTACTTGATATATTTTCCCCAAATTGGTTATCATTGTGGAAAGTTGTTCACTAGTAATAATATATACGAACATGTACTAACAAAAATAACAACTAATGACTTCTCAAACAAGTGAGGGGTGTGCTTGCTGATTCGGAGGGCTCTGAGGGAAATATTTGAAGCATGGTTTGCTTAAGAGTTGGAAAAAGAGGGCATCTGGGTGGCTCAGTTGGTTAAGCGTCTGCTTTCGGCTCAGGTCATGATCCCAGGGTTCTAGGATCAAGTCCTGCATCGGGCTCCCTGCTCAGCAGGAGTCTGGTTCTCTCTCTACCCCTCCCCCCTGCTTGTGATCTCTCTCTCTCTCAAATAAATAAATAAAATCTTGAAAAAAAAAAGAGTTGGAAAAAGATACGTGCATTAGGGCCTGGAGTTACTGAAATGTTATCATCTTCATTCCAATATTTTTTCTGTTTTGTGAATATAAATAAAATGCTAAGCATTTTGGTTATTGGTAACTGAAGACAAATGCCAAAGCTAACAGCAGCCAGGAAGGAAACTCCATTTAAAGAATCCTAAAAAACCTGTTTTGATTTTTCAAGACCCTAAAAGATGTAGGAAAAGAAATTAGAAATAATTGTTTATATATATATATATATGTTAGAAAATATGTGTGGGCATATTTATATGTCTCTATATCAGGTCATATATATTTATATGTAATGCATGATATAAATTAAAATATATACATAAAATTTATTTCATCATATATATGACATTTCAAATTAAAGTTTCATTTAAAATGTTCATAAAAAAGAGCACTGCATGGGTCATGTTGTCACAAAAGATAAGAATCTAGGAGAATTTGGAAAGAAGAATGTTAAGTTCCATGGACAGATTGTCTAGTTCGGAGAATGCAGGAACATGTTAGTAATGGGTGTATTACCCATACATCTGCATAAGTAGAAATTCCTCAAGGAAATAAGTGCCAATTGTGCCAGCCAGGAGATTTTCAGGGGGAAACCCAGGCAGGCAGGCGCATATGCATGCCGTTCTCCTCTCCAGCCAAGCTAGAGAAACGCATGGGACTAAGCCTGATACTTCCTGAGCCCCAGCAATTCCCTTCTCGTTGCTTACCCCACCTCAGTGAAGTGGCATGCTCACATCAAATGATAGTCATTGCAAAGTCCGATTGTGGAAGGAACCCCATTCAGACCTTGTTTGTTTGTAATGTCTCCTGCTTACACTAAATTCAGTGCTGTAGGTGGACCTCATTTACTTGTAGGCTTCGTGATTCCATTTGAAAGGGCTTTCTTATAATTAATCTTTTATTGACAGTTTTGTTTTTGTTCTTTTCTGTAGTTTTCCATCTACTAAATTTATAATACAAAGGTCTTATTACTCTAGGAGTAGGGAGGAATTCAAAAAATGTGGATATCTCTCCATCGATAACATTCACCATTATGATACTGGAGTCCGTCCCGGGTAAGAGCTAAATACAGAAGTAGGAGACACAAGAGTCTCCAGGAAATTGTCTACCTTGCATATTGGGCCTAGAGTGTGTCTTTATCCTGCCACTAATGTACAGTTGGATTAGGTAATGCAAGCTTCTCCTGGTTGTTGAGTCATATTTCTCTCTGAAGAGCCCGAATACAAATTCAGTTAAAAATGCAGGAGGTTGGAAGGTAACCATAGATTTTAAACCCACAGCTGTAGTAATTTATCCTCCCAGGAAAGATATACTAGTTAGGATGCTATTATAAATGGGCAACTCTGAGGGGAGGGAGCCATTTGAATCTGAATAACTCTGTAACCAAGTAATAACTTCACAAATAGGAATTTCAGAGGGGAAAGATTTATGGATCAGAGAGGAATAAGGTGAAATAGAGATTCTGAAGAGAGTACAACATTTTACACACAGAGATAAATGCTGAGGTGACATACTATGTGTCATTCTGGTTTGGTTTGGTTTTTGGGTTTTTTCTTTTCTCTTGTACTCCTCTGTTTAGCCCTGCTTCTTCTTTCCTCCCCTTGGAGTTTCGGAGCCCCCAAGGGTTTACTCCTCCTCCCTCTAGCTCTTCTCCGTGTTTATAAACCAAGACTACTGAGGTGAGTCATTTGCCACAGGCCACTTGCAAACATCACATCTGGTCCAAAGTACTCCATTATATTCCCTACAAATTGTGAAGACAGTCAGGATCTGGTATTGAGGAGACACTGAAAGTCCTTCTATACACAAACCCCTTCTGCTACACCCTAAACAAACGGTGGCTGAACAGATACCTAAAGCCTTCCCACGACAGGACACTTCACAGTTTTTTAGTTCTTCCTTGTGGGGCACCTGGTGGCTCAGTCGGTTAAGCGTCTGCCTTCGGCTCAGGTCATGATCCTAGGGTCCTGGGATCGAGTCCCACATCAGGCTCCCTGTTCAGTGAGGAGCCTGCTTCTCCCTCTCCCTCTGCCCCTCCACCCTTCCCCCCCCCCCCCCCCCCCGTTTTCCTCTCCCCAAATAAACAAAATCTTTAAAAAAAAAAAAAAAAGTTCTTCCTTGTATTGGGCAAAAGCCTGCTATCCGGAACTTCTTTATACATATTTTATTTGATCCGTGGGGTCCATAAAAAAAGAAGTGTAACATCCCCTCCACACAACAACACTTCACGTGTCCAAAAATAATGACAGTAGCTCCTTTGCTATACTGCAGGCTAATCGTGTGTGAGTTTTTAACCCTTCTTCATGTGATCTGGTTTGGGATAAATACAGTGACTTGCAAAATAACGGTGACAGATTCTTCCCATCCCTGTATGCACATGCTTTTGCAGCTTGTCACCAGAGGCTGATATATTTTCTCTACTTCTTTGAATCTGGGTTTCTCTTGCAGCGGGCTTTGACCAGTAGAATGTGACAGAAGTTACGTTACGAGAGTTTCGGGTGTAACCCTCAAGAGGCCCTGTTGCTTCCACTCTCACTTTCTTGAAATCTGACACATCCATGTGAAAAAACCTGGATTTGTTTCCCCAAGGAGTAGAACGGCTCAGTTGTCAACCACCACCCATTCTCACACCCACAGAGGAGGTCCTCGGTCTCAGTCTAACTACAGGATGACCGTAGTTGAATGAATAAGCCCAGATAAGACCGGGATGAGAACTGCCCAGCTGAGCCCAGCTCAAATCGCTGACCTCGAGTCATGAGCAAACGAAATGATTGTTGTTCGAAACCGCGGTTTTGGTGTGGTTTGTTACCCAGCACTAAATAACCAATACAGTAAATTGTCCATTACACATTTCATTACTCCACCTGTTGGAGTCGCTATCCCTTTGAAAGTATGACACCCAATACAGAATGCAGTATTTCCATTTACTATTTGCCTGAATTAGAATATGGGTCAAAATTAGCCGTTCTTTTTTTTTTTTTTTTAAAGATTTTATTTATTTATTTGACAGAGACACAGCGAGAGAGGGAACAGAAGCAGGGGGAGTGGGAGAGGGAGAAGCAGGCTCCCCACGGAGCAGGGAGCCCGATGTGGGGCTCGATCCCAGGACCCTGGGATCATGACCTGAGCCGAAGGCAGATGCTTAACGACTGAGCCACCCAGGCGCCCCAAAATTAGCCTTTCTGACATGATTCATAATTCATTTCTATTGCCAAAGTATTAAAATTGCTCTAAATTTTATAGTATCCCATGTTCTGGTCGCTATTACAACATTCTTTATGTATAAAAATACTATAGACTAGAAACTCTTCAAGGATATTTAAAAGAGTGTATTTCTTTAAAAATACCAATAATTGCTCAGAAAGTTACTTTTATTGTTTCTTTGATAAATTACTCCCTTCTCTTTTCATATCTCTTTCTGAAAAATCTATCAGTTGGATGTTGATCATGTAGTATCAATCCTCTAAGTTTTTTTTTCTTTATTTTTCACTTCTTTGTTTCTTTGTTCTAATGTATGAGATTTTCTCTTTTTGATTTATATTCACTGTCATGTTTTTTATTGAAGTATAGTTAGCATATAATACTGTGCTAGTTTCAGGTGTACACCATAATGATTGGTGTCTATACATTATGCTGTGCTCACCACGGTAAGCACAATGTCCATCTGTCACCATACATTATTACAATATTATTGACTGTATTCTCTGTGCTATACTTTCCATCTCTCTAATTTATTTTTTAACTGGAAGTTTGTACTTCTTAACCCCCTTCACGTATTTTACCCATTCCCCCAATCCTCTCCCCTCTGACAACTGCCAGTTCCCTGTATTGATGATTCTGTTTCTGTTTCTTGTTTGTTTGTTCATTTGTGGGTTTTTTTTTTTTTTTAGATTCTCCATAAGTGAAATGTTAGGATATTTGTCTTTCTCAGTGTGACTTATTTAGGTCCATCCATGTGGTCTCAAATGACATAATCTCATTCTTTTTTATGGCCGAATATTATCCCATTACGTTTATTTATTTATTTGCTTGTTTGTTTGTTTACGTCTCACATCTTCTTTATCCCTTCATCTATCACTGTATCAGTGGACACTTAGGTTGCTTCCATATCTTGGTTATTATAAATAATGCTGCTGTAAAGATAGGGGAACATATATCTTTTTGAATTACTCTTTCTGTATTCATTGCCATATTTTTAATTTTAAGAGATTTCTCTTCATTCTGTCATTGTTCCTTTGTAATAACATTCTCTTCCCATTTTAGAGATGTAATAAATATTCCTATCTCTCTGATGATATTAAATATTAGTTTCCTCCTATTTCTTGTGTTGGGTCTGTTTCATCTAGGTTTCTGTTTTGAGTCTTATTTTGTTTTGTTTTGTATTTATTTATTTATTTTTGGTTTGGTGTCTTTTTCTCTCACATCAGAGACTTTCTTCAAAGAGTTGGTGATCATTAGCCGACAAATCACATCTAATAATGAGATGCTAAAAAGCTAATAGGAGCTTTGGTGGCGGGAAGAAGATTGGAAAGGAGAGACAGGAAGAACAAAGGAAGTTTGAGTACTTAAGTTGGGTCATGAGGACCTTCCTATGTCAATAAATTGTGGATTTTTTTTCCTTTCTACTTTTTCTACAGAACTATTAGTTTCTGAGGAGAAATCTTCTTGGGCTCTCTAGCTGGTATTCTGGGAGCAAGTTAGGAAAAGAAGCATAAAGGATCTCAAATTCAGTCCCTGACTGGACCTTGATCTCCTTGCTTTCAGTTCCATTCCCTTCTCCAGCTCCCAAGTGGGCTGGGTGTCCCTGAGCCCTGCGCTTCTCTGGCTCAGTTTCTTTAGAGTAAACTTCCGGTCCCCACTGATACAGAGCCGTTGATGGGACACAGGACTGTGAGAGAGTTGGGGATCTGGCAAAAGGAAGGAAGCAACTGCCCATTATATGTATAAACTTTGTAAAATGTAATATGTATAAACTTTGTAAAATGTTCATATGTATAAAAATATGTAAAATCAGTATTCCTATCTTTACTTCCACGCCTCACATAACTCAACTTCCTTATAAACTGGTGCCTTCAAGTGCTGAGTCTCCCTGACATTTTGCAGTTTGAAGTTTGGATTGGTCCATTTCTCATCCTGGCCCCCTCTGCAAGCACTTTGCACTTAGCCTCCCCCACTAAGCTAAGTGGGTCACCACCACTCCTTCTACTTCCCATCTTCCAATATGACCCATCAATCTCTCTCCTCCAGTTCTCTGCAACCTCATGTTTCTATACATTTTTTAATTTCTTATGTTGGCATGTCACTGGGATTCTTTTTTTTTTTTTTTTTTTTTTTTAAGGTTTTACTTATTTATTTGTCAGAGAGAGCACGCACACAAGCAGGGGGAGCTGCAGGCAGAGGGAGAAGCAGGCTCCCTGCTCAGCAGGGAGCCTGATACGGGACTCCATCCCAGGACCCTGGGACCATGACCTCAGCCAAAGGCAGCTGCTTAACCGACTTAGCCACCCAGGCGTCCCTGTCATTGGGATTCTCAAGAGGCAAAGATGAGCAATGAGCTAAAAGAGACACATGGGTGTGAGGATCAAAGTTGTGGCAATACTTGAGTTTAAATTAAGAAAGCATGTATTGTGATATTTTAAACCCTATAGGTTGTCTGTTTCTTGAATTTTCTCTCCTAAAGAAAAAAAAAAAAAAAAAGATGGTAATGATAACACTAAGATAACTTAAAAAGAAATCTAAAAAAAATTGAGATATGTTTTATTTTTAAAAAGTTATGCCAATTCAGCAGGTTTATAGATACCACTTAAAAAAAAAAACAAAACTAGAACTCCCAGAGTTTGGTGGTGATTTTGTTACAGAACTGAAATATCGTGAATTGAAGTGCCACAGAATGTCCTCATCTTGGTCCTTCATTCTGTGGGAATCAAGGTGGACGAACTGTAGCCCCTGGCCAGTCACCTGTTTCTTTGATGGTAACACAGCCACTTCCATTCACTCACATATCATCTGTGGCTGCTTCGGTGGTACAAACACTGGTGATTCCACTAGAAGCGAGTTGTTACAAGAACATTTATTATCTGTCTCTCTACAGAAAAAGTTTGCTGACACCTACGTTAGTTGGCTAAGCTGCAGGAACAAGAGTTGTGCCCATATTGTTAATAAATACGTAAGTGGAGAATCAGGTGTAAAGAGTAGCAGCAATTTATCTTTATTTCCAAATTAAGAAGATTATTAAAATAATGTTGTCCCTTGGGGCACCTGAGTGGCTCAGTTGGTTAAGCGACTGTCTTCAGCTCAGGTCATGATCCCAGGGTCCTGGGATCGAGCCCCGCATTGGGCTCCCTGCTCGGCAGGAAGCCTGCTTCTCCCTCTCCCACTCCCCCTGCTTGTGTTCCCTCTCTCGCTGTGTCTCTCTCTCTGTCAATTAAATAAATAAATAAAATCTTTAAAAAAAAAAATAAATAAAAATAATGTTGTCCCTTAAGTATAACAGGCAAGTAAAAACAATGCCTGCTCTACAGATCCTATTTGAAACATATTAAAGTCAAAATCTCTTGTAACAAAAACTCTTTCTATCATCCATCTAATTACATAAAGGATCAAAGTGTCTGGGAACCTGATTAAAATTCTTTCACTTTAATCGTGGTGGACACAGCACTACCCAGGGAATAAAGGACACCTGAGTTTGAGTCTCATCTGTCCCATTAACATATTCTATGGCCTTGGGCAAGTCACAATCCCACTAGATTTAAGTTTCCTTGTCCATAAAGACGGGATTAAATTGCGTGGTCTTGCATTGACTGTGCTTCCGTAAGGTTGTGTACAGCCGGCAGCTAACAGCTTTGTCCCTTGCTCATGTTGTTATCAGGCTGTTCCACTGGTGTTAATATTTAAAAGAAAAAGCATCAAACACTAAAATGAGGAATACGAAGCTGTGGCTATATTATGATTCCTCTACTTTTATACTTTATTTGGATTGCCTTAGAAAAATCATTTATGCAATTCCATGCTCCAGTTTCCTTTTTACTAAAACAGCAATAATAGTGTTTGTATCTTTAGTATATCAAGATATACTATTCTTTTTGAAAAAGCTATTTGGAAAGACTTGGACAGATAGAGGTACATAAATATTAAATTTTTGTTTTTAAATTAATTTTAGGTTATTATAATATTTCAAAAAATACTTAACCTTGCCCTTTAAAATATTGCATACCGAATGCAAATTAAATGCTCAATTTTACATAGTCCTTACTCGTGTGAAAAAATTAGATATTCTGCATCGTAGACAACTCTTCTGAAATAATGTCACCATGTAATATCACTGTTAGCTTTCCCAGCTGAGAAATGCTGTTTTCATGAATAGTGATAAGAAAGGAATTTGAATGGAATTTTACATTCTCATGCCTTGTTACATAAAATTGTCACTCAGGACTATAAATTTTATCCCTTTTATACCAAATATAAACTATCAATTTCAAATGTGTAGCATAGATTTAGATGCATTTCTTCCTATTTAATTTTTAAATGTCAGGTAAACAGTGTTAGGTAAAGAGAACTCTGAATATGATTAGTTAGTATTAGATACATTTAATCAAAACCATGACCTCTTCCTATTATATATAATATTAAAAACCTTACTGTTTATGCACTATGTAGCAATTGGAAATGTTTGCCTTAGTAATCTAACTTATAGTCAACTTTTTACAGTATAACAATTGTAAAAGGTCTGTAGCTTTTAATCAAACAGTAAAATTACTTCTTTTCAAATATTCTTTCTTAGTGTTTCATACTTATAGTAGTAATTATAATACTCAAATTTTATCTTGATATTTCAGTAGAAAATATAATTTCATATTAAATTAGTCATAAATGTTTTGTGGGAGATAGTACATTAATAAAAAATAAATACTTTAAATAAATATACTGTTCAGTTATTTTTTTACAGATCTGTTTATCCCTGGACAACATAATGGTCAGGAAAATGTAGTATTGTTGTTGAAGATCCTGTCATTGTTTGCTGAATCAGAATTATTTAATATTTATGAAGTATCTATAAAGTTCACTGGAAACCCACAAAGCCTGATCTTTGTCTGAAGGGGTGTACGCTAACATAGCCAGCCCTTATAAAGAGCTACTAATGAAAGATCTGGTGGAACAAAGGCAAATATTTTATCAAAATGGAATTCTTCCTATGATATCTTTGTCCTTTTAGCTTTCTCGCTTCCTATGACTGTTCCATCAAAGCAGATAAATGGTGTATGTTGTTTCACAATCACAATTTAGGTTCATATCTCTGGTCTTGTTTCTGTAATGGTATATGCTACCCATATCCTATATCCTATCGCACTAACATTTCTTTTCATTTGCAGAGACTCTGCAGGTTGCCTGTAGTTTTAGCTTCAAGTTCCTGTGAAGCTCAACTGGTTAACTTTCATAGTCATTTTTTCATCTATTGTTTTTTGGTAATTTTTTTTTTTTGTGGTTAGTCTTATGTTTTTTTATTTTCCATCTGAACTTGTACTTTGACTTTTTACATAGTATTTCTCTTCTGATTATTCTGAGCACTGCAGCCACCATGACGTTCTTCTCTTAACTAATGAACAAGCTCTGGGATAATTGAGACTCACTTCCTACCTGTCGATGAAATTTTAACTGGTCGGAGAGAATTCTGTAGTTCTCAAAGCCAACTCCATGGGACTCCTCAGATATTTTCATCATGCACAATACTATAAATTCATGGCAGTACATCATATACCCACTCTCAGCAGCTAGACTCTAAACATGCTATTGATTTCAGGACAGTGGATTCCTGTGAAGTTGATATGAGATCACTACCGTTCTTGTTTCTCCAGACAACTTCTTAGAATTTGGATGCAACCTTTAAAAATCTAAAACCTTTTCACCTTTGTAGACCAGATGGCCTGAGAGGGTATAACTCACATGGAATAGCAAAGGAGCCCATGTAATTAAAGCGGAGTGACTAAGGAAAAAATTGCGAGAGAAAGTCGTATGTGTAATGGAAGAGGTAAGAGGTGCAGTTTGCTTGTGGTGGGCCGCTTTTAGGTTGGCTCCCAGTGTTACTCACCTCCTGGTATTCAACCCTAAGTATGGGCTGGACCTAATGACTTGCTTCTAGTGAAGACAATATAGCAAAAATCATGTGATATTATCCAAGATTAGGCCACAGAAGACTCTGATTCCAAATTTGCTTGCCTTCTGGACCTTACATTGAGAATATTAGCAGGTTTTTGAGATGACGATGAGATATGATGTTGGGTCAGGCTTGCTCTAATGCTGGGGCCAGATGAGGAAGTGGACCATGGTGAAACTGAAGAAGGCTCCACAGCTCTCCTAGATTAAGATATTGGTATGTACTATGTTTTAATTATTTGTTCCTTGAATTCATTCCATATCTCCTGTGAACACACACACACAAAAAAAGAAGAATTAGTCTTAATTGAGATTAAAGAATTATTTATAGATCTTCATTTTATACCAAATGACGAGGTGACATAGTTACCAATAGAAGCTTAAAGCAATTTATAACACTACAAATATTGGCTCTTTTTTTTTTTAAGATTTTATTTATTTACTTGAGAGAGAGAAAGAGCCTGAGCAGTGGGGAAGGACAGAGGGAGAGGGAGAAGCAGGCTCTCTGCTGAGCAGGGAGCCCGACGTGAGGCTCAATCCCAGGACCTTGAGATCATGACCTTGGCCACAGTCAGCTGCTTAACAGACTGAGTCACCCCAGCACCCCAAATATTGGCTCTTAATTGAGGAGTCTTAAGTAGCCTATTCTCCTAGATTCAGAACAACTTATCCAATTTATAAATATCCCATATTCCTAACAAGTGGGTCCTCTTCTATCCTTTTCATATAGGTTCTATGTATTCTAACCGTCAGCCTACTAGAGAGCAAAAAGAAGAAAAAAGTAAACATGAAAAGAAAATGCCTGGGATCACAAATTCAGAATTCTTCATGCTTTGTGTGTCTTCAGGTTAATAAGATTTGTAGAGCAGGGAATAATGGGCCTGGAAGAAAAAAATGAAGTGACAAGAAAATGGCCATTAGTATCATACATGGATAAAAGGTAGGGGACCCACAATAAATACAAATACCTGATAATGAGCAATACCTAAGACTTGTGGGAAATCCACACCAAAGTGTGAATTTGTTCATTGTTGCTAGGTGCGAAGGGACATGATAAGAAAATTTTTGACATTTTTGGGGGGCAAAGAACTGTGCTAGAAACAGAATATTAGACACAGTACCTGTCTTCAAAGAGTTTATAGTGTAGTGTAGAAAGGCAAATCTACAATTACTACATAATTTGCTAAGTGCTATGATTGAGTAATACACATGGTGCTCTGGGAGGTCTAGGAAGAGACTCTAGCTTAGACTAAGGTAGGGGTGGTAAGTATGTCTGGGGAAGGTAGTCCTGGGTTCTGTATGTAAAGAGTTGTTTAGGAAGGAAAGAGTTAGAATGGAACTATGTACTATGCATGCACAGCTACTGAGGAATGTGCTGTGTATGAAGATCTGAAAGCAGCCTCTGACAAAATGAGGAAAGCCAGGGCCAGATCAAAGAAGGGTTTCTTATGCCAACCCAAGGAGCTTAAAGTTTATTCTGAAGGTCCCAAGAGGTCACTTAGGTGGCGGTCTATGGACCAGACCCGCCAGCATATGTGCTCGGTTTAAACAACACCGTGTTTACAAAAGAAACTTGAGTTAGCATTAAGAATCAGAAAAATTCATATAGATTCTAAGATCCTCAGACTGCAAATGAGAAAACTGATGCACAGTGTCCTCAAGTTTGCACAAGTGGTTAACAGGCAAAGCCAGAATTTCAATCCAGGTGTACTGGCTGTGGACATGCCCTACCTGATCACCACCTTAGGAGCAAGGTACCTCAGGTTTGAAATGCATGACATGGAAGGTGCAGGTGACTGGCCCTGGCGTATCAAAGAGAAACTAGGGCCTGTGATGTGATAAACACCAGTCCGTTTTCCACTTGCCCTTTTGTTCTGTGGGTTATAATGAAAGAAAGTTAAATTGGGAAGAGGCTGGAGAGAGTATTATATATTGCGGTTTTAAAAATCTTTTTGAGGGGCGCCTGGGTGGCTCAGTCGTTAAGCGTCTGCCTTCAGCTCAGGTCATGATCCCAGGGTCCTGGGATCGAGCCCCGCATCGGGCTCCCTGCTCGGCGGGAAGCCTGCTTCTCCCTCTCCCTCTGCCTGCTGCTCTGCCTACTTGTGCTCTCTCTCTGTCAAATAAATAAATAAAATCTTTAAAAATCTTTTTGAATGCTCCAAGTTTGTCTTGTACAAAGTCATTGTTCTACTCCCAGGGCAAAATTTGTACAATATAGTTAACAGAATTTTCTAAGATCCTTTAAGTCAGCTGGCCTCCACTTCCTCTGTGTTACCCTCAAAGGTACTTACAACTCAGTGAATGAGTCCTGGTTCCAGGAACTTGGGAATTAACTCCTGCAAAATTGGTCTCGGTGAGAAGGCAGTAAGAGTGGAAAGGACATTTTAGGTTGTGTGACAGGGTACTTATTTCCCTCATTGTCCTTCTGCTCTATTTTTCAGGACAGAGGGAATAATGAATTTTTTGTTCCCTTTTAAAAGTAGACTCTCTTTTGGAAAATAAAAAAAATCCAGAGAAGCAGGATGATGAAAATGAGGAACATTATATTAGTATTTTTACAAACAAGAAATAGCCACTATTAAACCTTCTATGTATTTCCTTCAAGATACATTTACTTGTAAACACAGTTGACTCTTGAACAACACAGGTTTGGGCCTACTTATACATAGAATTTTTTACAGTACAGTACCATAAGTGTACTTTTCTCTAGCTTACTTTATGGTTGTTAGAATACAGTATATAATACATATAACATATAAAATATGTGTTAATTGTTTATCAGTGAGGATTTTGGTCAACAGTGGGCTACTGGTAGTTAAGTTCTGGTGGGAGTCAAAAGATATATGTGGACTTTTGACTGCATAGGGGTTGGCGCCCCTAACCCCCACATCGTTCAGAGATCAAGTGTATTTTAAAATTTATATTTACATACACATGAAAATGTTGGCACATTGTACAAACATGTTCAAATAAACATTCCAATCATCATTCTGAATCACTGGTAACATTCCATGGCATGGTTGTATCATCATTTACCAAATGATTCCTCAACTCTTGACCATTTAGTCAGTTCTAATTCTCCCCCTTAAAAAAATACATTAAATTCCTATACATAAATAGTTTCACACGTAGCCTTTTTGTATTCCTAATATAAATTCTTAAAACTTGAATTACTAGTCTATGTGTGTAAAAGCTAGCAAAGGGAAAAAAAAAAAAAAAAAAAAAAAAGAGAGGCAAACCAAGAAACAGACTCTTAACTATAGAAAACAAACTGATGGTTACCAGAGGGGAGGTGGGTGATGAATCACTATATTGTACACCTGAAACTAAGGTGTACTAACTAACAGATTTTTATACACATTGTATTTAGCTTTTGGTACATGTTACCCAATTCCTTGTTCAAACTTTTCAACCAATTTATATTTGCCATCCTTGTTTTTACTTTTTGTCAAATCTGATGAATAGAAAACTAGTATCCCGTTCATTTAATTTTTATTTCATATATTTTTAATTTATTATGGTAAGGTATGAGATTGGGAACTATTGATGTATGTTTTTCTAAATGATTATATCAGTACCAAATATTTAATTGCATTTCCTTCTCATTATCTCAGTAGTAAATATTTAATTATATTCCTTCCAAATTCAAGTGCTGCTTCATTATATCCTGAGTTATACATGTTAGGGTGTATTTCGGGATTTTTCTCTTACATTCCACTTATCTGTTTGTTAATTCTTGTGTGCATACCACATTGCATTAATAATAAGATTAAATGCATTTTAAATTATACCTCAAATACTCTTCTTAAGACAAAATATCCGGACCTATTCTTATTTGTTTATTCTTACGGGACAATATAACTGGGTATTGAGTGAAATTGTGCTAAATTTATAGCTTCGCTTGGAATAGATCAACATTTTTCCAATATTGAGTGTTCACTTCTGTCATCTTTCCATTTATGCAAAGTGTCATATAAAAAGATAATTTTCTATGGGTCTTTCACATAGGTTCTGTTCCTTTTCTAGGTTTGCTACTAGGTATTTTATTTGCTTTGTTTTATTAGGAGTGGGATTTTTTTTTTTTTAGTTTTTATTTAAATCCCAGTTAGTTAACATAGAGTGTAATCTTAGTTTCAGGTGTACAATATAGTGATTCATCACTTCCACACAGCACCCAGTGCTCCTCACAACAAGTGCACTCCTTAATCCCCATTGCTTATGCAACCCATCCCCTCACCCACCTCCCCTCTGGTAACCATCAGTTTGTTTTCCATAGTTAAGAGTCTGTTTCTTGGTTTGCCTCTCTTTTTTTTTTTTTCCTTTGCTTGCTTGTTTTGTTTCTTAAGTTCCCATATGAGTGAAATCATATGGTGTTTGTCTTTCTTTGGTTTATTGTGCTTAGATACACTCTAGCTCCATCCACATTGTTGCAAATAGCAAGTTTTCACTCTTTTCTATGGCTGAGTAATATTCTATCATACACACACACACACACACACACACACACACACATATGCATATACCACAACTTCTTTATCCATTCATCAGTCAGACACTTGGGCTCTTTCCATAATTTGGATATTGTTGATAATGCTGCTATAAACATTGGGGTGAATGTATCCCTCTGAATTAGTATTTTTGTGTCCTTTGAGTAAATACCTAGTAGTGCAATTGCTGGATCATACAGTGGTTCTATTTTTAACTTTTAAGGAACTTCCATACTGTTTTCCAGAGTGACTGTACCAGTTTGCATTCCCACCAACAAGGCAAGAGGGTTCCCCTTCCTCCACATTCTTGGCAACACCTGTTGTTTGTTGTGTTGCTGATTTGTCATTCTGACAGGTATGAGGTGATATCTCATTGTAGTTTTGATTTGCATTCCCCTGATAATCAGTGATATTGAGCATCTTTTCATGTGTCCATTGGCCATCTGGATGTCTTCTTTGGAAAAATATCTATTCATGTCTTCTGCCCATTTTTTAATTGGATTATTCATTTTTTGGTTGTTGAATTATATAAATTCTTTATATATTTTGGATATTAACCCTTTATTGGGTATATCATTTGCAAATATCTTCTCCCATTCCTTAATTTTCCTTTCAGTTTTGCTGCTTATTTCCTTCACTGGGCAGAAGGTTTTTATTTTGATGTAGTACCAATTGTTTATTCTTGCTTTTGTTTCCCTTACTTCAGGAGACATATCTAGAAAGAAGTTCCTATGGTTGATGTCAAAGAGGTTACTGCCTGTGTTCTCTTCTAGGATTTTGATGGCTTCCTGTCTCACATTTAGGTCTTTCATTTATTCTGAATTTGTTTTTGTATGTGGTGTAAGAAAGTGGTCCAGTTTCATTTTTTTGCATGTTGCTGCCCAATTTTCCCAATACTCTTTGTTGAAGAGACTCTCTTTTACCCATTGGATATTCTTTCCTTGTTTGTCAAAGATTAATTGGCCAGATAGTTACAGGTTCATTTCTGGCTTTTCTATCCTGTTCTCTTGATCTCTCTACTTTTTGGGGGGGCTAGTACCATACTGTTTGATCACTACAGCTTTGTAATATAACTTAAAGTGCAAAATTGTGATGCCTCCAGATTTGCTTTTCTTTTTCAAGGTTGCTTTGGCTATCCAGGGTCTTTTGTGGTTCCACACAGATTTTAGGATTGTTCGAGCTCTCTGAAAAATGCTGGTCGTATTTTGATAAGGATTGCATTAAGTGTGTAGATTGCTTTGGGTAGTGTAGACATTTTTGTTTAAGATTTTATTTATTTATTTGACAGAGAGAGAGAGAGATCACAAATAGGCAGAGCAGCAGGCAGAGGGAGAGGGAGAAGCAGGCTCCAGGATGACGGGACCATGACCCAAGCCGAAGGCAGACACTTAACTGACAGCCACCCAGGTGCCCCGGGGTAGTATAGACATTTTAACAATATTTGTTCTTCCAATCCATGAGCATGGAATGTCTTTCCATTTCTTTGTGTCCTCTTCAATTTCTTTCATCTGTGCTCTATAGTTTTCAGAGTACAAGTCTTTTACCTTTTTGGTTAGGCTTATTTCTAGGTATCTTATTGATTTTGGTGCAATTGTAAATGGGATTGCTTCCTAAATTTCTTTTTCTCCCGCTTCATTATTGATATATAGAAACATCAGATTTCTGCACATTGATTTTGTATCCTGCGACTTCACTGAATTCATTTATCAGTTCTAGCAGTTTTTTGGTGGAATCCTTCAGGTTTTCTATATAAAGTATCATGTCATCTGCAAATAGTGAAAGTTTTACTTCTTCCTTGCCAATTTGGATGCCTTTTATTTCTTTTTGTTGTCTAATTGCTGTGGCTAGGACTTCCAGTACTATGTTAAATAACAGTGATGAGAGTGGACATTGGAGTGGGATATTATTTTTATTTTCAAAGAATTTTTTGATTAAATGTAAGAGTATTATTCATGTAGATATAGTTATCTTGTATCCACTTTTTATATTTATACATTGGTTTTATTTTATTTTTATTTTTTTTTAAAGATTTTATTTATTTATTTGACAGAGAGAGACACAGTGAGAGAGGGAACACAAGCAGGGGGAGTGGGAGAGGGAGAAGCAGGTCTCCCACAGAGCAGGGAGCCTGATGCGGGGCTCGATCCCAGGACTCTGGGATCATGACCTGAGCCGAAGGCAGATGCTCAACGACTGAGCCACCCAGGCGCCCCTATACGTTGGTTTTAAATAATATCAGTTGATTCTCTTTGGTTTCCCAATAAATAATCATATCCTAAGTCTATAATTTTGGCACCTTGTTCTCAGTCTTCCATTTCTATAAAAAGCTGCCAGGCTCTCTCCACATTATCAAGCAATCAAAAAGTTTATACTGAAGGGTAGACCAGAGGATATATGTGGACTGCAACCTTGAAGGGTTATCCGATGTATCTTTTGTCATGTCCAAATGTCCAGCATTGGTGATGAATGATTCTTTTAAGGGGATTAAATTCTATAACACTTATTTTATATATTTTTCAAATATATATTCTTTAGCTGTAAGAAACTTTCTGCTCATATTTCAGAGTAGGCTTTTTATTTTCCCCTTATTCTTTAAGGTTTAATAAGTTACTTAAGGATATAGGAAGATACACTGCAAGCTGGACATGAATGGAATGGAAAGCAGAGAAATCAGTCCCCACCTGTGCCCTGCATAGAGTTTAGCATAGTGCCTGGGACAGAGTCGGTTCTGCATCGACTTTAAATAGAAGCCACTCTAAAGGGCCTAGAACAAAATGATACAACTTCATAAATTGACTTGGATTTCTAAGTCTAAAATTAAAAGGAACTTCTAACACTATCATCTTCATCTCTGGGAGCAAGAGAGAAATGTCACTAAATGAAAGACTATCAGTGATAAGAAAGGCAAATAAAAACTCCATTATCAGTTTACAGTGACCACATACTACCACCACCTTTTCCTCAGTCACATCTTCCAGAACAAATAACAACATTGAACAGTTATTAGGTTTAAAACTGGAAAATTACAACTGACGGCAGATAACAATTTCTGCTCCAACTCTGGAAACTTTTTTTTATTCATTAAGTTTTATGAGGAAAACTCTATTAATGGCTCCCTGTCTAGGCCTCTTTCTTAAAGTGGGGAGAATTAATGTCAGTACTGGGTTCATTGGACTTTGACACATAACATATTTAATTCATTTCCTTTTCTTGCAGCAACGAAAGTTACTACTACTTCCATTATTATAGGAAATACAGATAAATGACTGGTTCTTCAGTCTTAAAAAAATAAATAAGTAAATAACAGGGGTTGGAGCCAAGAGTATTTAAAAAGAATAAAGTTAAGTCTGACTTTTAGCATGTTTTACTGTGGCCCATTCCTTTAGACAATTAATGCTTAGGCTTCACGATCATGATTTATTTTGAGATGTCAGTTTTAAGATCGTGAAGGAAAAATGTTCAAGGCAATGATAATGTCCCACTTTAAAGTTCTTGTGTTTCTGCTTAAATGGTTATAATAACACATGCTGTAGAAATTTTCTATATTTATTTTAGAATTACTGCTATGTGCATATGCATTATTCTTGGTAGGATGGGCATCTTCATATCTAGGGCATCCCACTATGATGACTGATTATGTTCCAGCTGGTCTTTCTCTACTTAGGAATGAAATTTTTTACTAGAGTAAATTTAATCAGACAATCTTGTTAAATGTGGCACTGGTCCCAATCAGTTGAAAGTTTTAAGAAGAAAAAATAGAAAAAAGACAAAAGCTCAAGTCTTTAATGTCATGAACTTCTCCAATGGGAGTTCTGAAGTTGGGCAGTCTTTGATTCATATCTTGAATTTATCATTTACTGGCTCTATAACTTTCAGAGAGCTGTGGAATCCCTCTAATTCTTGGCTCCTATAAATTGGAGAATAGTGTTAATAGCTACATCTTAGGCTCATCATGAGGGTAAAATGAGATATTGCATGCATGCCTTTAGCCAAGTGTCCCCACATGGGAAGTAGGCAATAAATGTTTCTTTTCATTGTTACTACTATGTGTTCCAACCAGGGTCAAAGAATGATTTACAAACCAACCGCCTGCATCATTATCACTTGAGCTACTTATTAAAATACAAATTCTAGGTCTTTCTCAGCACCAACTGTTTCACAATCTCTAGGCTTGAGGCCCAGGAGTCTGTATTTTTAAGAAGAACCCCAGGTGATTTTTTTGCATATTAAAGTTTGAAAAACATTAGTTAGCCCCAGAATTTTCTTTCTTTCTTTTATTTTTTAATGCAGTTTTCTTATATAGTAGTAGTTTAAAAGCACTCTCTAGTAATTCCATCTTTGTATCTCCTCAATATGCTATGTTCTAGGGAAGAACACATTGCTAGGTTTGTATTTAAAATGCCTACTCTGTCTCCTCCCACCCACCCCCCAAGCTCAGGCCCATTCAAAACTGCTTCCAACTTCCCTGGAGTCTCCTTTATCTCTTTTCTCCCAGCACTTGACCACTTGGATCTCTCTAAAGCACTCATTAGACACTCTTTTTTTCAAAATCTTTGAGTTGTTAATTATCCTCTAAAAGGTAAATGCTAAGCCTCTGAATGTAGAAATTAAAATCCCCAAAAATATGGCCCCTACCTCTCTTTTTAGCCATATCTGCATCTTGTCCCTGACAGTATATTCCACTGAAAGAGAGAAACTCACCATTTCAAATAACTAATTCTGCCTGCTTCAGTGCCCTTCCTTCAGTCAACAAATGACTTTAAATTTCTTCCCGTTGAAATCATGTCCACCAAGATCCAGCTTGAACACCACTTCCTCCCAAGAGCTTTTCCTAATCTCTCCAGCTGGAAGAGATTACCTTCTTGAAGCCCTTAGTTAATAACACTTTTCTAACACTTAGATTTTTCTTTTTTTGTATTATGTCCCCTATTAGGTTTTTTATTTCTTACAGACAAAAGCACATCATCTCTTCCTCTTCATCCCTCATGGTGCTTGGCATTATTCTGGTCTTAAGATGGCTGTTCTAAAGTAACCACTGAATAAATGAGTGATAGTAACATGTCATTTGCCATAATGGATTTCTAGAGACACTCAGTTTATAAAATATTTTATCTTTTGGCACTTTAATCATTCTTAGAAAGCAAAGCCATTCTTTCTTTATTGAATGTATATGGACCTTAGAAATCATCCATTAAGGGGCACCTGGGTGGCTCAGTTGGTTGAACGTCCGACTCTTGGTTTTGGCTCAGGTCATGATAGGTTCATGAGCTCCATGTTAGTCTCCATGCTCAGCAGGAGTCTGCTTCTCCCTCTCTCTCTGCCCCTCCCCTGGCTTGTATGCTCTCTCTCTCTCAAATAGAGAAATCTTAAAAAAAAAAAATAAGGCAAAATAAAAGAAATCATCCATTTAACTAGTACTGCAGTTGAGCTCATCTGAGAGCTACAATAACTTGCCCAAATCATGCTGTTAAGGATGACACTGGGTCCAATAGTATGTTGGATTAATTCTTTGTCCATATGATTTATACATTTATTTTGTCATGAATTAGTATATTTATTTTTCACTTTTGTATAAATATATTGTATAACCTTGTATAAGTTTGTTCTATTGCTTCAATAATGGTGTATAATCAACAATCACAAATTTTTATTGGTATACAATGAGAAGCATTGATCTGCATGCTTAGGAGTCTGTTGATTATGCTTCAGCTGAACTACATTGAGTTCTGCTTTAGGAGGCATTTCAGCTGGGCTTAACTACAGTTGGGTTCAGGTTCTCTTCATACGTCTTCCTTTTGGGGGCCAAGCTAATGGGTAGCAGCTACCTGAGGCATTTCTTTCTTGGTGTATCACTGGACCTCAAGAAATAGTCTGAACTGTCACACTGTCATTTATGCCCACATTCCATTGGCCAAAGAAAGTAATTTGGCAAGACCCAATAAATGCTTCTGATGAGGGGAACTCCCAAGTGACATGGCAAAGTGCATGGATGCATAGGAAAAATATGAAGAATTAGGAACAGTGATCTACCTACCACATGTATCTTTATAATTAGTTTTTATTATGTTTATATTTATAGTTCATATCTGAAATATGAATGTATGTTAAAATATTTCTATAGATATGATTATACATATTTCTTGTAACAAGTGGAACTTGAAAATAAGTGAAAATTTACCACTATTGGAATTTAGTTTTTATATCTCCATTATGAAACTGGAAAAAAATATTTAACTTTGTCTTCATACTTGATAAAATTTTTATAAGATATACTAATCATTATATTACTCATAATTCTACCAGTGTGAGAAATTACAGTGATTTCATTCATGCCATATATTCAATGAGTAAAACTATACTTAAAAATATTAAGGGATTTAGATTTTGTTTCCTGTTTGCACCACCAAACAGAACAATGAAAAGGAATAATTTTTAATCTGCAGTGATAAAATTCATGAGAAAATTGTTTAAGATAGGAATTTTTAATAATTACCCAGGTTGAATCTGATGCATGTGGCCTAAAATCAGTTTCAATAAACCCTTCCTTAAAGGAAACTTCATGTAGCATGTTTATATAAATACACTGCAGAATATTTTAGACATTTAAATTGTCTTCCATATGAAAATGACATCATTGAACAAAATATTCAACATTTATTAATTTTACCATACCTTGCCTCCCTGAGTGCTTGCCAGTGATTGTCTATAGTCTAAGTAAAATATTATATAAGAACAGTTTGTTAGGCTATATTATGCATTCTTATTTCAAAAAGTCTACTCCTTTGCTATGATCCTTAATAAGATCTATAACTATGCATTTAGCTATACATTTTCTTACCAATTCTGGGATGGTCAAACCTTTAAATTCCTTTCTAGTCCCTTGTATACAAGATAGAACAGTTTTAGAAAGCTCAAAATAATGAAAATTTAGGGCTCAATGAACTGTTTCATTTTTTTCTTCTTGGAAAAATATGCAACTAGTAACTGTTATACATTAGTTATACTTAAGAGCCTGGGTCTGAAAACTCAACATGAAGAGTTGTTTAAAAAGTATTATTGCCGCAGATTTGAAGATCCAATATTCTCTTTAACTCTGAATTCTCTTTAACTCTCAGTTATTTTATATCTGTTTGGATTGCCTACCAAAAATCCTTAGCCCAGCTTTCTTATTAATTTCATGTCAAAATGAGCCTTGCAGTTCGGCCTTTGTTTTTCTTTTGCCACATACAGTTTTTTTTTTTTTTTTTTAAAGATTTTATTTATTTATTTGAGAGAGAGAGAGAGCACATGAGAGGGGGAGGGCCAGAGGGAGAAGCAGACTCCCCGCTGAGCAGGGAGCCCGATGCGGGACTCGATCCTGGGACTCCAGGATCATGACCTGAGCCGAAGGCAGTCGCTTAACCAACTGAGCCACCCAGGCGCCCTGCCACATACAGTTTAATAACTTCTGGTTCTCTCTCTTTTTTCCAGGAGTTCTGAAAAGTGGATCCCATCAGATGTGTTGTTTGCCCCCATTTGCCATAAATAGAGAGCAGGTAAGAGAAATACCCCAGGAAAATGAGTCCCCCAAACTATCATTCTATCATTAAAGCGGGAACACAAAAAACTCACTTATCCCAGTCTAAGCATTTTTATTGTCTATTGTCTCTGTAAGGTGGGATGGAGAGGCAGGAAGTATTTTCTAACTTGAAGTAATTTGTAATAAAAATAAGTTGTTTATTTCTATATGATTATTCACTGTTGTATTGTTTGATTTTTAACTAGGGCTCAGATCTAGATCAGGCAAGAACTATGTGCAAGTTACCTGAAACCAGAGTCAACTTTGACTATGTTAGTGCTTTAAAAAATTCTGTGGCTTTCATTACCATCATTTATTCATATTCATAAGGAAAAGCGTTTGAATTTTTCAGTACAAAGAATGCTGAGCTGGTCATTAATACTACCTTTACCAAAGTATGTACGTGATGATAAGAAAAAGGACAGCTCACTCTGATTCTTAATTTCATTTTTTTTTTTAAAGAATTAGAATTGTATCAGCTCCAGGATTACCTCTGATAATAGGATATTGTAGTGATAAAGAACTGTGTTTAGCCGTTATTTGTGACCAGTATACAGACCATATCTGTGAGGGTCTTGAGTGTAGAACATGTGACAGGGTCATGTAAGAGATTAATTTGTGTTTCATTTTCATTGCTATGGAAGGATCAGAAAAAACAAGAGCTATTTTTATTTTGGCATCTCTATTTCACTCCCTTCCTCAGTCCAGAAAGTAGCTAAAATTTGTGTTCTTTCTGTTACCTAAAGATAAACTTCCCTCCCAGTGTTTGTTTCAAAAGTCTCAGTTTATTGAGGAATTACGCTGGAGGCTGGAGAGAAGGGAATGGAGGAAGATGCAGAAGAGCAGAAGCAATCAAAGTAGGGCGCCTGGGTGGCTCAGTCAGTTGAGCGGCTGCCTTCAGCTCAGGTCATGATCCCAGGGTCCTGGGATCGAGTTCCGCATCGGGCTCCCTGCTCAGCGGGAAGCCTGCTTCTCCCTCTCCCTCTGCCTGCCTCTCTGCCTACTTATGCTATCTCTCTGTCAAGTAAATAAATAAAATCTTAAAAAAAAAAAAAAAAAAGCAATCAAAGTAGAAAAAGATTGTCTTAACTAGGAAGCTCCATATGTGAGTCCTTGCTGAACCCCCAAGAGTGTGGAAGAACTTGAGGGAGGTTGGTTGAAAACATGGGTCTTCTAAGGAGGCAGGTCTTAAAGTACTTGACAAAGCGACCTTTGACTGGCACTACCTACTTTTAAGAAGAAATAGGCTTGCATATTGAGTAGGTCATCAGAGTCCTGCTTAACTGAAGAACTGAGATCTTCTCCCATTTTCCAGTCATCCTGTAAAATCCCTGGATTCCTGTGTGGTCCCAGAAAGGCAGGTAGATGTTGCCAAAATGACTGACATCGGATCTCTTACCAACCAAGCAAGAAGTCTGGAGTCAGATTCAATTTGATTTAATGACAAGAAAGATAATGTGACATGTATTGCTTGTGAGTTTAGGAACTAAAAAGTGTAACGGCCGCAAGTATTGAGCAGTAAAAAATTCCTTAAAAATGAACTATAAACATAACTCTGAATAATTAAATTAGAATTATTTTCCTTCCCTCTAAGCATCAAAAAGCAAAGTTCAAACTAGAGAGAGAGAGAGAGAGAAAATAGTGTTATAGTTTGTTAGAATGGATCATTGCAGATATGAATTCTCTAGGTTTTTTAATGCACAGAAAAATTTAAAGCTCTCAAACTTGTTTTTACCCACCCAAGGAGTAAAAATTTTTAAACCAATTTTTTTTAGCACTTATGAGTGTACATCACTACACATTCAAGAGATTTGCCTTTACAAAGCTTACTTTGAGAGAGAGTCCAGTTAACTTGACACCATGATGTAGTGGTGGGAAACACACTCTACTGTGTGTCAAGTATCCTAACTCGACTCCCAGTTTCTGACCTTAACCCTGTGGACTTGGTTCAGTTACTTAACTTCTCTGATTCTCAGTGGTATCATTTGCAAATTATAAAGATTATAATGAGAGATGCCAAAGCTTTAGCTAATTTGAATTTTTTATTATAATTTTTTCAAATACTTTATTTTCTGGACTTTTGCCAAATATCCTGAGAACCCCCATCTTCACTGCCATTCATCTGTCAATATCACCAGTTAAGGAAGTCTCTGATTCTTGCTTCAGCTAACAATTTCAGAATTCCCCTCTTACTGTTTTCAGAGTCTATTTGAGTTCTGCAACAAAGTGTCAATACTATGACTTTAAACTCACACCAGTATTTGAACAAAGGCAACATTACCCACCTCTTTTTATTCACAAGATGGCCCTCCAAATGGTTTAAGTTGTTTGGAAAAAAAAAAAACAAAAAACCACACTCAAAGACTCTCTTAAATTAAAATTATTCAGTAAAAATATATTGCCAGCATTGATGACATCTACAAAGGATGAAATCTGAAAGTATTTTAGGCAATGGCAATGTCTTGAAATAAGCATCATCCTTTTGTTTATATATTATATTCATTTCACTAAATATGTATGTTTGCCTTATTTAGGATATTCTTTCTTTTTTCTTTTTGAAACATCGGTAAGGTTTTATGAATTGTAGGAAGTAGTAGGTTAAGGCCAGAAAGAGTATGTATTTACATCATTTGCTCTTCTTCAAAAATCAGAAGTAATGATACCACACTTATATCAATGTTTAGCAAAAGAGCCTTCATTTTTATTGCATATGTACATTTTTTTCAAAGATTTTATTTATTTACTTGAAAGAGAGTGAGAGAGAGAGAAAGCAAAAGAGGGGGGAGAGTCAGAGGAAGAAGCAGACACCCCACTGAGCAGGGAGCCCCGACACCCCAGCATAACACGGGTATCCGGAATCATGACCTGAGCTGAAGGCAGACGCTTAACTGACTGAGCTACCCAGGTGCCCCTCTGCGTATGTACATTTAACTGAACAAAAGATTATACTTCAGAAATGTAGGGAGACTGAACTGGAATTTCTGAACTCATTTATTAGAAGGTGAAAAGTAATAGTTCGAGCCTATTTTGTTTTCTCGACATATTAAATATTTTCCTTTTGTTTATTTTTTCTTTTTTTAATTTTTCTTTTATTTACTTTTTATTTTTACTTAATTTCTAGAAGTAGTAAATGACAACTATAAATGTGGTTATATTAAATTTGTAATAGCAATACTAGAAAAACTAAAAACAATGTATATAACTTTCAAGGCTCCAAGTAAGAAAAATAAATAACACACCAAGGTATATAGGAAGTCATGGTAAGCAAAAAATCCCCAGTATATATGGAAATGCCAATTTCAATTAGGATTTCTAGAGAAGATCTAGATCTCAGAAGAGATAATGACTTAAACTGATAAAACACACCAGAGAAGCTGCAAAATCATGTATATATTTTTAATTTTTTATTTGACTATAGTTGACATATGTGTTACATTAGTTTCAGGTGTATACCATAGTGATTCAACATCTCTATACATTAGGCTATGCTCACCACAAGTGTGGCTCCCATCTGTAATCATACATGATATCACAATATACATGACTGCATTCCCCATGCTGTATTTTTATTCCCAAGACTGGAAGCCTGTATCTCCCACTCCCCTTCACCCTTTTTGCCCATCCTCCACCCCTCTTCCCTCTGGCAACCATCACTTTGTTCTCTGTATTTACAGGTTTGATTCTACTTTTTTGTTTGTTTGTTTTTTTGTTGTTTTGTTTTCTAGATTCCACGTATGAGTGAAATCGTACAATATTTGTCTTTTTCTGACTGACATATTTCACTTAGCATCATACCTTCCAGGCTTATCCATGTTGTCACAAATGGCACGATCTCATCCTTTTTACATCCATGTCATATTCCATTCTGTGTGTGTGTGTGTGTGTGTGTGTGTATGATATCTTCTTATCCATTCATCTATCAGTGGACACTTAGGTTGCTTCCCTATCTTGGCTACTATAAATTGAACATAAGGGTGCAGATACCTTTCAAATTAGTCTTTTTCATTTTCTTTGGGTAGATACCCAGTAGTGGAATTACTGAATCATATGGTATTTCTGTTTTTAATTTTTTGAAGAACTTCTGTACTGTTTTTGCAGTGGCTGTACCAATTTACATTGTCACCAACAGTGCAAGAGGATTCTTTTTTCTCCGCATTCTTGCCAACACACGTTATATCTTATCTTTTTTGTTTTAGCCATTCTGACAGGTATAAGGTGATACCTCATTGTGGTTTTGATGTGCATTTCCCTGATGATTAGTGATGTTGAACATCTTTTCATGTGTCTGTTGGTCATCTGTGTGTTTTGTTGGAAAATATCTTTTCAGGGGGCACCTGGGTGGCTCAGTCAGTTAAGCTTTTGCCGTTGGCTCAGGTCGTGTTCCCAAGGTACTGGGATTGAGCCCTGCATTGGGCTCTCTGCTCAGCGGGGAGTCTGCTTCTCCCTCTACCCCTCCCCCCTGCTCGTGATAGCTCTCTCTGTCAAATAAATAAAATCTTAAAAAAAAAAGAAAAAGAAAATATCTTTTCAGGTCCTCTGCCCATTTTTTAATGGAATTGTTTAGGTTTTTTGGTGTTGAGTTGTGTAGGTTCTTTATATATTTTGAATATTAACCTCTTATCAGATATATCATTTTTACAATGATATATATTTATATGTAAAATATATAATAATATGTATTTATATAATAAATAATATATGTATTTACAAATGTCTTCTCTCATTTAGTAAGCTGCCTTTTTGTTTTATTGATGGTTTCCTTTGCTGTGCAAATCTTTTTATTTTGGTAGTCCCAACAGTTTATTTTTGCTTTTTTCCCCTTTCCTTAGGATACCTGTCTGGAAAAATGTTGCTATGGCTGATGTCAGAGAAATTACTGCCTGTGCTCTCTTCTAGGATTTTTATGGTGTCAAGTACTCACATTTAGGTCTTTAATCCATTTTGAGTTTATTTTTGTGTATGGTGTAAGAAAATGGTCCAGTTCATTCTTTTGCATGATGCTGACTAGTTTATTGAAGAGACTCTCTTTTCCCCATTGTATATTCTTACCTCCTTTGTCATAGATTAATTGATCATACAGCATGGGTTTATTTCTGGGCTCTCTATTTGGTTCTACTGATCTATAGATCTATAAATCTTTGTGTCTATTTTGGTGCCAGTACCATAATGTTTTAATTACTACAGCTTTGTAGTTTATCTTGAAATCTGGAATTGTGATAGGTCCAGCTTTGTTCTTTTTTCTCAAGATTGCTTTGCCTATTCGGGTCTTTTGTGGTTCCATACAAATTTTGGTATTATTTGTTCTAGTTCTGTGACTGCTATTGGTGTTTTGATAGGAATTGCATTGAATCTGTAGATTGCTTTGGGTAGTATAAACATTTTAACTATATTAATTCTTCTAGTCCTTCTAGCATGGAATATCTTTCCACTTCTTTGTGTTATCTTCAGTTTCTTTCATTAGTGTTTTTTAGTTTTCAGAGTACAGGTCTTTCACCTCCTTGATTAGGTTTATTCCTAGATATTTTATTATTTTTAGTATAATTGTAAATGCAATAGTTTCTTTAATTTCTCTTACTGCTACTTTGTTATTAGTGTATAGAAACACTACTGATTTCTGGGTATTAATTTTGTATCCTGAAACTTTATTGAATTCATTTATTACTTCTAATAGACTTTTGGTGAAGTCTTTAGTGCTTTCTATGTATAGTAGTGCAAATAGTGAGTTTGACTTCTTCCTTATGAAAATGGATGCCTCTTATTTCTTTTTCTTGTCTGATTGCAGTGGCTAGGACTTCCGGTATTATGTTAACTAAAAGTGGAGAGAGTGGACATTGTTGTCTTCTTCTTGATTTTAAAGGAAAAGCTCTTAGTTTTTCACCTTGGAGTATAATGTTTGCTGTGGATTTTTCATATATGGTTTTTATTATGTTGAGGTATGTTCTCTCTATTTCCACATTGTTGAGAGTTTTTATCATGAACAGTGTTGAATTTTGCTAAATGCTTTTCCTGCATCTATTGAGATGATCACATAATTTTTATTTTTTGTTTTGTTGATGTGGTGTATCACATGGTCGTGTAAGTTTGAACATATTCTTTTAAAAAAAAACATGTTTTTTACTTTCTCCTCCATATTTTATGTATATGCTGCCATATTTTACATCTTTTTATTCATAATTTTCTTGTTCTTTCTTTTGGAGCAAATTCCTCTGCCTCCCATTTTGCTTGACATTTTGTGTTTGTTCATATAGATTAGGCAGAACAGCTACTTCTTGTAAGCTGGAAGGAATGGAATGTCTCTCTTGTTATTCTCTTTTGTCATTTGCTTTGTCTTTTGTTGTGCGGAAGTTGTTCAGTCAGCTTTCAGTTCTTCTTCAGGAGGAGTTGCTCTCTAAATAGGAATAATATGGTGTATTCTATGGAGGAGTTATGTTCAGGATCTTTTTACATCACCACCTTGGACCAGAACCCTTATTTATGATTTTCTTTAAGAAATGCCCTTTTATAGAGGCATATGTTAGACATGTCCCCATTGCTAACCAAAGACCCACAATATCGAAGTGCCAACATTTTTTCAAATTTAAAGATTTGGGATGTTTTCTGGAAATCAGTTCAATAACTGTACAATTACAATATGAATACATATTTTGTTCACATTTAACCTTTATCAGTGGGAATTGCTTGCAATGCTTTAATAAGACTAAAATAAAGGCATTCACTTAAACTCTGAATACTCAGATTTGTCCACAGGATTTGAGGGCAGGCAAGAAAGCAGAAAAAGGTAATAATTCCACTTTATAGTTAGAAAAACTAAAGCAGAGACATCATTAAGTGAGTTCCACAGAGAGAGTAGCCAATGTTAAGTCTAGAACATAAAGAATCTTAAGCCATTATCTTTCAGTCTATGAAAATAAAGTCAGAAGGATTAATCCTGGGTGCCTTGGAGGCTCAGTCATTTAAGCATCTGCCTTTGGCTTAGGTCATGATCCCGGGGTCCTGGGATCGAGTCCCACATTGGGCTCCCAGCTCAGCAAGGAGTCTGCTTCTCCTTCAACCCTTCCCTGC